>NC_142873.1:31172196-31475227 GCF_051225735.1 Oryctolagus cuniculus
TAAGGATTAACAGGAGTCAGGGAAAGAATATGTTTCATTAGTCTCTAAGTACAAATATAGGAAACATAAACACTTCCCAAATATGACTAAAGGAAGATACATACTCTTTCATAGTTTAAAAAAAAAAAAGGAAGAGTCCTTGTTGTGGCATAGGCAGTTGGGCTGCTGCCTTTGACACCAGCATCCCATATAGGCTCTGGTTTGGGACTCAGCTGCTCCCTTTCTGATCCAGCTCCTTGTTATGCGCCTGGGAAAGTAGCTGAAGATTACTCAAGTTCTTGGGCCCCTGTATCCATGTGAGAGACCCGGAGGAAGCTTCTTGCTTCAGCAAGGCACACCCCTAGCCATTGTAACCATTTGGGCAGTGAACCAACAGGTGGAAGATGTCTCTGTCTTTCCCACTCTCTGTCTCTGTAACTCTGTCTTTCAAATAAATAATAAATCTTTAAAAAAAAAAAAGGAAAGCAGTTTCACTGAACGGCAAGTTACACTGCTAAGGATTTTTCCTTATTCTCTTTCAGTCTTCATCCCTAGAGCTATTCTTATTATAATTCCTTTTTAAATCTTAAGTTGCCACACAGAATACACAGGCTGTTTAATACAGCCATCATTTAATGCTTTCAAATGTGAGCTAGATCCTATGACTGACAAATATTTTTAAATGTATACAAGAATTCCAATTATTTAGTCATATTTTATAGTCATTAAGTAATGAACATGAAGAAATACTGCTGTTGTGTGGTGAAATCAGGATTCAAATCATTATGCTCTTTTCCATTTGCAACACTGCCACTCATTAATAGCAAATTAGTCTGTTCATTATATTTTCAGTTAACAAAAATGTCAGAATATTTCATAAGCATCAGTAGATTGAACAAATATGTAAAGTGCTTCAAATAGAACCTCACACCTGTGTGAACTAGTATTTTTAAAACTAAATTTTCAGCAATGAAACAATTTATAGTGAGATATGATGTCACTTAATTGTATAAAGATTACTATAAGTATGCAAACAATATATATTGATTTACTTAATCTCTCAAAATATACCTTTGGATTATGTAAAATGAAAAACGAGAAAACTACATGAACATGTTAGCAATGCTTTCTTGTAGCTACAATATTTGTTATTTGGTGTAACTTTTCATTTTCTAATTTTGAGTCACTTAATAGGAGACACCAAAGAAGAAAATATGTTCTTAAAAAGAGAATTACTATCACACTACTTTAATCCAGGGCCAATAGGAAAGCAGAAAAATAAGCTTAAAATAAAAACAAACTAGATAAAGTTCAGGATACCCAAGGCTACCTGACAGCACCTGCTAAGTAAGTGCTATCGGAGATTCCCAACATCCATTTCTCTCGACCTGGAGTTGAGGAGCAAGCCCCAGTGCTTTCTCCCTGTTTAACGAACAGCTTGTTCAAAGAATGCAATATGTGAAAACATTTACAATTTTTAAAATCTGTAGGCTTTTACAACTGAGATACCCTTACAAGGAAGCAAATGTCAAAAATGGAGAGACTCCTTTTTGAGACTTCAAACAGACCACTTTGAAATATATCTTTTACAGTTCACGATTATTAAAAATTTACCAACCTATCACCAGGTCCTGCTCGATACCTTGCACCTGGGATCAGGACTGGGTCATCATCACTATCATCTGTGTCCTGAAGAGCAGCGTCCCTGGCTGATGTTTCCTCATGAGCTGAAGGCTCGATGGCTTCTGTTTGGGCCTGAGGCTCAGCATTGGTGTTATTTGGATTGGAAGTACTCTCAGTGCTAGTCTGATCTGAAGTTTCTGGTTCCTTGCCTTTTGCAGACAAAGAGGATTCTTCTGGAACCTCACAGGGGCTATCAAGATTGAGGTTATTCCTTTCTCCTGAGTTGGATTCCAATGGCTCAGCTGTAAATGTATCTGATTGTGCTGTCAGAAATTAAAGTAGAAATAGCTGGTCATGAGGGCAACATTAATTATTTAAACTAACTAAGGCAATGAGTGACGTTTTTCTACTACGATATCTCTCTATATGGAGAAGGAAAATTCCACAACGTATCTATTAAGAAATGGCCTCCAGGTCTGGACACATTAACTAGATTAAAACATCTTATTTTCCCACATACACAGCTAATATCTCAAGACAGAAAGACAACTCACCTTTATCTGTACTGTTCTCATCTAGGTTTTCTGCAGATGTGCCTTCTTGACTTTTTGTCACATGTTCTGTTGATTCTTCAAAAGCTACAGGAATAAGCCAAGCCATCATTAAATTGAGTTTTTTAATAAAACGAGTACCAACTTAATACTACTACAGCTTTCCTATAAATAAAGGATTCTTAACATTTTCTGGGTCATAGAAATATGTAACATTCAGACAAAACCTCTCCCTAGTATGATTTAAATGCGTATTTAAATACACCATTGTATAAACACTAACAGGAATGAGGGGCCTGCTGCCTTTCCCCCAAGGTTAGGCATCAAACTTCATCAACTCTTGCTTCAGATTATCCTCACAGCTGTCATTGCTTACCTTGTTTTTTCCTAAGCTTTCCAGAATCTGAACTTAAAATGGAATCTATTTCTACCTCTTTATCATGCATTTGGTACAATCTGAACTACCATGAATAAAATAGTAAAGCTGACCCTACCAAAAATTCTGTTTGGCACTGAAAATACTTAATTCTGGGGTTTAAGTGGAAGATCCATGAGGGAATCAATCTTTTTTATTCCTAACTTGACCTGTGCTTACCAAACAGTCGTTTTAGACACATGTAACTTTAAACTGTTATAGTGAGGTACCTATTCATGTAATAAGAAAATAAAATGAATGTGTTCCTTCATTTATCAAGCATTTATAAAACACCTACTATACTCTAGTCTCAGTGCTAGGCAATGAATTTTAAATAACTAATGGTTACATAAATATTCTATTGGAAAAGGGTTGTGAAAATTGGCCTAAACGGTACTTCATGCATCAATATAGATTCTTAACCTGTTCATATTTTATTCCCCTCCCCCTGTCAATAAAACACCGATACTCTGAAGAATCAAGACAAATTCTTTGGATTTCACTGGTAAGTACAAAAATGCTGAAGACAATTCCAACTAACATTTACATTTCACACACTACCAGTATAACTACCTATGCTGGCCACTGGGTCCACACAGTGCACTGCTTCACTGTGTCTCCTCATTTTAACTGTTAAGGTCCCTCCCTCCCTTTTGTATCTGCAACTGCTTATCAAGTACTAACTGGATTATAGAGGCCAAAATAAACAACAAAAACACAGAATTGGAGGGAACAGGAAAGTAGGTAGGTGTAACATGGGGGTCTTATAAAGACAAAAGCAAAACGACACCTTACTTGTATCATTATCGCCTTCTGGTGATGGCCCTGAGCTCTGTGGGGCCAGGGATTCCTCCTGACCCTCAGATTTGCAATGGCTCCCATTTCCTCTAGAACTGGAGGCTGTACTGCTCCTATTATGAAAACAAGATAAGCAGTCCCACAAAGAAGTTAATACACATAAAATTTTGGAATAATTTCTCTATTTTTATGACTAGGCAGGGATCAAAAGATCCAGAATATAAAAAGTACGGTTTGTCATTTTAATATTACTTGCAAAGATCATTTTTAAAATTTGATAAATATATATATATATTTTTGACAGGCAGAGTGGATAGTGAGAGAGAGAGAGACAGAGAGAAAGGTCTTCCTTTTGCCGTTGGTTCACCCTCCAGTGGCCACCACGTCTGGTGCGCTGCGGCCGGCGCACCGCGCTGATCTAATGGCAGGAGCCAGGTACCTCTCCTGGTCTCCCATGCGGGTGCAGGGCCCAAGCACTTGGGCCATCCTCCACTGCACTCCCTGGCCACAGCAGAGAGCTGGCCTGGAAGAGGGGCAACTGGGACAGAATCCGTCACCCCGACCGGGACTAGAACCTGGTGTGCTGGTGCCGCAAGGTGGAGGATTAGCCTATTGAGCCGTGGCGCCGGCCCAAGATAAATATTCTAACATACTTTAATCTACAAAAGGAGATATAAAAATATAAAAGGACAGCTTCACTTTATTGACGCTTCTTTTATCTAATATGTATCTCCACATGTCCCTACTGAATTTTAACTAAATTATATTATCTCCCTTCTTCTTCTCACTGGATAAGTCATCATATCCAAATTCTTAGTAGTTTTAGACTGATCATATATGACCTTTTATTAGACTTTGTCATTCAAGACTATTAAAATTATTACTTAAACCTAAAACTGTCCATTACTTTGGCCTTTGGAACTGCCCCTTGTGGATCACTTCCATTCTGGTCTGTTGCTCAAATACAGCAAGTGGCTGAGTGCCATGGCTGTGCAGAGTAAAAGGTACTGTTTTCTGTTTCAGTTGTAACACTAACCTAATGATTACCATAGTTTTGCTAGCATTTCTAGCTACCAGAATCCTAGGACAAATTATATAAATAATTGTCAATGAGTATTCTGTGACAAATAATGGCATATATAAGGACTGAGTGAGACAAAAGAAAATGTATAACCACCTGACTGAAATTAGAATTCATAGAAATGCGACAATCCCTTAAATTTAGAATAAATGTTGGGGCCGGTGTTGTGGTGTAGCAGATAAAGCTGTAGCCTTTGACACCGGCATCCCATATGGATGCCAGTTTGAGGATCAGCTGCTCCAATTAGGATCTAGCTCCCTGCTAATGGCCTGGGAAGAGAAGCAGAAAATGGCCCAAGTGTTTGGGGCCCTGCTACCCATGTGTGAGAACCAGATGAAGCTCCTGGCCTCTAGCTTCAGCCCAGGCACCCTAGCCATTGCGGTCACCAGGGGAGTAAACCAGATGGCTGGAAAATCTCTTCCCCCCCACTCTCTCTAACTTTTTCAAATCAATAAATCTTAATAAAAAAGAAGAAATATGAACAAGAAAAATAAACTTGTTATATAAAAACTTAATTATAGACAAATACCAGTGATTCAGTAGACTATACAAGTTATCATGGATGTCTTTGGCCAGTATTTTATAAAAACTCCCATAGGCTAATGCAAAAGAACATGCACATATAATATATTATTTTAAATAAGAATGCATATCTAATATATGAAAAGAAAAATATCAAAAGGGTAATGAACCACTGTTAAGTGTCATCTCAGTAGAATTTTTTTTTTCAATTTATTTTATTTATTTGAAAGGTAGAGTTACAGAGAGAAAGAGACAGAGAGACAAAGGTCCTCCATTTGTTGGTTCACTCCCCCAAATGGCCACAAGGGCCGGGGCTGGGCCAATGCCAAGCCAGAAGCCAGGAAGCTCTTCTGGGTTTCCCACATGGGTGCAGGGACCCAAGCACCTGGGCCATCCTCTGCTTTCCCAGGCCATAGCAGAGAGCTGGATCAGAAGAGGAACAGCCAGGATACGAACTGGTGCCCATAAGAGATGCTGGCACTGCAGGCAGAAGCTTAACCTACTATGCCACAGCACTGGCCCACCTCACCCCCCCCCCTTTTTTTTTTGCAATGAACACATATTTTTTCTTAACCAGAAAGAAGTATACATAGATATTTTGATAAAGAGAAGCAAATTTGAAAAATAAATCTTTCTTTGATTGAGAATTAGTATACAGGAATAAGTGAAATGTTCACTGAATAACATTTGACACTTAAATATTAGAGGGCCATTAATGGAAAAGACATGTAGCAAATATATTTAGCATACGTTTAATATGCATTTTAAATCACAATTTTTTACATAAAGCATAGAAAAGAAAGCATAGGAAAGAAAAGACATGAGATCACAGTCTGAGAGCAAAAAGCAAGACTACCATAAATAAACTCAAAAACCAACATCAAACTGAAACATATTTGCAACAAATGAAAGACAAATTTTACTATCTTCAATTATTTATGTAATAAACAAATAGCTCTAATAAATCAAAAAGAAAAAGATAACACCATGGTGGAAAACTGGAAAAGTATTGGTGGCTCAATTTACAAAAGATGATCGTTAACAAGTAATACTTATTTTATTTTGAGCCTATCATGTGCCAGTTCATGCACACAATCTATGTACTTCTGCATGAACCACCTGAACCGTCATGAGAAACATTTAAAGTGGCTTCTACTAAATAAGCACATTCTCAGGAGAGAAAACAAATTCAGGGAGGCTGTTTCAACAGCTTGTTCAAGCCAGAATTCAAGCTATTAGGTTTTTATATTGAGTCACCTGTTATCAAAGAAACTAAATAGCATACTAAGTTCCACACTGGAATAGGTTAAAAAAAAAAAAAAGATGACAGGATTTTTTGAAATTTTTTACAATGAATATTAAACACTTTCATATTCAGCAAAATGGTAATTTTATTCACACAAAAAATAAGAATGAAAAAATATAATTCATGGTCAATTTTCAGAGAAGCCAACAGTGTCATTTAAAAGAAAAGGACTAATAATTTCTTCAAAAAATACTCAGATGGCAGTCAGCACTTTCTGTATAGAAAAGAGATAGTGATTAAGTATAACAACCTCCTGTCAATGTTAAATCATGCATAATGAAAAAATGGCCATGGGTGTCACGATTTTGAAATGTAAAGGTCAAATACTAGAACACATAAGGAAATCATACTGACTACATCTTCAAAAGTCCCCGGAACATAGAAAATTTCAGGAATATCTGAAACTTCCATTTATTCAAAGATTTTAGGATAAAATAAACACAGACATAAACACAAGTGGAAACCAGTGAATCTGAATAAATAAAATATTATCCTGTATCAATCTATAATTAATAACATACACCTTTATATTACTTATACATAAAACATGAGATAATAATTAATGTATCGAATATTAAAACTGCTATAAATTAACATAACTATATAATAAGAACATACTATATTGTCAGTATAATGATTCATATTAACATGTCACTAATGTAAATTTAAGTCAAATTCTTAGCTTGTTCTATCAAGAATAGAAGAAGCTCACATAACTTGAATGCTTTACAATATTACATTCAGCTAAATAAATGAGCTTAAGATAATCAGAAGCATCATTAAAGAGAACCTATACAACCATTAAAGTTCAACTTTACCAGTATTTATAAAGACAGTCATCACAGCCTTTTTTGGTAAAAAATGGTAAACACATTCACTGCCCAGTTGTAGGGAAATTGTTAAATAAATCAAGGTACACCTACTTGATGGACTTTCATCCAGCTAGTACAATAATATTAAAACTAAGTAGCACATGGCTAACGCTGCAGCTCACTAGGCTAATCCTCCACGTGCAGTGCCGGCACCCCGGGTTCTAGTCCCGGTTGGGGCGCCGGATTCTGTCCAGCTCTCTGCTGTGGCCTGGGAGTACAGTGGAGGATGGCCCAAGTGCTTGGGCCCTGCACCAGAATGGGAGACACGGAGGAGGAGCCTGGCTCCTGGCTTCAGATTGGCGTGGTGTGCCAGCTGCAGCACGCCGGCCGTAGTGCCCACTTGGGGGGTGGACCAATGGAAAAAGGAAGACCTTTCTCTCTGTCTCTCTCTCTCACTGTCTAACTCTGCCTGTCAAAACAAAAAAAAAAAAAAAAACAAAAAAAAAACAAAACTAAGTAGCATAAAGTTAAGTCAAAAAAATTTAGGAGAAAATAGAGCATATTCAGAAGGATTAAATTAATGTTCTAAAATTCAAAAACACAAATTATACATATACATACACCTAAACATAGGACCATAAAAAGTTTTAAAATGTTAGGTTTGTTACTTTTGCATTGTCACCTGGCTTTTAATTCTCTTTTACATTTTCTATCAGAAGGAATATCAAGATGAACAACATCAGCATCATTTGTAAAGTTTTTAGAAATGCAAATTCCCAGATCCCAACTGAAACCTAATTCAGAGGGTGGTGTCCAGAAATTTGCGTTTAACAAACTCTTTCAAGTGATTTTCAACCACATGACAGCTCAAGAACCAAAGCATTATAGCAAAACAAAACACAAAGATGATAAAGTGCTAAAAATGAACATCAAATAAAATCCTACAACATTGCTAAGTACATCTTTACAAAAATATTAACTTACCATTCATCTGTAAAGTTCAGTTTTATTGTGCTTGTAGTTGTTCCTTCTGTGCTGTAGTGCAAACTTAAAACTGGTTCACCTGTCCCTGGTTTGGGGCTCAGCTTTTCATTATTGTTATCTGAAAATTGTGTTTAAAACATTTGAAAACGTCTCTGAAATCAGTAAAAAGATGACATTTCCTAAAATTTATGTAACTTAACTTAGGTTGCCCTTTTCATAGTCCTTTTTTGCATCTGTTATGGTTCTCACTTAAAGATCAAAGGCAAGTGATAAAGAAAAATTGTATTTCCTAGTAGCAGTGTATCAAATTCTAGCTTTGTGGACATGATTCTCTTTGATTCAGATGAAACCATATGCATTGAGAACCGAAGCATATTAATATACAATGATATACATTATAAACTGGTATCTTACTTAGATGGAATGCCCATGATACCATTCTTCAGTTACCAGAACATCAATAGTAACGAACATAGGCACCCAGAGAAACATTAAGGGTGCCACAAGAAAGTTGCTCAGGAAAACCCCTGTGACAATTCAATTCTATCAGAGTCTCTCAAATTCAAGGAAGAATTACAGCCTGCATTCTATGGAAAGGAAAGGAGGATTTATTTTTGCTTTGATATTTGCTAAAACTCTCTTGGTTGTAAGATCAGACCATGTATTTTGGTATATTTCAGATTCTAAGGAATTTATTTCTTAACTGTGGAAATGGCAATTTTATCTTAAGACTCTATAGGCAATGTCCATGATATATACCAATAATTTCAAAATGGCAAATATTGGATTGATACAAACTATTCCAAGTTCTCCTCCCATAGATTGTACAGATATTCAAAAATAAAATTAAACAGAGCTTTATAATTTTTTTCCTTTCATGATGAATTAACAGCTTGGGAAAACATCAAAATAAATAGATAATACAAAAGAGACACAAAAGTACATAACATTTCTGCCATTTGCTTGAAGAAAACACTTCAGTGTTATAATACTAACATTCTAGACACTAAAGACTGATATGATACTACTAAAAATAATCTACTTGTCTTGAAATATAAAACAGTATTCCCCAAATTACTGAGGATTTTTATTAGGTCCACTTCAGACATTCTACTTACTACAAGAGAATCTCATATAATTAGAGCTCTGGTTTCTATTTTATGAACAGACAATTAACATGATTTCTGATACCAGAGGACTACAGCAGAAAGGAAAAAAGTACTCTCCAAGAGACTTAGAAGCAAGCTGACAACAAAGCTCAGGAAAATCAATTCTTAATGCCTTTAACTCCTAACTCATGAGAAATCCTATCATGCAAAATTAATTCCAATTTGAAAATAATGGAATGAATTATAAAGCAGGTATCACAAATGCTAAAAACCACTTTGTGTTTATATTGTTTTTGTTATGACCATGGACTTGACATAAAGAGTTGCTGGAAATAAATCAACAGCCCATTATTACCTTTAAAGATTCAGTATTACATTCAGTGTTTTGATTCTGATAAAATAGACCTGTAGCTTAAATAAAATTATCAAGAATGGAACTTGTAAAACATCTGTCCTACTCTTGACCATCTTTGCAAAATTTCCTATTAGCTACACATTTGAACACACAAACTGCCCCATTCTTCTTCCAATACGTTGCTGAGATCTTTGTGCCACTGATGCTAAAGACACTGTTCATCTTTAGGATTCTGGAATTAGTGGAGCCAGACAGCAACAGAAGGGGATGACCAAGGGAACTCAGAGGTTGGTGCTAGTTCATCTATTCTCTCCTAGAACATTTTAAGGTATTTTACTGTTTTTCACTTATTGTAAAGATGGCATGGAAAACAAAAGCATATATGATAGAAATGAAGGACTGAATTTCTTAGATCTAACTTGAAATAGAAGAATAACTTGTAAGAAGCCTTATAGAATTTAAATGCCATATTTCTCTCTAGAAGAAAATTAAAGACACAGTTTTGGATATTTATATTCTATGACTACAGGAATGTAACAAATAAAGAGCTATTAAGAGGTCAGAACAGTATAGGAAACATTTGAACTTATGCAGCTAACCCCCTACTCCTCAAAAAGCTCCCTTAGATTATACTGATAATTGAAGTTTTCTTCCTAAGATATTTCTATGAAGTTATTTAATCAGGAATGTGATCTATGTTTATAAATCTTATGAAACATAGCCGCATTCATTTCATAATTATTCTTGATAGTTCTTAGTAAGTTCAACCTTGTATAAAGTTGACACATCACTATTAAAACAGAATGGACTCTTCTGTTATAAAAACTTTAGCCTCCTGAGCCTAGTTATTTCCTTTATAACTTGCACATAAACACTATCTCTGGCAGAAAACTACACAATACAGAGCCTGGTTTCTTTTCATGTAGTATTTACCAGACTGATATATCCAAATTTTAGAATTCATTTACTGAGGGTGCCATTGTAGCAGATAAAGTTGATGCCTGTGACACCAGTACCCTTTATGGGGGCGGATGAGTCACGGCTGCTCCACTTCTGATCCAGCTCCCTGCTAATGTTCCTTGAAAAGCAGCAGAAGATGGCCCAAGTGCTTGGGTCCCTGCACCCATGTGAGAAACTGCGAACAAGCTCCTGCACCCTGCCTGGCCCAGGCCCAGCCCCAGCGGCCATTTGGGGAGTGAACCAGCAGATGGAAGGAAGACCTCTCTCACTCTAACTTTGCCTTTCAAATAAAAAAAAATAACTCTAACAATGACAAAAAAAGAATTCATTTCCTAGACTTGTTCTATTCTACTCCTTATATACAACATATTTCCCCAGGGATGTGGAGTCCTGAGCTACCAATGAATGAATTTCCATTTATTTCTGATACAGTGCATAATTTAAGAGTTAAACATCTAAGAAAAAACATTCTAGTTTAAAGAACTATTTTTTTAATTCTTCCACTAGTTGAAAAAAAATCTGTACACATTTACATTTCCCCTAAGTTATTCTATTTAAGTTGGATAAGCAAATGCTTCTAAAATCTGTATTTTGGGGGACAAGTGTTTGGCCTAGTAGTTAAGATACCAGTTAAGACTGCACTGCATGTTGGAGAGCTAGAGTTTGAGTTCTGCAAATGTGGACCCTGGGAAGCAGCAGTCATGGCTAAAGTCACTGAGTCTCTGCTACCCATCTGGGAGACCTCGAATGAGTTTCTACCTCCTTGCTTCAAGCAGAGCCAGGGGCCAATGCAGGCACATGGGGAATAAACTAGTAGATGGGAGCTTCTTTTCTATCTCTGTATCTCATATTAAAAAAAAAAAGTTTAATTTACTTGTATCCTCCTTTATTTAATCTACTTTCATGGTTTCAATTAGCATCTATATACAGAAAATTTCCAAACCCATCTAAAGCTTTGTGAAGTTGTAGCACCAAAATGGAGTCACTTAAGCCAAACTAATAAAATGCATTTGGGTGACCATAAAGGAGAGGCTCTCATGCACACATGGCTATGCTAAAAGCTATTAGAAGGACTCTGAAAACAACCTTGCATAAATGCCACTGAAACCTCACACAAAGAATTCTATGAAGACATCTGCTCAGCAACTTCCTATTCAACTTTGGACCAATGCTATCCTTGTTACTCATCCTTGTAGTCAAAGAAACAATTTATATAACCCCCATTTTACCTTTAAAAACCACTATCTTTTTTAACCTCTGTGAATACTGCTTATGATCCAAAATAGTACACATACTTCAGGTTGCAATCTTCTATTAATTCTCAAAATCAGATTCTTAGAAAGCCACTTTTTTTTTAGGTTGACACCATACAATCAACAGCTCATCCTGTCTTCCATTTAGGTGTCTCAAACAGACAATTCAAACAATTGAGCTCATGATCTCTATCTACTTCTACACATCCTCTCCCACAATTTATTCCTTAGGGTTTTCTATTTAAATAATTAACCACCCACTGTGCTCAATCAAAAAGTGGGTGTTAACCTTGAAGTGGCAGGAAAAGTCACCTGCTGATCTCTATCTACCAGTATCTCCCCAAAGCACTACAAATAAATGTATAATTTAAGTAAAAACAGTGTATTTGCTACATGAGTGGAGAATGAAGATACGTGGCAAGAGAGAACACCGAAGAAGCTGAGCTCAATAACAACCTGTGCTCCCAATGACCAACCCAGACCCACAAAAGAACTCACTTCTGAAAGACCCAGACAACTCCCTCTGGGCCCCACCTCCTAACAGCTCCATCATGGGGAGGTGACCAGATGATCTCTGTTCCATATGCATCAATATGTCCCTTCCAGTTTTATGCCATGCACAGAGCAGCATGAGGTCCTCAACAGAAGCCAGACATAAACTAGCACCTCTCTAGTTTCTGGAACCATGAGCCCAAAAGAAGCTGCTTTCCTTTATGAACTGTTCAGTTTCAGGTATTCTATTAGAGCAACAAAAAACAGACTGAAAACATCCATCAACTACAACACCTAAAAAGAAATCTCATATATGTTCTTTCCCCCCAAATCTGCTATTTTTGCAGAAATCTCAGTTAATGAATCGCTATCTGTAACTGTCAGGACACCTCATCATTCTCTCATTCATTTCTAGTCAGTCTCAATGTATCATTAATTCTACCTCTCAAATATTTTAAAAATCTGTTGACATTTCTCATCACTATTCTTAGTTTGGATCCCTCATGCTCTCTCATCTAGAGAGATGATTATTACAATAGTCATTTACAAGCTCTAGCTGTTCTCAACCTTACTCCGTCTTGCATTCAATCATCAAATGGTACCAAAATTATCAGTCCAATATATAAATCTACCATGTTTCTCCCAAGCTGAAAAAAATTTCTACAGCTCACCACAGCTGAAGAATTAATTCACTTACTCAAAAAATAGTTTGCCAAATAACTGGTATGATTTTAGGCACTGAATATTTAACAGAGAATATGGAAAGAGGCAGATATTAAACAATCCCCCAAATATGTAATACAAATATAATGTTGGAAAATAAGTCATAAAGAAAGAAAAAGGGGGAGAACTCTTGTAGACTGGGAGATCATATTATTTTTTAGTAATGATCTAAGTAAGATTTGAAGGCTGAGTCAGAAGTTCCCCAATGGAAAAGCATGTGGCTAGAGGGAACAGTGTATACAAAAGATTTGAGAAGCAAAGGAGTTAAGAGTGCTAGTGGAACTGAAAGTAGGCCTATGTGAAAAGAACTTAGTGAGGAAACAGTTGTCTGGAATGATGTTAGCAAGATAAGGTCAGGTCACATCAGGCTTGTAAGCCAAAGCATGGATTTGGAATGTTTAGACAGATTAAAGATACAACTATATCCACATTTTAAAAAGTTTTTCTCTGGCTGATGGTTGAAAATAGAGAACAGCCTGAACTGATTTAAGATCAGTTAAGAGGTTATTATACAGGCCGGCGCTGTGGTGTAGAGAGTTAAAACCTAGGCCTGCAGCGCCAGCATCCCATATGGATGGCAGTTCAAGTCCTGACTCCTCCTCTTCTGATCTAGCTCTCTGCTATAGCCTGGGAAAGCTGTAGAAGATGGGCCAAGTGTTTGGGTCCCTGCATCCATGTATGAGACCTAGAAGAAGCTCCTGGCTTCAGATCAGTGCAGTTCCAGCTGTTGAGGCCATTTGGGGAGTGAACCAGTGGACAGAAGACCCCTCTCTTTCTACCTCTTTCTGTAACTTTGTCTTTCAAATGATTAAAATAAATCTTTTTTTAAAAAAAGAGGTTATTATAGGGCCAGAGTTTTGATGTAGTAGGTAAAGCCACCTTCTGCAACAGCAGCATCCAAAATGGGTGCTGGTTCGAGTCCCTGTTGCCCCACTTCTGATCCAGCTCCCTGCTAATGTGCCTGGGAATGCTTTGGAAGATGGCCCAAGTCCTTGGGCCCCTACACCCATGCAGGAGATCCAGAAGTTGTTCCTGGCTCATAGCTTCAGACTGTCCCAGCTTCAGCCATTGTGGGCATTTTAGGAGTGAACCAGTGGATGGAAGCTCGCACTCTCCCTGTGAACTCTCTTTCAAATAAATACATAAATCTTAAAAAAAAAAAAAAAGAGGTAATTACATTAGTTCAGAAGAGACAGAAACAGGCAGTCTCTCTTAACTTTCATAGAAGTTATTTTTAGGTAATAGAAGCCTGTCACATGAAGTCCCCGGGACTTTATAAGACATAATCCCACTGAACAAAATGGCATTTAAAAAATTCTGGATTTAAATAAACTGAAATATTTTCCACCACTGGAATGTTTCTGCTCAGAGGTCTTATTATAAAATACTTCATGATGATCTATTTTGATGTAGCTTCTGCCAAACCCACTCAATATTTGAGTTCTTACATACCATCTCTACTTACATGGCACAAAAAGGTTTATCATACTACACATGGCCAAAAATAAGGAATGAACCTCTTGAGTTTTGCTTCCAAACTACTCAACCCTAATAAATGACATCACCATTTTCCCAGGCACTGGGAGCTAATTTTGATTCTTCTCTTCCTCTTGTCTTCCATATCACTTGTAAATTAAGTAACAAGTTATTTATAATATTATACTATGTCACTGGACTCAATGTGAAATCTGGCTAAACATTCTCTAGTCATGATATACTAATCCAATATATGAGGGTCCTTCAAAAAGCTTATGGAAAGGCTATCGAGCTCCCTGTTAATGTGCCTGAGAAAGCAGCAGAGGATGGCCCACGTGCTTGGACCCTTGCACCCATATGGGAGGCCTGGAAGAAGCTCCTGGCTCCTGGTCTCGGTCTGGCCCAGTCCTGGCCACTGGGGCCTTCTGGGTAGCGAACGAGTGGATGGAAGACTTCTCTGTCTTTCCCTGTTTTTGACTCCACCTTTCAAATAAATAACTAAATCTTTAAAAAAAAAAGTCTGTGGAAAATGAAATTAAAATAGAAGTTTATTCTGAATGGAAAAACAATTTGAAATCCATGTATTTTTTTTCATGACACATTTTCCATGAACTTCAATTTTGAAGACTCCTGTGTATGATGTATAACAGTATTTATTTTTAAAGTAATTATTCCCTAGTGTTAATATCTTAACAATAAATGAATAAAGAAAATAAATATGCCTGATTACTTAGATTTCAAGTTCATTTGCCCATCTTTCTTTTTTCCCTTTTTTTTTTTTCTAAGAACAAAAAACCTATGGCAATAGGTGTTACTTAAGGTCTACAAGGAATAATTTAAAATCAGAAGTAGTTTTCTAATTTGCCTTAAAATTAGTTTCCATTTATTACTGTAAGAATGCAGTTAAAATTCGATTCCATGCCAAACAGGTATTACACAGCAATATTTCAACATTACTACTGACCAATAAGTCATCCTACACAGATGAACTTTTACCCAAACGAATCTTATAGCTTTAGTGGTATTTTTAAAACTTTTTACAGAAATATTTGTAAAATCTGATAACCATCAACCTTTTTGAATAGAGAAAAATGAGTATTATTCTAAGTTATTATTATAGGCTTAACGTTACTAAGATTACTTATCATACTGGGTCATAATATATTTAGAAAACCTCAGGGAATTCCGAAGCAAGATTTTAGTAAGCCATTTTGTCCTGATTTTAAATGGTTCATTTTAGTTTTCTATAGTCTTCCTTTTTCCATCCTAATTTTCAGATGCCCCTTTGGTCAGAATACCTTCCTCTTCTTTTTGCTTTGCCTAATATGACAGTAATGAGGCCTGATAAATACGTAACCTATCTCAACAGGCTGTACTGAAGGCATTCAGGCCAATCCTATACCGTTCCTAATTCAAAAACTACAGTGGAAATGCAAACACCCTCTGACTGGCAGCTTTCAAGTTTATCTCTGGGATCCTAACTACATTTCGTATAGTTAAATATACCAGGAATTAAACCACCAGGTAAATGAGACATAAAACCAAGTATCATCGGGGCTGGCATCATGGCATAGTGGGTAAAACTGCCACCCATCATACTAAAACCCCATATGAGTGCCGGTTTGTGTCTCAGTTTCTCCATTTCCCATCCAGCTCCCTGGTAAGGGCCTGAGAAAACCAATGGAAGATGGCCCAAGTGTCTGGGCTCTTGCCACCATGTGGGAGACCCAGAAGAGGCTCCTGATTCCTGGCTTCAGCGTGGCCCAGCCCTGACTGTTGCTGCCACCTGAGGAGTGAATCAGCAGATGGAAGATCTTTCTCTGTCTCTCCCTCTCTCTCTGTAACTCTTCCAAAAATAAAAACAGATATTAAGAAAAACCAGAAACAGCAACCATCATTACCATAGCAATCCTGTAATCTACAATATTACTATGTTCAAACAACCAGTGAGGTATAAGGATGACCGCTAATCTCAAACTCAGTTTCACAGTTTCATGACAGACACCTAAAACTTAACAAATGGATACAGTTTAAATCCATTACAATATTGTTACGGGGAACAAATCCAAAGTGGGCATAAATGGCCAAAAATAATAATTAATTTAGCTTACACAGAAAATAACTTGTATAGGCCAAGAAGGCCGTTTGTGTGCAAAACTACCTAGGATATTTTAGTTCATCAAACACTGACTTTAAGACCACAATCAAAATGGAATGCTATAAGAAAGCGAGAGTGAGCTTTGTTTATGCATTGCAATAAAACTATGGATGGATGGGCATAGCGCATCTCCTGTTGCACGCACCCTGTTGCTCGTCAAGTGACATGGATCCGAGCTGTTTGTTAACCACAGAAGAAGGAGAATCTGAAACAAAAATGAGATTTCAACTTAAAAGTAAGCAGCAGAAAACTGCACAGCAATGTCATGATCATCTCTAAGCTTAAGAAACAAATATATAAGGTAGGGAATGGAAGTAAGTACTCTGGTGTATTTCCCAAGCAGTGAGTAAGCAGGGCCATGTGCTTAAAATGTTATTTCAGGCAAGCATTTAGCAATTTTGAATGAGAAAACATTCTACTTTCATGCATATACCTTTTATCAAGTTCATTTAGCACAAGCACAAGTACAAGATAGATACATTAGAAATGGGGAATTTCCTTCACTAAGCAGAAGACTTCTTTGCCCTTCTCAAATTTCCTTTCCAGATTCTTAAGGAAACTTTCACTCTGCCTTGGAGGACTCAAAGCATGAAATGAGAGGCTCATTCCAATTTGCGAGATGTCTGCTGCACTGTGAGCTGAACAAGGTGCTCAAGTCAAGATGTTAGACAAAGGAAACAATTCAATGAAGGAATTGCCATTACAGAAACATATATAACTTTTAAAACTCTATGGTATATTGTGCAACTGAGACTGTATCATGTCATGAAGTCTTAGGTTTCTTTAGAGGTATTTGGTGGGGAAACAAAGAGAGGCAAGGAGAATGTTTAGTGGTCTGGGCTTTACATTTTCAATACTTTATAGCTTCAAGTAGAATGGTTTTGCTTTTATCTTTTGGATATACTGGCTTACTTTCTAAGAATTTGTTTTATAAGTGGGTTTACTGATTGAAGAATCTTGGTATAAAGGAAGGTAGTATGATAAAAGATTGTCTGGAGTTACCTTTGATTCTAAACCTATACTGATAATAATTAGCAACATTTTTAGGTATAAACTTCTCCTTTCTCTCTGATCAGCCTAGGAACTTAATAACTGAAGCAAGGCATTGGGGAATACAGTTTAAGCGTCTCTAATATAAAAAGCGAAAATCTAAAATGCCCCAAAATCTAAAACTTTGAGTACCAACATGACACTACAAGTAGAATTCCACAACTGGTATCCTGTGACAGGCTACAATCAAAACACAATTACACTAAAAGTATTATATAAAATTATCTTCAGACTGTGTATAAGGTATATTGAAACATTAAATGAATTTTGTGCTTAGATGTGGGCCTCATCCCCAAGATATTTTTATCACATTTATGCAAATATTACAAAATCCAAAAACACCTGAAAGCTGAAACACCCTGATTTCAAGCATTCTGGATAAAATACTGAACCTGTAGAAGGAAGTGGCTCCTTCTAATTCCTGGTTTAGGTCCCAGCGTTCCAGTGGGGTACAGTAAAAGAGAAAATACAGGTAATAAGCATAGCTCTCCCTCAAATGTAAAAATAATTTCTTAGTTTCTAATATCTTACAGTTCTCAGCAAATATTGTTAATAAAATAACTTTGGTATATCACCAGTTTCAGCTCACAATGGCAATTCATCCTGCCAACACCCAAATGGGTATTTTAAGGAAAGTCTGTTTTTACTAGACGGCTAAAAAAAGTTTCCATTATATCCTGAATTCACACCAATTTTATATTATTTGACTACTTGCTCCACTTTTAATTACAGCCATTTGAGAATATTTTGTAAGTGGATTTTGATAAAGTATGATCACTTAGTAATAGCTTTTACTTATCCTAACTTATCACCTCTTCATCACAAAATTTAAACACTAAAAACAAAGTTGATACAATGGCATCTTAAGCAGTTTCCCAAGCTATTCATGCTTTACTTTCCTTTTTAAAAATTCTATTTATCCATTTCAGAGTTAGATTCAATACTATGCTCTATTTTGTTTTTGAAGACCAAATTAAGCTGCTCTTTACAAACAGGATTACATTATTTAAAGAAAATTAGAATATGTCAATGAAATAAATATTAGAAAAAAATCCTGGAAAGTATCATATTTTTTGCCCTTTTAGCTTTGTAATCCATATCATGCTCCTCTCATTTAGTAAGAGCCCTAAAAATATTATAAACTCTCCAAGAAATCTTCTCTTCAAATATTTAACTTTTGGGGCTGGCGCTGTGGCACAGCTGGCTAAGCTGCCATCTGCAATGCCAACAACCCGTATGGACGCCGGTTCCAGTTCTAGTTGTTTCACTTCCAATCCGACTCCCTGCTAATGGACCTGAGAAAGCAGCAGAAGATGACCTAAGTCCTCGCGACCCTGCACCCTTTTAGAAGACCTTGAAGAAGATTCTGGCTTTGGCCTGGCCCAGACCCGGTTGTTGCATCCATTTGGGGAGTGAACCAGCAGATGGCAGATCTCGGTCTCTCCTCTCTCTTTCTCTCTGTGACTCTTTCAAATAAATCTTTAAAAAATCTTTCAAGTTTTTCATAACTATTATGGGATGTAAAATTTTACTAAAATAATGTGTACCTTACTTGATTTTTCACGTAAAATTCAGGAAAGAGTATGTCACTGAAAATATACAGTGATGAAGATGTAGGAGCATGCTAACATCTCTACAAAACTATTTTCAAATTCTTGAAGAATTTAAAATATTTAAATTTGTGTTAAGACAAAAGGATAGTATTAAACTACAAAGATTTTCCTTTCTGACTTTACAAGCTGGCACAGATTTAGACGATTTCTGGGATATTATTTGACTAATCTTTATGGAGAAATCCTTCTTGGTGACTGTTTCTATTCTATTTAAAATCTTGGGATCGTGCAACTGTTCTTGGAGGGATTATTCTTCTCTTACATGAACATTTTATGTGAAATGTTTTTAGATCAGTGACTGTTCAGAAATTCAGTACCTACAACTCTGTTCTTCCAGAAATGTTTTGAAATACTATCACAATAACCATCAGAATAAATAATACAAAAAATGAAATTACCAGCTCAGCTGACTGCTTCAGTTATGTGTCTACTCTAGTCCACCTCTTTATGAAATATCCTCTAGAAAGCACCACCACAAAATAAGAACCTGAATATATGATCCAACGATAATCTGTTATAAAATACAATTCTGGTCAGCTTACGTAAACTGTTTTGAAGCACAGCCATTATTTTTAGGGAAAGATAAACATTACCCTAAAGCTCGGCATGTCTCATGGTCAATTTTCTTAACTGTGAGAAAAAAAATAATTATAGAAAAAAAATAATTATAACAAGGCCTCTTCAGCCAAACTCCCTAGGTTCAAATGTGGCTCTTCTACTCAGGAATAGGATAACCCTAGGCAACCTATGTGACTATAAAATGAAGAAATCACAGTATCTACCACATAGTATTCTTGAGACAATTTAATGAGATAATCCATGTAAATGACTTAGGTGACACACAGGAAAGAGTCAATTAATATTATTTGGCTGATATGGAAAGAACAATAATGGTATAAAGCTGTTCTGGAAAAATGGAGCCTATCATCATGTTTAAAGGTCTAAGGGACTCCTCGTTGTTTTGCTTACAGAACTAGGAAATACCCTATTTGATGTATTAGCCATTCATAAACATTAAAAACACAGGTCACACTCTCCACTGGAAACGCACTATGTAACATCACTGTCGCTATGGACACTGAGGGGAATCTGTAGCTGCAGAGAGCCTGCTTGCACAGGATTGGGTAAGTGCTGATTTTTTCCAATATGGCTCAGTTTTGAAAAGCCCTTTTTCAAAAAATAATCACCAATATTTGATACCCTTTTGGGGTACAAATGATTTTTATTCTTGTTGTTGTTTTTCAATTGGCAAAACCGTGCCATAAAGTGAAAAAACAGTTCCTACCTGACCCTCTCTAGGCTGGCTCCATGCTCCAGTGGGGCTCTGTGGTGGGGGACCAGTACCAGCAGACTCCACAGGTGTTGTCACTCTGAGCAGGAGCCAGCAACCCATGACTTCAGGGGACCTGAAATGGAAAAAAAGAGTTGGGCTTAAAATCAGCCATATGCTGAATGCCTTTGCCATAGCTCTTTAGGGAATCTATGTGATAAATGTACGTTCAGCTCATTCAAAACCCTCAATACTATCAACTTTACAAAGCTGTTGTATTAGGGCACTGTGACATAGTAAATGAAAGATAACATAAGATAGTACGCTAGGTGTACTGCTCTCCTAATATAAAAATGATAAAGAGTGTTGGCTGACCTATCCACATGCCATTTTTGTAAATCATGGCAAACTACATTATCTAGTAAGTAAATAAGGGGGAAACTGAGGCATGAAATAGCCAAAAAAAAAAAATGAACTGCCCAAGGTTATCTAGCCACAGGCCCAAAGTATATGAATTCAGAGAAGTCTAGTATCACTGCGGTGATGTGATAAAAACAGATTTATCACTTTTTGGGGAAAAAAGTCCTAAAAAAAGACTTTGTTGTTAAGTTATGATATATTTCCTAAAAGTACAGAAAGAGTTATGGCATATTTCCTTGTAGTCTATATGGATGTGGCAAGATTATGCAAGAGCAGGTTAAGCTACTGCTTGAGACAACCACATCCGATTCCGAGTGCCAATTTGGTTTCTGGATGCTCCACTTCCAAACTAGCTTTGTGTTAATGCATTCTGAAGCAGCAGATGATGGCTCAAGTGCTTGGGCATCCGCAACCCACATGGGAGAACTGCGCAAGAGTTCTGAGCTTGTAATTTCAGTCTGGGCTAGTCGTGGCTGTTGTAGGTACTTAGGAAGTCAGCAGATAGAAAACTGACTCTTTTCTTCTCTTTCACTCTGCCTTTCAAGAAGATGAAAATAAACATTTTTAAAATGAGCTATCTTGGGGCCAATGCTGTGGCATAGCAGATAAGCAGCTGCCTGCAATGACAGAATCCCATATGGGAGCTAATTCAAAGTCCTGGTTGCTCCACTTTTGATCCAGCTCTCTGCTATGGCCTGGGAAAGTAGTAGAAGATGGTCAAAGTCCTTGGGCCCCAGCTTCCACGTGGGAAACCTGGAAGAAGCATGTGGCTCCTGGCTTTGGATTGGCCCACCCCTGGTTGTTGTGGCCATTTGGGGAGTGAACCAGTGGATGGAAGACCTTTCTCTCTCTCTCTTTCTCTGTCTCTCTGTAACTCTGGCTTTCAAATAAATAAATAAATCTTTAAAAATAAATAAAATGAAGTATCTCAATGTGGTTAAAAACAAAATAAAAATCCTTTAAGATAACATAGTTTGAACAACTTTATTTTTGGAACTCAATTTTGAAGATTATCATTTGTAGGTGCCAATAATTCTTTGAGAGCCGAACAAAAGTCCAACAAACTGGGCTCTTGAAAGCAAAGATGCTTTGGGAGTAACATAAGGGAGCAAGTATGCAGGTCATCACTCTTTTCTTCCTTCCTCCATGTTTAAATCTCAAGAGGACCACTCTTAAATATTTTATATTAGAATTTCCATGTAAGAGTTCTCAACTGGGGCAGTAGAAGGGAAACCCATTATTTATAATTTAATATCTATTTTAAATTATAATTTAAAGCCAAAGGTAGTATCAGATGGTGCTCTAGAATGATATTTTAGTTTTCAATTGCCAAGAAATATTGGCAACTGAATAACATCCCAGCTGAGATTATCACTAACTATATCAACCTCCTTCCATCATAGCCTACTCAAAATACAGATTATTTCTATAGAATGCTCTGACTGCAGTTATTTTACAGAAATTAGGTATTATTAACTCATTTTACATTTGTCCTTTAAGATTTTCATCAGTCCTACATTTTGAAAAGAGAATGTTTCCCAGATAATGTTAAATTAAACTCTCTTGGTTTATAAATCAGTAGTATCTCCTTTGAATATCATATTCAAAAAGACTAAATATATGAGAAGCTAACAAAATATCATTTATTGGTAGTATCATAACTTAACATCTACTCTACAGGTAGCAAAGTATAATGGAAAAATATGCTTGTTTAAGAGAAATGCATATATTCTACTATTAATAAATATCAGAATTCTAATTGAGGTACCTTCTTGACTGAGAGTAGTAAGAATGAGTCAATGTCAATAATACACACCCAAAGAACTGTATTTACTGTATTTAATAAGTTTTAGTGTTATTCAATTAAAATTATCTTTCTGGTGAATTCATTAATTTCTAATTTTTCATAATTTATGTTCTAAAATGAAAAATTTTACCTTCACCTAACTCATTTTTCCTCACATCCAAAACTTATTAAGCAAAGTACACAGATTTTATTAGTTGTGCCTTATAAAAAAACTGAGAGTATGTTATTAATGGTTCTTAAAACTTTCAATTACAAAATAGTGTTCCTATGACATGGAAGCACAGAATCATATTAAAGTAGCACTAGCAAACGAACATAGTGCAAGCAACCGATTAATCAGGGCCTCATACAAACACTGTTACCAGAATAAGATACAGACAAACTACTTCACTTTGCAGGAAGGAGCAACATTCATTGAATGAGAACACTAAGGGTTTCTAATAATTAGCCTATCTACCTAGCCTCACAGGCCCAAAAATGTTGTTTAATAACAAAGAAAAGATAGTTCTTAAACCCAGATGAAGTTCCTGGCTTTGGCCTGACCCAGCTCTAGCTGTTGTAGCAACTTGGGAAGTAAAATGTTGATATAGGTAGGGACATTTTATTTTCCTTTTTATTGGTTGTTATGTCTTTTTTTATATATATATAGAAACACTGGCTAATGTTATATATAACACAAAATCATAAAGTGTTTTATTAATAAACATCATTGTAATCCAATAACATTTTCTGGTAGTTAGTTTTAATTATAGAACAATATTTTCCAACAGAAAAAGAAGAAATAAGACACCTTGCCTGGCTAATATTTCCTCCATAAATATAACACTGAATTAAAATCACATCCATGATTTGTTCCAAACACTGTTATCTATATTCCAATGGTTTATTTTATTTTACCACAGTACTATATAATGTGCTGTTTTAACCACAGTATTTACTGCTACAGATTAAAGTGGGGGCTTTCCAGCTCTATCAATTTGAAGCACAGATTAAATCCAAATACTTAAATCATAGTTCTAAGTAAATAATGCCCAAACTCACCACTCCTTACGGTGGCAGAAGGAAGTATCATAAATTCATTAGTATGAGACCATCTAGACACATTTTTGTTCCTAAACACAAGATTTATAGCACCTTCTATAATACCTGTACTATATATAGGACTTATTGTACCTAACATCCATTTTGAAAGAACTAAATTGGCAAATCAATTTGTGCTTTATGTTTTATTTTTTTCAACAAATGTTTATTGAGCATCATAAGCTTTCTGATCACAAAAGAACAGGGTCATTAAAATGCTCAATGGAAAGAGACTGGCACAGATTATTGTTGTTTTACCAGAATGTGATGATATAAGAACAGAAACATGAGACCATGAAATAACTTCCCTGCCCTACATAAAAGGGAGTTGATTATGTATAGAAAGAAGAAGTAGGGGCTGGCGTTGTGACAAAGCTGGTTAAGGCACCAACTGTGATGCCAACATCCCTTATGTGCATTTGTGTCTGAGTTGCTCCACTTCGGATCCACCTCCCTGCTAATGTCCTGGGAAAAACAGTAGAAGAGGGCTCAGGTGTTTGGGTCCTGCCAACCACATGGGAGACCTGGAAGAAGCTCCAAGCTTTGGCCTGGCCCAGTCCTGGCCACTGCGCCATCTGGGAAGTGAACCAACAATTGGAAGATGTCTTTCTCTCCCTCTGAGTTTCAAATAAAAAATTAATCTTAAAAAAATAGTAAAAATTTTCAAATGATGACAAAAGGGAATGACTGCGTTGGCATGTTATTATGGCCAAAATCTAACATTCAAAATCTAACATTACCAGATTTACACAGGAATATTAATTAACTTTTCGAAGGAAAAAAAAGAGCTAGCAGCCATAAGTACTCATTTATTTAAACATTTAGGAAATGTGAACAGCAATATCAATGTAGGCTCTAATGTCACTACATGACTGTGAAAAACTCTTTTATTATAGGTGGGCATTTAAGCAGAGAAGAGGTCAGCTGAAATGCCCTTATCAGAGTATGTGGGTCTGATTCTCAGGTCCAGTTCCTGATTCTAGCTTCTTGCCAATGCAGACTCAGGGAGGCAGTGGGTGATGGATCACGTAACTGGATCCCTGCCACCCATATGGAAGATGTGCACTGAGGCGCTGGCTCCCAGCTTTGGCCCAGTCCAGCCCTAGCCATCGTGGGCATTTTGAGAATAAATCAGCGAATCGGGGTTCTGTCTGCCTCGTTCTCTTTTTCTCTCCCCACTCCCACCCCAAATAAAATTAAAAAAAAAAAAAAAAAAAAAAAAAAGAATTTCTGGCTCTTGGCTTCAGTCTGGCCTAGATCTAGCTGTTGTAGCGATTTGAGGAGTGAACCAGTAGATGGAAGATCTCTCTCTCTCACTCTGTATTTCAAAATATATATATACATATATATATATATTTAACCAATTTATTAGCTATAGCAGTAGTAAATGTTTGCTCCTCAAAATATAAATAAAATCATGGATTAGTTTATATATTTATCTCTCTGGCAAACACTGCTACCAATCTGTCCCTCTAACAGTGAGGTTGAATAATCACCATATGCAAGGAAGGGAGGTATAAGCTGCAAGCACATTAGCTTTCTTTTTGAATGGGAAAAGGGAAGCATCTTATTGCACAGTAGCAGTATTAATAAAAGTTCTACCAGCTGCTTCAGGACACTTGACGGTAATAACCTGCAGCATGAGGGTCCTGTGAAGAGCCCTCAAGTGAAGCCTGATCAGAAGTGGAAGACTGTTGTTGGGCACGTGCAGCTAGTTCCTGCTGCCTCTGCTGCTCGGCCTTCTTAAGCCTCAGTTGTTGCAGGCGCTTACGGAGTAAAGCTATCTCAGGGCCCCTTAGAAATTCTGACACAAACAGGAAAAGAAAGGTGAAAAAGACAGTAAGAAAACAGAAAGTAATAAGAATCTGATTACACATTAAAGAACAGAAAGATATAAATAAAACACATCTCATAGAGGAATCCTGAAAACAAATTACCAATAAAAAAGAAATTCCTGATCATTAAATAACGAGACAAACTATATACACAGAGCTTTAACTATGGTGAATGATATATATATATATATTTCTCTAAGAATATTTAAACAAACAGGATAAAAATAAGGTACTTCATAAGTAAAAAAAAGATTTTAAAATCAACATTTCTTCCCTCACTAATGTGACCTCTTTTTTAAAACAAAATGATAAAACATCAGTCAAATCAACTAATCTATACAGAAGAGTATAAGCTACTTCACTAATTCAAACCAAGTAACAGTTAAAATTCAATTGTAATAAAGTTTGGAAGTATCTTAGAGAACTCTTTAAAAGTTGAAAGTTAAATATTCTTCAGATAAATGTCCCTTTTTATGTTAGAACTGCCATTTACCTTTTCATTAAGTGAAAAATATATAGATCATCAGTATTTTTTTTTTTTTCTTTTTGACAGGCAGAGTGGACAGTGAGAGAGAGACAGAGAAAAAAGTCTTCCTTTACCACTGGTTCATTCCAATGGCTGCTGCAGCTGGCGCACTGCGCTGATCCAAAGCCAGGAACCAGGTGCTTTTCCTGGTCTCCCATGTGGGTGCAGGGCCCAAGCACTTGGGCCATCCTCCACTGCCCTCCCGGAGCACAGCAGAGCGCTGGACTGGAAGAGGAGCAACCGGGACAGAATCCGGCGCCCCGACCGGGACTAGAACCTGGTGTGCTGGCGCCGCAGGCAGAGGAATAACCTATTGAGCCGTGGCGCCAGCCTTTTTTTTTTTTTTTTTTTTTTTGGATTATCAGTATTTTATTAACCTTTATCTGAAGAAGTGATCATAGAGGCCAGCAGTGTGGCACAACAGGTTAAATTCCCATTTGCAATATTGGCATCCTATATCAGAGTGTGGGTTCCAGTCTTGGCTATCCCACTTCTGATCCAGCGTCCTGCTAATGTGCCTGGGAAGGCAGCAAAAAAGATGGCCCAAGTATTGGGCCCCTCCCACCCATATGAGAGAACAGGATGGAATTCCTGGCTTCTGGCTTTGGTCTAGCCTACACTTGGCTGTTGCCGCCATCTGGGGAATGAACTAGTGGATGGAAGACTCTCTGTCATTCTGTCTTTCAAATAAATCTTTAAAACAAAAAATCATAGATTTTTCTAAAAATTATAGATGAAATTCTATAAAATTAAGATGAAATGCTGCAAATATATTGCTTCAATGTGTCCTGTGGGGATAACTGCTATGAATTAAACTGGCAAAGTAGGAAAGAGATGGTAGGAGAGATGTTTTTTACACATGGTCACTAGGGACAGCTTCTCTCATAGATGCCATCTGAATAAAGACTTCAAGGACATGGGTGTAAACCACATGAGTATCTAAAGGCAAATTGTTCTAAGTGAGAGAACAAGTGCAAATGCTCATGTGAGACATGTATCGGGATGTCAAACACATTTTAAAGACAGAGGCAGAAAAATTCACTGATAGTCTGCATGTAGAGTGATCCCCTAGTTTTTGGCATAGTAACACAGAAAAAACAAGAGTTGTCATTTGTTGCAATGGGAAACAAGTAATACTGGGTGAAAGAAACGCATAAATTGGCATCCACATGGAGAAATTTAGTGGAGAATGAACAGAAGAGTCTAGAATTCAGAGAAATAAATGTGCATGTCACTTCAAGCCTCCTAAAAATTAAGTGATGACAGAAAAGAGGCCTATCAGTTGAATTCAATATTTAAGAGGAAAAAAAAAACAACAGAAAGAATAAGAAAAAACAAGCAAAAAAACCCAGAAAGAATAAAAAAAAACAGGCCACAGAGATGGGCCTGGAGAACTAAAATGACTAAAATTCTTCAGGCTAAGTAAAGAAAGTGGGTAAAGAAGGTTGGAATAAGCAGTTCTCTCAAATACTGCTGGTATATCAAGAAAGATAACTGAGATCTAACCATGGGATTATGCACCTCTGGAAGTCACTAAGGATCTTGACAGGAGCTGGTTTGTGAAATAAGAGGGATCAAAAACTGACTGCAACAGGTTTAAAACAAAGGAGAAGTAATGGAATAGAGACATAAAGCATATGCACCCTGCGCAAGTCTTGCTGTCAGCGCTCCACAGAAATGGGATGGCTGCTGGGAGAGAAAAGTCAGGGGAGGTTTGAGCGCTGCGGCTGGGGAGGAAATCCACACCCTTACAGTCTCATGAACAATGTTTAACTATGGGGTGCGGCAGGGGGAGGTGAGGGCATGATGCTTGACAGGAAAGATGTTCTTGAGCAGACCAAAGCAGATGAATGCCTGTGGTTAAGAGGAGGAACTGATTTTACATAGATGCATAAAATCTTCATCAACTATAAATAAAGAACAGGCAAAGAATATTGGCAGAGATGTCAATAGTTGTAGACTTCTCGTAGCAATATGTAGAATTTCTCTTAGTAAGTAACACTAGCAGTGAATTAGAAAACTACCAAATAATTCTCAGCCTTTTATAAATAGATTGTGAAAGCACAAAATTAAGTTTACTGTTTCTGAAGTCAATCATGCCAGAGACTGTAACCTCTTGTTCACCATGACCTGTATTTACAAGGAATTTTATTAAATGAGCAAACTGGTAGCTAAGATTTAATATAAAATTCAAGTATCATCATAATATCTCAACATGATTACTTCCAGGAAAAATCTCCAGTATCAAGTTGAATGGTATTTCCTGACAAACAAATGGTGATGCTCAGTAGCTTAGTGCCTTCTTTAAATGTATGTCTAGTTGCCTTAACTATAGTCAGCACAATAGTAATGCTTACAGCAACAGAAAACAAAGCATTATTATAGTCATAAGGTCTGTTGTTTTATACTTCAAAAGAAATCATAGAGACAGAGTTCACATAGGTCTAAATTTACTTAAAAACCGGAAATATTACAGAAATTTCACCCAGTTTATTATAGCTTCCAACTGCCTCTTCCAACTACATTTAGAACTGTTTTATGTGGATACTGTCTGTATTCTAGAACCACTTAGTGATACAGTAAATAAGTAACAGATTCTAGATGCATGCAGTGATGTTCTGTAACTTGGAAAAACAAGATCTAGTTATAGTAATTTTATAAACCATCTATTCAATGTTTCTAGTACTTTTGAAAGAAGAATTTGTCTATTTTAAAGATTAGTTGTATGATGGCCTTTACACCTCTGGTTGATGTTAAAAAAAAAAAAGGCCGGAAGAGAACTTACCACATAGTTGATTAGGAAAGGCAAGTATGGAATTAACATCTCTAACCAGACATATCATATTAAACAAACTGTTCTGCTACCAGTTTGCAGTATTAAAGCAGTTAAGACACACAGACACACAGACACACACACACACACACACAATGCATTATTTAAAAATGCATATACAAACATATCATTTCCAAATGTGAGAACATTGTAAATCTGGACAATTAGAGGTTTTGTTAACATAGGCCAAATAGAAGAATAAATACAATGAATACCTTGGGTTGAATTTTGAAAGCAACACACTCAATACAGTCTCAGGAAATGCTACAGAAGACTTGTCCTTCCATCTCCTGAAACTGCCAACCCTACTCTTACCTTCTTCTGAAAGCACCCAGGCTATTCTTTGTAACAGTCTAATTCCTCGGTGATAGAAGAATAATAAAAATAGCTACTGTTGACCCCACAAAGGTCTAATTGGCTCTAACTTCACATCCTGACTCTACAATACATAAGTTCTTCTGTCCTGGACACTGGATTATTGTAGTATCTACTTTGGTAATACTTTATCTGCCTGCCACCAATCTCATTCTTCCTTCTTGTCCTGGAGTTCTTTGTGTATTTCTTCTCTTAAATTGACCACTCCTTCACTGACTGTACTTTTAGCTTTCCCAAAGTGGCACTCAACCTAGTTTATCCCTGCTTGTTTCTAAACAATACATAGCCTTTGCCTAGCATGACTTGCTCCTGATCCTACTTGAAGGAAACTGCAGGTATTTAGGCTTTGAAAGATTTGTTTTAATATGTTGCATATAACAGACTCCTTATTCCCCTACAACTTTTCTACAGAATTAAATTTAGTTATAATGACTCTGGATAGGGATACATAAATTTGCAAATTCGAGCAATCATTTGTAAATAAGCAGGAATTTACATACAAATATCTATCTTTTTAAAACTACACTCTCATAATCTGAGGGGTCTATTTAATTAGAAACACAAGGTTACTTTAAGTAACTCACTTCTCAAGATGAGCCCTCAAAACTGAATTTCAAACGTACTGGTATCCTCCATTCAATCCAAAATTATCCCCTTCTGCAATCACATTCTTAAAACAGGTTAAAATGAAAACATAGGGACTGAAATGATGACTTCATTAAATACTCAAAGCAGTTTCTTAATTTGTGAAAATTTGCAAATAATGTATTAAATGAAAACATTACCTGGCTGAGTTTAAGAAATAGCTAAAAGTGATGTCTGATAGGTACTGCTCAGAAAAAAGAGAAATAATGTACAGTTACTTTGAAATATTTTAAGATTTCATTTTAAACTAAATAGTTTCAGTTCTCAGTAATATCTTTCTGATTTATAAACTTAACAATTTTAAAGCCACATTTAAAAAATGTTAGTTTACTTTCATCTACTTGAACAAACAAAAGGGCAGGAGGGAGAGGGAGAAGGAGAATGGTATCTTTCACTGGTTCACTCCCCAAATGCTTCCAGCAGCCAGGGCGAGGTCAGGCCAAAATCAGTAGACTGGAACTACAGCGCGGTCTCCCACATAGGTGGCAGGGCCACAACCATTTGAGCCATCATCTGCCTACCACGATGTATCAGCAGGAAGATGAATTGGAAACAGAGCAGAGAGTAAACTGCACTCCAAAATGGGATATAGACATCCCAAGTGGCAGTTTAATTTACTGTGCCACAATTTCCATTCCTATCACCACATTTTTAAAAGCATAGTCTTTTGTATGGTCATGAAAAGAATATATGTAAGAATCATAACGCCTGTTTAAATTCTGGGCTATCTATATAGAATATGGCATCAGATGTATGACATTTGAATTAAAATTCAAGACTACAAATGGTGAAGAAACAAAATGATCTACCAACTGATTTCAAATTCTACTTGAGTTTATTTATCTTTGTACAGAACTCAAAGCCAATTCTGTAGCCCCCTCAAGATATGCTACTCTTCAGAGCACGTTGTATAATCTTACTTGTGGCTTCATTTTATTTCTTTTGTGACTTATGTTTCTATTTGTCCTTATGTACTCACTTATATATATAATCACAGGATTTTTCAAACTACTTCTGTAATTTCTCTTAAAATGTTTTTGGAACAAGGTAAGAAAAACTATCTACTCAGTCTTTTTTTTTTTTAATCTGACAGGTAGAGTTATAGACAGTGAGAGAGACAGAGAAAGGTCTTCCTTCCGTTGGTTCACTCCCCAAATGGCCGCCACGGCTGGCGCTGCGCCGATCCGAAGCCAGGAGCCAGGTGCTTCCTCCTGGTCTCCCATGTGGGTGCAGGAGCCCAAGCACTTGGGCCATTCTCCACTGCCCCCCAGGCCACAGCACAGAGCTGGACTGGAAGAGGAGCAACCGGGACTAGAGCCCGGCGCCCATATGGGATGCCAGCGCCAGAGGTGGAGGATTAACCAAGTGAGCCAGTGAGCCACGGCAATGGCCCCAATATCTACTCAGTCTTAAGTGGAGTACACAGCCTAAGGCAAAGAGTGGACCCAAAATAATAAATGACTGATATCTAATCATAGCATCTCTCTTAACGTCATCAAATTTGGGGAGTTGAACCTTTTGGAAATATCCAGTTAATAAAGTGGGTATAAAACTGGGACTGGTGTTGTGGGCCAGCAGGTTGAGCCACTGCCTACAATGCTGCCATTCTGTATGACTGCCAGTTTGTCTTGGCTGCTCCACTTCTGATCCAGCTCCCTGCTAGCGTACCTAGGAAAGCAACAGAAGATGGCCCAAGTCCTTGGACTCCTGCACCAACAAAGGAGACCCTGTTAAAGTTCCAAGCACCGGCTAGGGCCCAGCCAAGCCTTGCTTGTTGCAGCCATTCGGGAATGAACGAGCCAGTGGAAGGTAACTCTTTTTCCCTCTGTCTCACCTTCTCTCTGTAACTCTACCTTTCAAATAGAAATCTTCAAAAATTTATTTATTTACATAAAATAGTTACAGAGAGAGAGGGGGAGAGAGAGAGAGAGAGAGAGAGAGAGAGAGATGTGGGGATCTTCCATCCACTGGTTCACTCCCCAAATGGCCACAGCAGACAGGGCTGGCCCAGGCTGAAGCCAGGAACTTCATCAGGGTCTCACAAGTGGGTGCAGGGGCCCAAAGACTTGGGCCATCTTCTGCTGCTTTCCCAGGTGCATTAGCAGGGAGCTGTATTGGAAGTGGAGCAGCCGAGACAATCTGGCACCAATATGGGCTGCCAGTGTTACAGGAGGTGGCTTACCTCACTATGCCACAACGTTAACCTCAAAAAATTTTTTGAAAGAAGAAACTAAATATATCCTACCTAGCTTACACCACCTTAAGAGAATTAAATGTCTCACAAAACCCTTATTTTAACTTTGTGACTACTTTGTAGGGGAAAAATGGCTTACTCTGAGACCAGAGACAACAAGATGTCTAATGGCTTTGTCTTCATGAGACCATATTTTAATAATAAATCATAACTTGAGATGCCCACATCCCTTATCAGAGGAGTGCCTGGGTTTGAGTTTGGGCTCTATTTTTTATTCCAATTTATTATAGTTCTGCTAGTGCAAACTCCTGGGAACCAACAGGTGACAGCTCAAGTTCTTGGGGCCCTGTGACCCTTATGGCTAACCTGAATGGTGTTCCTGGGTCCCAACTGCCTTGGCTCAGCCCTGGTGCTGCAGGCATTTGGAGGATGGCCCAGCTTTCTCTTTGTTTCTCAAATTTAAATAAATAAATACAGAAGACAAACGAGAAATTTTTATAAGTGTTTCACATGAAAGAAACATGGTTATACCAAAAAGACTTCAGTGTAGAAAGGTAAGATTACTCTACCTAGGGGAGTTATAAAAGGCCTTTCCTGAGTGGCATTTGAACCAAAATTCCTGGAAAAAGGAGTTGGCCATGTGACACACCAGGGAAGGTACAGAGAACAGTAAGAATAAAAGCTCATAAAAAGAGGAAGGGAGAGAGGAGAGGGGGAAAAAAAGCAAGAGGCAAAAGATGATATGGCATATTAAAAGAACTAAAGGAAAGCGGCACATCTGGGCTGTACTGCTCAACAGGGATAGGTGAGGGCAGGGAGACAAGGCCAGAGAGGCAGAAGGCCAGCACCAGGTATGCACGAGCTTCTCCCTGCGCAGCTGCATGTCTAAATTTAACTAGAAGCCTCTGAAGGGCTTCTCACAGCAAAGTTACATAATCTGATTTAAATTTTTAAAATAATCATTTTGCCTGCTGCTTGGAGAATAAATTACAGGGAACAAGTATAGCTGCAAATCAAGGAAGAAACAAGGAAGGATGGTGAGATACAAACCAGCAAGGACTTGAAGACTAATTTGGTATAAGAGGTGAAAGATCAAGAGTAACTCTTCGGTTATTAAAATAAGCAAACAAATGAATACCACGACATATAAGTCATAAAAGGACCAAGATAGAACAGATTAGGGGACAGGAAGGGCAGGAAGCTAAATTAACTTGGACATGTTAATGAGATGTCTCAAGAAAGGCAGAAAGGAAGTGTAAAAATAGTAGTTAGGTGGAGTAGCCTGGGCTTCCAGGTACAGATCAGGTTGTAAAAAAAAAAAATATATATATATATATATATATAGAGAGAGAGAGAGAGAGAGAGGCAGGCAGAGTGGACAGTGAGAGAGAGAGAGAGAGAGAGAGAGAGAAAGGTATTCCTTTGCCGTTGGTTCACCCTCCAATGGCCGCCGCGGCCGGTGCACTGCGCCTATCTGAAGGCAGGAGCTAGGTGCTTATCCTGGTCTCCCATGGGGTGCAGGGCCCAAGCACTTGGGCCATCCTCCACTGCACTCCCTGGCCACAGCAGAGAGCTGGCCTGGAAGAGGGGCAACCGGGACAGAATCCGTCGCCCAGACCGGGACTAGAACCCGGTGTGCCGGCGCCGCAAGGCGGAGGATTAGCCTGCTGAGCCACGGCGCTGGCCAGTTGTAAATATGTTTTTAAGAGTCATGAATTTAAGAAGAGATATTAAGGCTATAGAGGAACTGATACAACTACTCAAGGACAGAGGATTTGTAGATATAAGAGAGCCAAGACTAAAGTGTTCAATAATAATACTCAAAATTAGAACAAGAAACACAAACAATGGTTGCTGGAAACCAGGCAGTAGAGAAAGAAAAATGTTTCAAGAACAGAGAGACAGAAAATGTGAAATGCAATTGGGTCAAAAAGATCTAATAAGAGAATAACAGAAAAACAGTCTCTAAATTTAGCAAGATGGAGGTCAACAGTGACTGTGGCAAGTTTCAACAGAAAGCAGGTTTCAAAGGCAGAATGGGGTTGGTCAATAAATAAACTGAAGATGCCAGGAAAACAGAAAGTACATGTGAGCAACTGCTTTTGAGGATGATTACATAGAAAGAACAGAGAAATAAGGTAGCAATTAGAAGGGCATGTGGCATAATTGAGATGATTTTTTGCAAAAGGAGATAAGGACTAAAGGAACGGCAGAAAAGGCAATGATAATGATGCTGGAGAAACAGCAAAGGCCTTGAGCCACTGGAAAGGGATGGGAATTGGACGAGGTACCTTCTGATAGGAGCAGACACAGTTCTTTCAAAATGTGTTTCTGTTTCTATCTCAGACAATAGGAGTAAAGCTCCTAGAAAACTGTTGGGAGTCCACAGTAGGAAAATGAATGCTTTCCTTTTCACTGTGAATGAGCGAAGAACATTGGGGTGGGGCAAGAGCAAGGGGAGTATTGAAAGTTCTAGAGCCATGAGAGAGTAAAGAGACATTCTGCATAGCTAGAGAGCAACAGTACTGAAAAACCACTCTGAATCACAGTGCTGAACATCCAGTTCAAATCTGTAGTCATGTTTCTCTTGACTATCACAAAATGACTCAGTTGTAAACTAAGAAAAGGCAGACAATCAGGTTTATCATAGGTGGGGTTCTCTCAGGGAAGATTTTCACATCCCCCTGCCGCTTTCCTCCACAGCAGTAAAAAGGACAGAGGCAAGGCAAGGCAGACAGCATGAACAGTTATGCAAAGGAGCATCCAGAGCAAGGCAAGAATGCACAGGAGCATACTTTATTCTCCCTCCCTGCAGGTCAACACTAAATATTATGGCTCTAGGTGATACTCCCACTTATTATATTCCCCAATAGCTAATTCCCAATATACACAAATCCATCTGCACTTAACATGCAGGTACAAGAGAATGGAGAAAAAGAACAGAACAAAACAAATTTAGCCCCTTACTGTTAAAATGTAGGACTCTGTGATAATACAAAGGCAATTATAGACATAACATTTAAATTATTACATCTATACCACATCATTTTCCTTTGTACCAATCCTATCTTGATAACATGAAAACATTCCAATCATCCATAGGTTAATTAACCAAATTTTCAATAATTTCCCATTTAAAAATATTTTTTTCTCTGCTAAATTTATGGGCAAATATTTTAAATAATGTTTAAACCACGATTCACGATCATTATTAAAATGTGTTTGTTCTATTTCAATGTTTCAAATGACTTATTTAATACTTGTATTAAACACTGAATGTATCAATTTGAGAAAGCATTAAGTGCATTAAATATCTATAAAATAATTAAAAAGGAAGCATCAAATATGTCACTCACATGTGTGTTTAAGAAGCAAATGGAATTAAAAGAATCAGTGGCCCTTGCAGAAGGGCTAAATAGTTTTCTCAGTAACTTACAATTGACCAAAATCTCTAAGAATATCTCCAAAAATGCCATTACTTTAAAAATTCTTCCTTTTACCAATATTGCATGCCTTGAAAAACAAACAATGTAGCCTCTACTTCTTGAGGCTTGAAGTGCTATGTTGATTAGAGTGTGGAAAACCTCATTTTGTAGCTCAGTGTTAGCTTTATTACTACAGATAAACTGAACGTACTGTTAATAATTGGTATTTGACTCTGGTTTCTATTCCCAAAGAAACTAAAAATGGGGTGATCTGGTATTAGCTTCCAGAGGAAAAGTGACAGATTGGTAACTAAGCTGTTGAGAATTTTTGATATGCTTTAAGCTTAGGCCTGCCAGCTATATCTCTTTTTGATTCTACATCAAGCAAAACACTTCTTTAGAAGAACCTAAAAAAATGAAGAAACATCTTACTGGTTATTAAAATTATGTATACAGTTAAATAATGAGCTATATTTTCATTATCAGGAACACAATCAAGTAAATTTAGAGAAGATCAGTGTTCTGTAACAGTCTATAAAATGATCTTTAAGTATATTAAACTATCAAGACACTATCTGTGTTTTCAGAAGAATTACTTTACATTCTTGCTAGTTGTTAAAAGTCATGCAAGTTAGGCACACTTGAAGTCTGCTTTTAAAACAGCTACATGTTCACATATTACACATCATTTTCCAGCGAAAACTTGATGTGACTTAGTAGCTTTCAAAATACCCTGTAAGAGAGCTTTCATGACCAGAAATCATCAGATGACAAGAGTGTTCTTAAAGAGAAACATTCTCACCAGACTGATGATGTGCATGGGGCCCAGAAGCCTCAGCAGACTGCCTCTGTTCACTGTCTGGAGATGATAACAAAGAAGTAGAATGAGGGCTTTCTGTGGAAGATGAGGTTAAGTGAGCTGGAGCTGATACCGTAGAAGATGTAGACGGCTGAAGCAACTGATCAGAAGGAGCATCTACATCCATTGCAGTTTCACCCGCTTCCAAATCAGGACTTGATGGGACAGTAGGAACAGCTGAAACATCTGACTGACTTGCTCCACCTTCAAAAAAACATATGTCAACTTTAAATGCCTTCCAAACATTTCTAAGGAGATGTGTTCAGAATTCACTCACATGCATACAGAAATAATTACAGGCTATCGGTAACACCCACTAGTGGCCTGCTCCATCTGACTAAACATTCTAACCAAGAGGGGCAAAAATCTATCTAGAACACATCCTTGCTAGAACAATCAACCTCTCCAGTTACACAAAACTTGTTTATAGGATTCTAAGGATCTGGCACTGTGGCATCGCGAGTAAGGTACCAAAATCCTGTATGGGCACTGGGTCCAGTCCCGCCTGCTCCACTTCTAATCCAGCTCCCTGCTAATGCACCTTGGAAAGCAGCAGAACAAGTCCTTGGGCCCCTGAACCCACATGGGAGAATCGGACACACTCCTGGCTTCAGACTGGCCCAGCTCCAACCGTTGAGGACATTTGGGGACTGAACCAGTGGATAGAAAATCTCTCTCTCTCTCTGTAACTTTTCCTTTCAAAAAAATAAATCTTCAAAAAAATGTTGCCTATTTCTATTTTCACATTCCCACACTGCACAAATAAAAGAAAATGGGAATCTCATTCTTCTGGAGATAAGCAAACAGTAAGTAGGGCTATGTCTAGCAGAATCAGATGAGACAAATTATTCAATACCTTCTTGTCTTCTATTTCTACTTCTACTTCTACACAGCGCAATAGAAACATAGTGTCATCAACGTGGTTTAATTTAGGTGATACAAATGAAACTGGCTTCAACAAACAATTTTTGCCAGGTTTCTGATGACTTTAATTAGAAGGAAAATTACCTCTGGGTCGAGATCTTCCTCGTCCTCTATTACTCTGTGCAACTTCACTTGCTTCTTCAAACCATCTTGATAACATGTCAGACATTCTCTGCATCAATGACACGTTGGGACTTTGTTCTCCTATTATATAACACATGTTTTATTAGTTGTTGTTAGTCAGGATCTATCTATCACTAATGCAAAATCTAGAGTTAAAAGGCTCCAAAATGGAAGCAATAAAGAAAATTGCTTAAACAAACTATATGAATGTATATAAACCCATTAGCACCATATCACATTTTTTAGTAAGTGCATATATGACTGATAATCTATATGTCAAATTCCTTAAGAACAGGGCTCACCTGTCTTCATCCTTGCCTATTCTTAGGTACCTTACACACCACCGCACAACTACCCAAGATGCCCAGAACAGAGGCAGTCTACTGAGGCATCTGGTCACCATATACATGATCAGTCTGGTGAGAATGTTTCTCTAAGTTCTATGTCCATCTAGGAACGGTTCTTGAATACTAAGTTGAAGAAATTAAAAAGAGGTGTTCCTTCTCATTAAATCACCATTATCAAACATCAAATATTCTAAACACAAAACACATTATCAAACACAAAACAGCCTCAGATATTTGCATGAATTCCTGTTTTACTGAGTTGTTTCTCAACATCACTTGCTTCTGTAATCAATTTCTAGTTTTTGAGAATAATAATACCAGAAAATACTTTTGCTTTTCTCTCACTCCTTTTCCTTCTTCAAATAAAGTTTTTCCTTAAGAGTACTTCAAGTCAAAAGAATGCTGTCAAATTTAAAATGTGGCAACTCTATTTTATTATAATTCAAAATGGAAATCTTTTCTTCTTTCATTTCTGTGTAAACAGAACTTACCTTATACTTTATTACCTCTATATAATATAGCTTAATATTTTAAGCATGTATTAGAAAATAGTATCAAGGATAACCTAATTGAGAATATGCTTTTTGACAAAAAGAGGTCTCAGATATCATTGGAATAACATTTTTGGCTACAGGTTCAGTTACAAAACACACAGATTAATTCCATTCGAAAATAATTAATTAATTCTATTCTAAAATCTGCCATCTTAAAGAAGCCAAGGCAGTTTTTTAAGCTTGTCAAATGCGGGGCCGGTGCTGTGGCTCACGTGGTTAATCCTCCGCCTGCGGTGCCGGCATCCCACATGGGCACCAGTTCTAGTCCCGGTTGCTCCTCTTCCAGTCCAGCTCTCTGATGTGGCCTGGGAAGGCAGTGGAGGATGGCCCAAGAGTTTGGGCCCTGCACCCACATGGGAGACCAGGAAGAAGCATCTGGCTCCTGGCTTCAGATTGGCGCAGTGCGCTGGCCGTAGCAGCCATTTGGGGAGTGAACCAACGGAAGGAAGACCTTCCTCTCTGTCTCTCTCTCTCACTGTCTATAACTCTACCTGTCAAATAAATAAATAAAAATAATAATAAACTTGTCAAATGCACCTGAAAGGAAAAAAACGTTCATGTGCTGTTATAAGAATGTTTGGGAATAGCACTGTGGTGTAGCAGGTAAAGCTGCCACCTGCAGTGCCAGCAAGCATCCCATGTGGGCACTAGTTCAAGTCCCGACTGCTTCATTTCCCATCCAGCTCTCTGCTGTGGCCTGGGAAAGCAGTAGAAGATGGCCCAAGTCCTTGGGCCCCTGCACCCTCATGGGAGACCTGGAAGAAGCTCCTGGCCTCAGACTGGCGCAGCTCTGGCCGTTGTGGCCATCTGGGAAGTGAATCAGCTATGGAAGCCCTCCCTGTCTCTGCCTCTCTGTAACTCTGCCTTTCAAATAAATAAATCTTTAAAATCATAATTTTTCATTATCTTATACCAAAACAAGCTGACCAAAACATAGTTACCATCTCGTTCTCGTTCACTCTCAGGCCTTGCTCTGGGTCCAGTATCTGACCAATCACCACGAAGTCTCAAACGCTTAACTGGCGGCTGTCGTAACTAAAAGATAGGTAGATTCCATGTAAGTTAGAAAGGAAAGCATTTGCTCTCAATGCTGACAGTGTTAAAACCAGCATCACATATCAGAATGTCTGCTTCAAGTCCCGGCTGCTACATTTCTAATCCAGCTTCGTGCTGTTGTGACTGAAAAGGCAACAGAAAATGGCCCAAGAACTTGAATTCCTGCCACTTATCTGGGAGACCTGGAAGGAATTTCAGGCTCCTGGTTCCAGTCTTGCCCAGACCTGGCTGCTGCAGCCATTAGGACAATGAACCAGTGGATAAATCTATCTTTCTCTGTTGCTCCCCTTCTATCACTCAGCACTTCAAATAAATAATCTTCTTTCAAAAGCATACTTCAATAATTATTTCCCTTTCCCTACTTTCTTTATGTAATATGCAAAGGAGATGCTAGATCAAAATATGAAAGGCAGTGAGAAAGGCTAAGTCTTAAGCAAAATTCACAATGATGATAAATATCCATAGTGGCTAACAGCTGATACTTACTATCTTCAATCTAAAAAATCTGAATGCAAATATCTTCTGTATCACTTTCCAGCTGACAACAGGAAGTTATTTCACTACCTCAAGACTTAGTTTTCTATTGTGATGACAAATGCAGTCTGGCTTAACCACATACCTAACAGTGTGAGTTATCATGAGAAAACTATACATGGATTTCAAACATTTTTTTGCACCAAAATAAAATTTTCTTTAACTTTTCAAAGAACTTTTTGAATTATCCTTGTGTATAAAATAAAAAAGTAAAATCAACATAGAGAACACTAAGTGTTATATGGAGAAAAATAAAGTAGATAAAGGAGTAGGAGGCACCAGAGAGTTAAGGTTTGAAATTGAAAATACAGTGGTGAGGCAAATCATCACCACAAAGGTGATGTGAGGGGCCAGTGCTGTGGCACATCAGCTAAGGCTGTCACCTGCAATGCTAGCATCCCATACGGGCAACAGTTCCAGCTGCTCCATTTCTGATCCAGCTCCTTATTAACGTGGCTGGGAGAGCACTGGATGATGCCCCAAGTCCTTGGGCCGTTGTACCCACTTGGGAGACCTGGAAGAAGCTCCTGGCTCCTGGCTTCAGACCCACCCAATTCTGAGCATTGTGGCCATTTGCACAGTGAACCAGTAAATAAATCTTTAATATAAAAGAAAAAAAAAAGAAGGTGATATGAACAAAGATGTAAAATACGTAAGAGAAGAAGAAATCCAGGTATCTATAGGAGAGCATTTCAGGCAGAGAAAGTGCAAAAGCCCTAAGGTAGAAACACACTTGGTGTGCCTGAGTTATAAAGCAGATATGGCTACAGCAGAGTAAAGGAGAGAGCAGCAAGAGCAGTAATGAGGACCAGACAATGTATGGCTTTTAAAAGAAATTCCAGTCATTCATTCGTAAGGCAGTGACAAAGGGAAAGACAGAAAGAGAAAGCAAGAAAGAGAGCACACACTATCTTCCCCCACTGGTCCACTCCCCCAGTGCCCACCAACAGTTAGGGCAGGGCCAAGTCAAAGCCAGGAGCCTACAAGTCAATTGAGATCTCTCACACAGATGGCAAGGACTGAAGTAGCTGAGCCCTTGTCTGCTGCCTTCCCAGGTGTGTTAACAGGAAGGCTGATCAAAAGCACAGCAGCCAGGACTCAAACCAGGCACTCTAATACGGAACAAGGGTGTCCGAAAGCAGCAGGTTAAACCACTACTCCAACACTGACTCCAATGTAAGCACTGTGAAGGACCTCAGCTTTGCTTTGCTATGAGATGGGAAATCACTTAAGAGTGTTGATGCTAAGTAAAGAATGGCAAGGCTTAACATATGTTTCAAAGGATGGCTTTGGCTGCTGTAGAGCTAAAGGACAGTAGCGGGTGAAAGCAGAAAATTGGACAGAAAGCTATTGTAATAATCTGCGACAAGTGAGGGTAGTAGAGTAGTCAGAGTTGCAAAGAGTAGTTAGTATTTTTAGGGTCCAGCTATTCCAACTAGGAAGAAATGACAGAATGAATTCAATAAAGAAGTCTGGTATTGGGAGGGGTGAGAGAGGAAAATGACAAGAATGCTGGAGGAAAAGGAGGAGAGGAAAGATAATAAAAAGAAAAAAAGGAACACAATATAAAGAAACATGAGAAGCATTTAAAAAATGAATGAGGTAAGGCATATATGGAGTGAGCAACTCGATGGAAAATGGTTCTCTCTCAAATAAAATGAAAATGAACAAAATAAAGTTTCTATTTTCTATTATAATAGTTGCCTTTTCTGCTAGTGTTAGAAATGCTGATCTTTCCTATCCACTGCTCTGCACTCATAGAAAAATTTCTTGCTACTAAATAATATTTCAATAATAGTTCATAATACTGTCTTTCTAGAGCCCTACCCCTAGTTATTTGTTACTGTTCTTTAACATATGCTTATGTCCATGTTTCACAAAGCATACATGCCTCAAATACTGGTATTTCACTGGCCTTTAAAAGGATGAAGAGCAATTGAATTAATGTTTCCTATTCTGAATAAAGAACATAGTTTTGAATAAACCTACCTCTTCTCTTCTCTCTTCTGCAGAAGGAGTCTTAAGTTCTCGTGCTGTGTCATCTTTTGGGTCAAAAAGGTATATGTAATCTGAAGAGTAACTAACGAGAATCTCTTGGCCATCTTCACTGTAACATAGAGATGTCACTCTGCAGGATTTATTATTAAGATGGGAAGGAATAAAACGGGCAACCATTCCAGTAGTTCCTCGCCCTGCATAATTCCCTACATAAAGAAAGGGAAAATACTTAAAACTAATAATGTTTAAAAATTCTTAAGTTTTATTAATATGGATTATAAAATATGCAGTTTAATGTGGCACTAGAAAACCAAGTTCTCATAAGATTTTATAACAAAACAAAAAATAACTGTATAAAAATAGAGCTACAAAAACAAATTGACAATTGTCTTGAATTGCAGATTACACAAATGTTACACAAATGTTTTTGTTGAAATAAGAATTAAATACATTAAAGTGATCTATGCTCTCTTTGCCACATCAACTGCGAGAATGAAGACCTTTCTCAGCAATCAGACTGTCGACAACCCAGAAAATGTCGTTATTAGTCTGAAGGGGTGCACAGTAATTGTGAAGGGGCCCAGAGCAACCCTGTGGAGGGACTTCAATCACATCGATATAGAACTCAGTCTCCTGGGAAGGAAAAAGAAGAGGCTCCAGGTTGACAAATGGTGGGGAAATAGAAAGGAACTGGCAACTGTTCACACGATCTGTAGTCACGTACAGAATATGATCAAGGGGGTTACACTGGGCTTCCATAACAAGATGAGGTCAGTGTATGCTCACTTCCCCATCAACATGGTTATTCAAGAGAACGGGTCTCTTGTTAAAATTTGAAATTTCTTGGGTGAAAAGTACATCCGAAGGGTTCGGATGAGGCCAGGTGTTGCCTGTTCAGTGTTTCAAGCCCAGAACGATGAATTAGTGGTTGAAGAAAATGACACTGAACTTGTTTCAAATTCAGCTGCTTTGATTCAGCAGGCAACAACAGTTAAAAATAAAGATATCAGAACATTTTTGGATGGTATCTATGTCTCTGAAAAAGGAACAGTTCAGCAGGCTGATGAATAAGACCTAAAAGTTGTCCGGCTGCAGAAACAAGAACCCAGATTGTGTTTTGTGGCATTTTAATAATGTAATAAAAGATTTAATGATTTGAGAAAAAAGTGATCTTTGATTATAGTCAAACTCTCATTTTCAAAACTTCTCCCAAGATAATTTAACTTTTACAATAGAAAACTTTACATTTATTAGCATACTAGATAGAATACTATTCCAATTTTAATTAATTTTGGTAGTCTTCAATACAGTATAGCAGGATAGGGAAGACTCAACTGATACGTTGTACCGTGGTGTGGGTGGGAGACTACGCAAGGAATGCTGAATTCTAGGAATCCCACAATCCTGCACAATGAATTCTTGTCCTACTCAAAATGTCAACTGTGACCTATTTGTTGAGTAACAATAATTAACTCTATAATTTCAATTTATAGTATTACTGTTTCTACTCAGTCACAGTTCAACAAGCAAAGATCTTATTTGGTATTCCTTTTTCAACAATCTATACCCATGTTTACTGACACTGTTGGTTCCAACCAAGCCCACTTTTATGTCTAACAATATAAAATATGAGAATATATGTACACACATCTGATATTCATGTTATGTGCATGTGAGTGTATAAGTAATCCTGAATGTCCTTATTGAGAAAATGCTAACGAAGCTCGGTTTTTGACTGGCTATTTCAGAAGTGGTTTTGATCCCATAGTGGATGTGGGAAAAAGAGACCTGATTTCAATTAGCTTCAAATTCAATACTGAAGCATTATTCTTTTTTTTTTTTTTTTTTTTTTTTGACAGGCAGAGTGGACAGAGAGAGAGAGACAGAGAGAAAAAGGTCTTCCTTTGCTGTTGGTTCACCCTCCAATGGCTGCCACGGCCAGCGCACCGCGCCTATCCAAAGGCAGGAGCCAGGTGCTTCTCCTGGTCTCCCAAGGGGTGCAGGGCCCAAGCACTTGGGCCATCCTCCACTGCACTCCCTGGCCACAGCAGAGAGCTGGCCTGGAAGAGGGGCAACCTGGACAGAATCCAGCACCCCGACCGGGACTAGAACCCGGTGTGCCGGCGCTGCAAGGCGGAGGATTAGCCTAGTGAGCCATGGCGCCGGCTCAATACTGAAGCATTATTAACAGTACTAAGCTAAACAGGAATAGATAGATCACACACACTATACATTAATACATACTGAAATCACTGTTATAACTTTCCTCTGCATGATATTGATCATTCTTGATTTAAAAATGGCAGAGTTCACCCTCCAGAATTCCTATCTACACAGAACTTCTGGATGTGATCTTATTTGGAAATATGGCAGAAGGACTGGGAGGATGGTACATAAAGATGGAGGCAGAGACTGCAGTGATACATTGAAAAACCAAGGAAAGCCAAGAATCAGCAGCAACCACCTGAAGCCAGGAGACAGGCATGAAATGGATTCTTCCTCAGAGCCTTTAGAACCAACCCTAAGGTATCTTGATTCCAGACAACAAGCTGTCAGAACTGTGCAAGAACAAATTTTGGTTGTACTAAGATATCTGTTCTGTGATAACCTGTCATGGCAGTCCTGTGAAACTAATACACCAAGTTTTTAAAATGGTAAAATGAACTGTAAAACTATCATCTTAATTTTGTGAAGTGCTATTTGTAAATTTTACAACAAAAATATTTAAAACTGAAAATGTTGAAGATTTAGCCTTTAGATTAGAATGTTATTTTCTCTAATGTTACCTGCTTACCTGTAGCTCTTGTGCCCAGCATTCGACGATCATATATTCGTACTGAGCTATCAGAACAACCTACAGCAAGATAATATGGTATTGGTGGACAAATAGCTACAGAGGTGGCAGCACGGCGACAGTTAATCAAAATGTCCTACAAAAGATAGTAACAGTGCCAGTTACATAAATGCACTACTCAATTCAGATGATGACATACATCAATACTTCATCTGGAAGAAAATAACCTTTCTTAGTAATCCTACGACAGCAAAAAAAAAGGAGAAAAACAATAATATGATTTCTTTTTAACTTATTTTTCTATTAGTATTTCTAACAATTGTGCTGTGTGAAACCAAAACAATTATATTGAGTGGATATTCTGCCTTAAAAATTTATCATGCTAGAGAAAACACTTTAAGTTATTGCCCACTGACGTTATGATCCAAGCAAAAAAAAAAAAAAGACATGGAAATATTAAATGATTATAAATTAAAAAGTCATTTTTGAGCAATACAAAATTCATTCTGAAGAGGAAAATAAAAATTATTCCCAAATATGATTAAAATACTTAATAATTATGCCAGATCAGTGGCAGTTACAAACGCTGATAATAATTCAAGAAACTCATGACCTGTATTACCACAATTTGAACCTCATTTTATTTATTTTTTCAAAGATTTTATTTATTTATTTGAGAGGCAGAGTTACAGACAGTGAGAGGAAGAGATAGAGAGAAAAGTCTTCCTTCCATTGGTTTACTCCTCAGATGGCCGCAACGGCCGGAGCTACACTGATCCGAAGCCAGGAGCCAGGTGCCTCTTCCTGGTCTCCCATGCGGGTACAGAGGGCCAAGCACTTGGGCCATCTTCTACTACCATCCAGGCCATAGCAGCAAGCTGGACTGGAAGAGGAGCAGCTGGGACTAGAACCAGTGCCTGTATGGGATGCCAGCGCCACAGGTGGAGGATTAACCCACTGTGCCATGGGGCCAGCCCCTGAACCTCATTTTAAAACTAGCTGTATCACATATGCCACTAATATAATACAACTTAAAATGTTTCTCAGAAATACTTGCTAAATATTCCCATGGTCATGAATAATGAACATCTTAGGAAATGTAAAAACTCATACACCACCAATGTAATGGATGAATGCTATCAGAAATGCCTGTTATTGGTTCATGTGGCAGTTAACTTGGAAGATATAAACCACCTCTGTCTCCAGTAAGTAGTAATGATCATTTTATATGGTACTTACAGTATTTCAATGATAATAATTGTTATTAAAAAACAACAAAAATACTCTGAACTGATTTTAATGTTGTATACTTTTAACATTTCAAAAGCAAAGTAATACGTATGAGGGAACTCTAAAAAGTTTGTGGGGGAAATGTTATTGAAATATAAAGTTTGTTTTAGTGAAAAAAAAAAATTTTGGAAATCCACACAGAGTTTTTTATAATAGGCATTCTGCATGGACTTTTTGAAAGCCCACTTAGCCTTTTTCTTTTTTTGGCGTTTTGCCAGCATGGGCTGGTGCGGCCTTGAGCCTCCAGGGCGTGTGACCTTTGGGCCAACCCCATGCTTCCTGGCCTACATGCTCCTCCACGTGTCTGGCTCCTGATACTTGAACTCTGGTCATGATGGACCATGCAGGAGACAAGGACATTGGCGGTGATGGAGACTGCTCCAGCTTGTGGAGCAAATTTGTTGGATGAGATAAACAGACTTCCAGACCTGGTCAGCAGGGCCTGCACTGCACCCCTCATAAGTGGGAAGCAGCTACAGAAGATATGATTCTATGCCCTCAACATTCCTTGGGATTGAGGGGGTGGTGTCTCTTAGTAGAGAGTGATGTAGGCAGGCACACAGGATAAAAGTGATCAGGTGTGTGAGCTGGAGACCATACCTTTTGCCTCACCCCTGTGTGACCTTATTCCCCAACCTGGCCGTATCTGTTTGCTCACTGGCCAATCAGGTTGATTGGCCCACATATATGCAAAGATTTCTAAACATTTTTGCACCAAAATAAACTTAATTTCATTTTCCATGAACTTTTTGAAATGCTTTTTTTAAAATTAATTAATCTGAGAGGTAGAGTAGTTCATTCCCCAAATAGCTGTAACAGCCAAAGCTGTGCCAATCCAAAGCCAGAAGCTTCTTCCAGGTCTCCCACATGGGTGCAGGGGCCCAAGCACTTGGCCATCTGTTACTGCTTTCCTAGGCCATAGCAGAGAGCTAGCTCAGAAGAGGAGTAGCCGGGACTACAGCCGATAACCATATGGAATGATGGCACCACAGGTGGAGTCTTATCCCACTATGCCACAGTGCCGGCCGTTTGAAGTGCTTTTGTACATACAGATTCTGCAAAAAACAGATCTTCCCAGAATGTCATCACGTATCTCTGCAGAAGCATTAGAAAATATAAAAGCTATCGCCCCTGATATATCCTTGGTTTTAAATTTTCTGTAAGCTTTACTAATTTATTATTTCCAGAACACTGCTCTTAATACATGAAATTGATTTACCACATCTTCCATAACTCTTAAGTTTTTAATGGTTATGAATGACCCTAATTACCAGTTTTTCCTTATATTCTTTGTTGTCTACTGACTTTTATATATAAATGAAAAGATTTACTGAGGCCAGCACTGTGGCATAGAGGGTAAAGTCAGTGCCTGTAGTGCCGGAATCCCAGATGGGCTCCGGTTCAAGTCCTGGCTGCTCTACTTCCAATCCAGCTCCCTGTTAATGCACCTGGGAAAGCAGCAGAAGATGGCTCAAGTGCTTGGGGCCCTGTACCCATGTAGAGACCCGAAAAAAGATCCTGATACCGGCTTCGGATCAGCTCAACTCCAGCCATTGTAGCCATTTGGGGATTCAAACAGCGATTGGAAGATCTCAATCTTTCTCTGTCTCTCTGTAACTCTGCCTTTCAAATAAATAAATCATTTTACAACAAAAACTTTGATTTCTTAACCTTGAATTCCTATTTTCAAGGGGTTTGTGTTCAGAAAAGCACAACTAAATTCTGCTACATTATACACTAAAATAAAAGAATTTGGAGGGCAGGCATTTGGTGCAATGGCTAGGACATCATTTGGGTTTGAGTCCCAGGCTCCTTTGCTTCTGATCCTGCTTCTTCCTAATGTTAACCTTGGGAGGCAGCAAGTGAAGGCTCAAGTAACTTGGATCCCGACCACACACATGGAAGACCCAGACTGAGTGAGCTCTGGGCTCATGGCTTCAGCTTGGCCAAGCCCTGGTTGTTGTAAGAATTAGAGAGTGAACAAATAGATGGAAGATCGACGTTTATGTTTCTGTTATTCTGCATTTCAAATACATCAAATAAAATAACACAACTGATTTTTTAAAAACTGAAACAACTGATTTTAGTATATACTATTTTCTAAGGAACAAGTATACCAAACATTCCTAATAACCTGATATTCTAAACTTACTTCTATACTTAGTTCAATGCTTTTCTATTTGTATATGTATATCAGCATACATACAATAAATGTAACAGAAAAACTGATTACAGAGGCTGATACAGTGGCACAGAACACCAGCATCCCATATCTGACTGCTAGTTCGAGTCCTAGCTGCTCCACTCCTGATCTAGCTCCCTGCTACTGTACCTGGGAAGGCAGTCAAAGATGGATCAAGTATTTGGTCCCCTGCCACTCATGTCTGAGACCTGGATGGAGTTCCTGGCTTTTGGCTTTTGGCTTTGGTCAAGCAATCTGGGGAGTGAACCAGTGGATTGGAGATTTCTGTCTCTCTGTATCACTCTGCGTTTCAAATAAATCAAATAAATTTTTAAAAACATAAAAAAGCGGAGTACAGGTTGGTTAGCAACCTCTTAACCTGATTACTAGTAATTCTTTTTAGATTGTTTGCTAACTTTTAGTAAAAATATACTGAGCATATTCTTATTTATTCCTTTCAAAAATTATTTAACAATAAAGTAACTGCTCTAAATCATGTTTGACAACAAAAAACACTTGGGTTAGTTATCTGGATTCAAAAGACTCAATGAGTCATTCAACATACCATCTATAAATTAAAAAATAGTAAAAAAAAATTATAGTAAAGATATTTTTAGAGAAGTAAGCTAAATTTGAATGCACATGCTGATAAAAGGCTACATCTATTTCTTTACAAAAGAAGGTAAGAAATAATTCTTGGTTTAAAAGGATAAAAAAAAGACACTAAACTACCAGAAGCCTTTATCACACCTACTTGATAAGCCAATTATCTTCAGTGAATGTGCAAACTGATAGAAATTCATACAAGACTAATGCCCTAAGTTTTAATCATACTACAAAAGGGGAGGATATTTCTAAATAAAAATTGGAGGGGGCTGCAGTTTTGGACTAAGCTCAGGTACTGGGCCCCACCAAACTGGGCTAAAAATCAAAATGGTGTCATGCATGTCAAAGTTCCATTTTACAAAACTGAAAGTAAGCTGTTTATCCAAACCTGTGGGAAACAAGGCTTAGAGGACTAAGAGTTTCTCAAACACATCAGTTTCACTTGGCATGACAATGAAGTTGCTTCAGCTTTAATTCTTGCACAAAGGAAGCAACCTGCTATTACTAGTTATTTTCCTTATTGTTTAATCTGCCAGTCCCCACCTTATAAGGGAAGTAACTTTTTTTTTTTTTAACAGGCAGAGTTAGACAGTGTGAGAGAGAGACAGAGAAAGGTCTTCCTTCCGTTGGTTCAACCCCTAAATGGCCGTCACGGCCGGCACACTGCGCCAATCTGAAACCAGGGGCCAAGGGCCCCTTCCTGGTCTCCCATGCGGGCGCAGGGCCCAAGCACTTGGGCCATCCTCTACTGCCTTCCCGGGCCACAGCAAAGAGCTGGACTAGAAGACGGGCAACCAGGACAGAATTTGGCACCCCAACCGGGACTAGAACCCGTGGTGCTGGCACTACAGGTGGACGATTAGCCAAGTGAGCCACGGTGCCGGCCAGGAAGTAACTTTTAACAGATCACTTTTTGTTCTTTTGTTTCTGCTTTCTATCTATATCTATCTATAAAATCAATCTTCTCTGCTTAACCCATCAGAATACTTATTTTAGTTTACAGAATGAAGTGTTGCCCAATTCTAGAACTGAAAATGAAACCAATTAAGATCTTCAGGAAAAGGACAGTACTACAAATAAATAAGATACATTGATAACCTTCAAGTTTTTAAAGTAAGAGTACATTGAGCAAGCATGCAAATTTTTACAAATAGGTTTTAATAAATCATTAAAATGTAAGTTAGACTTCAATATTAACATTTTCATTAATCATTTTTGGGATCATAAAATATATATTCATTGAAGATATAAGCAAAATAAAATATTATAAGATATTAACTCATAATTTCATTTCTCAGAAAAAATTTGCAGTCTAAAAATAATTGTAATCAATTTATTCTGTAACATTTGTTCAAAAATTGGATTCTTACATCTTTGCAATCTTCTTTTGTGCAGCTAGTTTTGATGCGTGTATCAAACCACCTAACAGTTCCATCTTCACCACAAGATAGAAAAGTATAAGGGTCATTTGGTACAGTCATAATCTGAGGATGAAAACAAAGTACAGGTTATCTCATAGAACATTTAAAACAATGGCTCTAAAACACAGTACAATTTCAAAAAACAAAAGTAAAAGGAACATAAAACATTGTTTTTTATCACTTATCCATACTGATTTAAAACAGTACAACAGATGAAAATACATAAAAACTACTGAGTTCATGATTCATTTCTTTGAAATTAGAATTAATAAACCTTCAGATACGAAGTTCTTTATAATGACAAACTTTCACCAATTTTGACAATTCTTCCCTATGCAGATCATTCAAACTATTAAAACTTAATTTTTATATATTCTGTATGTATATGAATTGATCATTGCACTACAAATATGTGATATGGAGGGCAAGTTAGCATAAAGATTAAGATTCCAGTTAATGTGCCAGCACTGTAGCGTAGTAGGTTAAGCCTCTGCCTGCATCACCAGCATCCCATATGGGCACCGGGTTCCTGTTCCAGCTGCTCTTTTTCTGATCCAGGTCTCTGCTAGTGGCCTGGGGAGGCAGTGGAGAATGACCCAAGTGTGTCAGCCCTTGCACCCATGTGGGAGAACCTGAAGAAGCTCCTGGCTCTGGACTGACCCGTGCGCACCAGCTGTTGCGGTCATCTGGGGAGTTAACCACTAGTGGATGAAGTATCTTTCTCTCTGTCTCTTCCTCTCTCTGTAACTCTGCCTCTCAAATAATTAAATAAATCAACAACAATAACAAGAACAAAAAATGATGCCAGTTAAGGGGCCAGGGTTGTGGTACAGTGGGTTAAGCTGCTGCCTCCAATGTTGGGATCCCATACAGATGCTGATATAAATCCTGCTTGTACCACTTCCAATCCAGCTCCCTAGTAATGTGCCTGAGGAAGCAATGAAACATGCCCAAATGCTTGGGTTGCTGCCACCCATACAGGAAACCAAGATAAAGTTCCAAGCTCCTGACTTTGGCGCAGCCCAGTACTGGTCTTTGCAGTCATTTGGTAGTGAACCAGTAGATTAAAGCTCTCTCTGTCTCTCCCTCTCTGTGACATTGCAACGCTCCCTTTCTAATAAACAAATCAATCTCTCCCAGAAAAAAAAAAAAGAGGTAGGGGGCCAGCATTGTGGTGTAGCTGGTAGAGTGCCACGTGCAGTGCTGGCATCCCATATGGGCGCTGGTTCAATTCGAGTCCCAGCTGCTCCACTTCTGATCTAGCTCTCTGCTGTGGCCTAGGAAAGCAGTGGAAGATGGCCCAAGTCCTTGGGCCCCTGTAAGACACGGAAGAAGCTCCTGGCTTCAGATCAGCTCAGTTATGGCCATTGTGGCCAATTAGGGGGTTAACCATCGGATGGAAGACCTCTCTCTCTCTCTGCCTCTCCTTCTCACTCTGTGTGACTCGCAGCTTCAAATAAATAAATAAATCTTAAAAAAAAAAAAAAAAAAGACACCTGTTAAGTTGCCTATATCTTATGCTGGAGTGCTTGCATTCAATTTAGACTTTGCCTCCTGTCGTCAGCTTCCTGCTAACGTAGACGGTGGTATAACAATAATACACACACACACACACACAAGCACCGAAATATATAACAACAAATATAAATAGAACTAAAGGAAGACATATATAGTAAGAGTAAAATAGAATATTTCAATACCCCACTTCCAGGCAAGAATAGATAAATCATAAAAAATGACACTATCAATCTATATACATTAAAATGTTCATTAAAAATGAACATTCTGAAAAAAAAAAAAAAAGAAATCCTATTCACATTAACTTCAGAAAAGTAAAATACTTAGGAGTAAATTTAACCAAGGAGGTAAAGGATCTGTACCTTCAAAACTAAAAGACATTGCTGAAAGAAATCAAATAAAACAAATGGAAAGTCATTCCATGTTCAAGGAATGAAAGAATGTTGTTAAAATGTTCATATAACAGAAAGCATTTTACATATTTAATGTAATCTCAGTCAAAATCCCAATAGCATTGCCAGCAGAAATAGAAAATCCTACAATTCACATGAAATCTCAAAAGGAATCCCAATAGTTTCAACAATTCTGGGAAGGAAGAGCAATGCTGTAGGGATCACTCTTCCTGATTTCAAAACATTTTATGTAACTACAGTAATCAACAGTGTGACATCAGTACAAAAAAGACATACAAACCAATGAAGCAAAGAGCAAACCCAGAAATTGTCAAATGATCTTCAACAAAGTTGCCAAGAACTCACATTGGAAAACAGTACTTTCAAGAAATGAAGCTGTATTTCCATACACAAACAAAAAAATGAAGTTGGACTCTTAGTTTATTTCTAAGTCAAGAATGGATTCAAGATCTAAACGTGAGACCTGAAAGTCTAAAACTCCTAGAAAAAAAGATAGGAAAAAATCTTCAAGACATTGGATTCGGCAACAATTTCCTAGATGACACCAAAAACACAGAAAACAAAAGCAAAAACACACAGGACTACATCAAACTTAGAACTATAGAGTAGAGGAATTAATAAACAGAGTGAAAAGGAAACTTAAGGAATGGGTGTAAATGTTTGCAAACCATATATGAGATAAACATTAAGCAATCTACAGCTTAACAATAAAAATATGCTAATAAAAATAGGCAAACGATATGAATAAATACTTCTGGAAAAAGATACACAATGGCCAAAGTATATGAAAAGATTCTCGTGATCAATTATCTTTAGGGAAATGAAATCAAAACAAAACTAAGATACATATCACTTCGTGGCCATTATAATAACCAGTAAAACAAATAACAGATAGCAACAAATGTTGATAAAAAATGGAGAAATTGGTATACTGATACACTGTTAGTGAGAATGCGAAAACAGTACAACTGCTATGGAAAACAATATGGAAGTTTATCTTAAAAAATTAAAAACAGGGGTGGGTGGGTGGCATCATGATGCCACTTAGGACATCCACATTCCATACTGGCTTGCTTAGGTTTGAGTCCTAGCTCTGCTTCCAATCACAGCATCCTGCTAAAGCACACCCTGAGATGCAAGTGATAGCTGCCCAAGTACAAGACTCTCTCTCATCCATGTGAGAGATCCAGACTGAGATCTAGGCTCCTGGCCTCAGCCTGTCCCAGGAGTGGCCATTATGAACATTCAGGAATGGAAGACCTCTGTCTATCCGTCCCCCAACCTTCGAATAAAATGAAAATAAAAATTTTTAAATACACTTTTAAGTTTATTTAAAAATTTGAAATAGAATTACTACAGGATCCAGCAATTCCAGTTCTAGGTATACATCCAAAAGAACTGAAAACAGGACCTTAAAGATATTTGCATATCACGTTCATTACAACAATGTTTGCAACAGTCAAAGGAAAGCAACTTAGATGTCTGTCCTCAGAGGAATGGATAAAGAAAGCATGGTATGAACAGATAATGCAATAATATCCTGCGTTAAAAAGGAAGGACATTATGACATATGCTGCAACATGAATGAACACAGTAGACATTATGAAAAGTGAAATAAACCAGTTAGAACAAGACAAATATTTCATAATTCCTCCTATGAGGTATCAAAACTGGTTAAACTCTTAGAAAGTAGAATAATGGTCACCATGGACAACAGTAAGAGGGGGAAAGAGGGGTTGCCATTTAAGAGGTATAGTTTTGTTTTGTTTTTATATTTTTATTATGTTTAATATAAATATATTAAGTACCTTTGTTTATCAAAAGTCATCATTGAGATAGTAAAAGTACAATCATGGGGCAAGAAAAGATACACTCATATGCGGAAGATGTAAGAAACTCCTATGAATCAATTATAATAATGAAATGAGACATATAACTCAAAAGAAAAAAAATCAATGAATTTGAATACATACTTCACAAAAGAGTACATCCAAATAGTCAATCACATGAAGAGATGCCCAAATTCAGCAGTATCATCAGAAAGGAAAGCTGAAACCACACTGTGATACTATGCATCCACCAAAACAGAAATTAAACTATCAGGCCAGCATTGTGATGCAGCAAGTGAAGATGCCGACATTGCACACAGACACTGATTTGAGTCCTGGCTGATTCACTTCCCAACCAGATCCCTGCTAATGCACCTGGGAAAGCAGCAGCAGACTGCCCAAGTGCCTGGGCGCCTGCACACATGTGATACCTGGAAGAAGCTCCTGGGTCCTAGCAGCCTGGCAGAGCCACAGCTGATGTGGCCATTGGGGGAATGAATCAACGGATAGAAGAACTCTCTCTTCTCTCTCTCTGTAACTCTACCTTTCAAATAAATAAAATAAATCTTAAAAAAAAAAAAAAAAAAAAACTGATGGCAACATGAGGAGCAGTAAGTACTCCTATATGCTGCTGATGGGAATATCAGTTGTTACTACCATTTTGCAAAATCATTTAGCATTACCCCTAAAATAATCAAATACTTAATCTTTAATCCATCCATTTTCTCTAAGTATACACCCAAAGAAATAGGTGTCTTTGTGCGCATGTCAAAAGATGTAAAGCAATGTTCTCCTAAGTGGAAAACAACTTTTCAAAATCCCTTCAACAAAATAGGTAAATCAATTACGGTATCATAAATGGAATACTATACAACACTAAAAACAAATTAAGGCCGGCGCCGCGGCTCACTAGGCTAATCCTCCGCCTTGCGGTGCCAGCACACCGGGTTCTAGTCCTGGTCAGGGCGCCGGATTCTGTCCCAGTTGCCCCTCTTCTGGGCCAGCTCTCTGCTGTGGCCCGGGAAGGCAGTGGAGGATGGCCCAAGTGCTTGGGCCCTGCACCCCATGGGAGACCAGGAGAAGTACCTGGCTCCTGCCATCAGATCAGCACGCCGGCCGCGGCGGCCATTGGAGGGTGAACCAACAGCAAAGGAAGACCTTTTTCTCTCTGTCTCTCTCTCCCTGTCCACTCTGCCTGTCAAAAAAAAAAAAAAAAAAAAATTAAGCAAAAGAAACAACAAAAACAACAAAGAAACAAAAAATATATACTATATTTCAGCTTTATATAAAGGTCAAAAACAGTAAAATAATGGAACTAGAAAAATAGAAAAATCCTGGGTATCAGAAGCCAGGATGGGAGGATTTCCACCATACTTCATATTTTCCATTCCTGGTAGACAGTTACATGGATGTATTTGCTTTGTAGTAATTCACTGAGTTATATTAAGATTTATTTAATTTTCCAATGTGTTTATAATTCAACAAAAAGTTTTTAATAGTGGATAACATAAGGTCTAATATACATCCAACCAAAAAATCCAAACAAATGGGCAGGCATTGTGGCACAGAGTTAAGCTGTCATTTGCAACCTCTGCTTCTCATATCGCAATTATAGTTCAACTCACAGCTGCCCTGCTTCTGATCCAACTTCTTGCTAATATATCCTGGGAAAAAGCAGATGATAGCTTAAGCCCCTGCTTCCTACAAAGGAGACCAAACTGGTTTCAGTTTCCCCCAGCCTTGGCTGCTGTGACCACTAAGGGAGTGAACCAGTGGATTAATTCATTCATTTTCATTCTTACTCTCATTCTCATTCTCTCTCTCCTATCCCTTCTCTCCTCTCTCTTGTTCCACCTTTTAAAAAGATAAAAATAAACATTAAAAAAAAATAATAAATCCAGGTGCCAGTGCTGTGATGTAGCAGGTACAACCACAGCCTACAGTGCCAGTATCTCATATGGGCACCAGTTCGAGTCCTAGCTGCTCCTCTTCCGATCTAGCTCTCTGCTGTGGCCTGGGAAAGCAGTATAAGATGGCCCAAGTCCTTGGGCCCCTGCACTCATGTGAGAGATCAGAAGAAGCTCCTGCATCTGAATTGGCTCAGCTCCAGCTGTTGCGCAGCCATTTGGGGACTGAACCAGTGGACAGAGACCTCTCTTTCTGCCTCTCTGAAACTCTTTCAAATAAATAAATAAATCTTTTAAAAAATAAATCGAGAACAACACAAAAAGATAGAGAGAATGGTCAAGTAATAAAGATCTATTATGGACTTCAAATTTTCTACATTTTTAAAAATTACTAATATCTCACATGGATAACAAATAAAATTTCAGGAAAATGGACAAATTATTTACCAAAAAAACCCTCACAATTTGACTGACTTTATCACTTTATAATCTTAGTAATGGAAATAAGAATATAATGGAATATCATCTGAAATAGAATTAACTATCAAACAATGGCTATACCCAGCAAATTTATCTTTGAAGAACTGGTATTAAAAACAACATTTTCTACAATGGAAAGAAAACAGTAGAAAGCACTGAAGGAAACAAAAAGAATTAAAATTGTGTTCTATCAATAAGCTCTTAGAAAGAAACTGCTAATGGAAGTGTTTTAAGTACAAAATGATCCTACATGGAAAATCTGTGTGCGACAGAAAACGATAAGCCAAAGCAATCAGCACACAGATAAGTAATTATAAACAAACACTGCTTATTAGAAGAATGATAATATCTAACTCATTAGAGAAAGCAGAATATGACTAAATTCTGAACAATGTACACATATAAAGCTGGAAAAGAAAAGCTTTGAAGTCCTTTACACAGGAAAAGTGTGAAGATATGTGACAGTCAACATTGTTCAATCTTTTCTGAGACTAACTGGGATAACTTGCAGAGTAAAAGACATGAATGTGTAACGTCCAAGCAAGCAGCAGAAACAAAATGAACAAAAACCAAAACTCTCAAGCAATCTGAAAGGTAGACAGGTAGCAGGCATTCCATCTAGTAGTTAAGATGCCCTCATTCCACAATGGAATGTCTGAGTTCATTCCCAGCTCTAGCTCCTGACTCCCACCAATGAAGACCATGAGAAGCAGCAATGGCAGCTAAAAAAACTGGGTTACTGCTACCCACATGGGAGACCTGGATTGAGTTCCTGGCTCCTGGCCTAAGCGCTAGTCCAATCCTAGCCATTATGGGCATTTAGGGAATGAACTAATGGATGGGAGCCATCTGTCTTGTCTCTTTGTCTCTTGGCCCCTAAAAGAAAATTTTGAAAAATTTAAGGTAGACAAAAAGATAGGGCAGACATTATGGCATAGTAGGTTAAGTCACTGTTTGAAAACCCATATCCCATATTGGAGTGCAGATTCAAGTCCCAGCTATTCTGCTTCCAATTTTTTAAAAAACAGAAAATAAGTGTGGTAGAATTCGATGCAGTGATAAAGATGCACTTGGTGTCAGTGGGGAGGGTCCAGTGTTGTGCCACCGTGGGTTAGGCTGCCAACTACGATGTTGGCATCCCAGTGAGTGCCAGTCTGAGTCCTGGCTGCTCCAATACTTATTCAGATCTCTGCTAATGCACCTGGGAAAGCAGCAGAGGACGGCCCAAGCATTTGGGCCCCTGCATCAACATGGGAGATCTAGATGGAGTTCCTGGTTCCTTGCTTATTGTGGCCATTTGGGGAGGGAACCAGAGGATGGAAGCTTGCTCTCTCTATCTCTCCTTCTCTGTTACTCTTTCAAATAAGTAAATCAATCTTAAAAAAAAAAAAAAAAAAAAAAAAAGGAAAAAAAAGATGCTGCTTGGGATACCCACATTCCATACTGGAGGACATGGATTCAAATCCTGGTATCCACTCCTAATTCCAGTTTCCTGCTGTTGTGTACCCTGGGAGGCAGAGTGGCTATTGGTTCAAGTGGTTGGGTCCATGCCATCCATGCAGGAGACCCAGACTGATCAATCTCTTGGATTCCAGCTTTGCCTGGTCCAAGCCTGGTTGTTGGGGATATATGGGAAGTAATCCGTAAGATGGGAGATCACACTTTCTCCCTTTCAAATAAATTAAAATATATATATATATATATATATAGAAAATACATGAGACATATGAAGGTATATCTTTTACTGCAACAAAATAAGTATTAATTAATTCCATTTCTCCACGAACTTTTTCAAATACCCTCATAAAAGTAGATCCAAATTTATCAGTACTCACAACAAATGCAAATTGACTGTACTTTGCAGTAAAAAACAAAAACTGTGAGAATGGATAAGAAAACAAAATTCAGGTATATACGAAAACTACACACCAAAATATGAGATTACAGAGGAATTTAAATTCAAGTTACCAGGTTAACACAAACAATGGGAAGCCATCAATAATGTCATAGGAAAGGACGATATGCAAATATTATAAAACAGAATTTGGTAGTACAGGCAGTTTTTCTGAACCAGATCAAGTATAACTGAGTATTACTGATTCCACTTCATGCAATTCAGCTCAGAGTTTGAGCTTAACAATAGCCTTTAGGAACCTGACTGTTCTGTCTAGTGTACTAGTGTTCCTTCTAACATGAGAACTTGATAAGCACACTAGCAATGATTTCATACAAGTCAATGATAAAAGTGTTTAAGAGTGAAAAGCCTGGAACAGAGTCCAACATCACAACAACAGAGCCATCGTCAAAGGTTGATTTCTGTTTGCTTAGGAATATGGCTGCTCAAGCAATTACAAACTTATCTTACAATTCTATCAACTGCATCTTATTTCTTAACTTTTCTCGCAGATCTGTCAAGACACATTTTCTAAAGTGTTGTGCTAAAATCAAACACTGTCAATAATTTATATGCATGAATCTGTATGTATATATATCTATACATACACATCTATATAAACATACACACGTTAAAACACACATATTTACACATGCATCATATATGTGAACACAAAACTGTACCTCATAAGTAGTTCCATAATGGCACGTAAATTGGCATTGTCTATTACTTTCTGCATCTTGCTCAACATTGGTGTAAAATATTACTCCATCTCCAGAGCAGGATACAATCTGCTTATCATTTGTGCACGGTAAGAACTTTGCACTAAATATATTTGCTCGATGCCCTGAACGAATTGTTGTCAAAACCTAAAACATACAAAGTATTTCAAATAATTTGTTTTCCTAGAAACATTCATATTTAATATAATCATATCAGCTAATAAATTCTCATTCACCTTATCTCAACAAAAGATTACTATTTGTTCCCAGACTATTATAATGTTTTTAAAAATCTGAATTTCACATATTTTCTTTCCCTCTGAGATATGAAGATAAGAGTATCATCCACTGAAACAATGAATGAAATCATGACAGGAAACCAAACATGCATATATTTCTACCTATTTGGCTTATGGCACTCACTCATAAATCTCCTTATTTAGGACTATTTTGACTGACTTTTGAAATTGACTTTATAGTAAGTTATTCCCTTATTTCTTCATCTTAAAGATGAAGAAATAAAAATAAAATGCTTTTAACTGATCCATAAAATCTAAATAATGAAATCATGTAGATAAGGACAACATCTAATTCCTTAATAATATTTAAAATACAAGATTAAGACAAATAAGTTAAAACTGATATTTTTAATGCATATAATATACATTATAGATAAAGGACTAATTCCCCTAGCAATGTTTATAAGTTAGCAAAAAGTAACTGGCAAGATCTGATTATTGGTTTAAACATGCAAAATATCTGAATAGATATTCACAAAGATACACAAGTGGCCTTTAAATTATTAAAGAATATCTAACTTTATTCATATGGGAAATACAAACTTAAATTGTACTCAGAAGCTAATTTTCACTTATACAGCTTGGCAAAAATTCAAAAGACTGAAACAGATTACAGGGCAATCCATAGGGAAACAGGGTCTTCAACGGTGCTGGTGGGTAGTGCTAAATGATACCACCTGTGAAGGATAATCTAGCACTATCTCACAAAAATATACATGCATTTACACTCTAATCAGGCAAGTCTATTTCCAGGAATACCTTGAAACATAAATAAATAAATATATATATGTAGTCCAATAATACAAAAATATGCACATGACATTTACAGAGTTATTGCTTATAAAAGCTAGTTGAATAAACTACATTATACCTCCACAATGGACTACAAGGTAAGTAGGTTAATAATGCTGTGTTGAAAACAAATGAATCAAAACCACTAGGGATTTGTCAAAACACACAATCTTGGCTTGAAATGTCCCATGGAACAAATCTGGGATGATATGAGCAAAAGAAACACTATCGGTAATATATTGTTATACATTAAATAAAAATCTAAAAGTCCCACATATTTTTTTAAAATGAGGTAGGGACAAAGAAAATATTTTTATTTATTAAAAAAATTAATAAATGCAGAAGGAATGACAATATAAAAAATCAAGTTTGTAAGCACATCATAACACATCATAAGTCAGTCAGGAATCACCAATTAATATGAAAATCACATGGTGAAAGACCATTAGGAGAGAGAATATTCAGTCTCAACACAGCATTTCATAGATAGTTTAATAGTCACAAAGGGTAACTCAACGAAGGGATCAAGCATAACATCACCAATAAGGGGACAAACTAACATCACAATATCACCTCTAAAGAATTCTTACAAAAATGTTTAATCTGGAGCTACGCATAAAAAAAACTGAAATTCAGATACATATTATAAAACAACTAGCTGTCAGGCCCATGTCTTGAAATGTAGGAAAATATCATGGTCTTTATTCCTGAGATATCTTAGAATGATGTACCAAAAACGTTACTACATGCACCTGTGAGTTTTTGTCCCACAGGCCTTTTGTTTTGCAATTATCACATTGACAGGACATCTTTCTAAATAAGTTGGAACTGTCTTTTTTATTCTTTTAAAGATGACTGACTGCAATTTAACAGGCTTATGTATCGCTTCAGAAATATAGGCAGGAATCTTATTACTTCATAGTCTCATAAATTCAAACTGATTCCTTTTACTGAGATTTAGTAAGTAAAAAACTGGAATCCATCCCTTTTAAACAAATCTGTTGATCTCAGACACATATTTCCAAACCTACCCTCCATTCCAGAGTTCCTACTGTGGTTTGAACAATAGTGTAGATGTCCCCCAAAGGCCCAAAGTCTCTTATCAGTGGCTAACAGATTAACCACAGAGTCCAGATCTAATTATTGTGTCTAGGAGATGGGACTAGTGGGAAGTCAGTAAGTCACTGGAGCTCATCCCTTGGAAGGTGTAGTTTTCCCAAGAGGCTTAGTTATTTAGGCTGAGTTCAGCCTAACTGTTCTCTCTACTTCACGGTTTACAATTTACCTGGCCCTCTGCCATTTTCCAGCCTTAGCAAATGCTTGAACCAAGGCCAGATGCCCAATCATGGAATGAGAACCTCTAAACTAAAACAAAATAAACCTTCCTTCCTAAGTAGCTTTGCTTGAGTATTACAGTTACAGAGAAGGAAAGTTGACTGATTCAGTTCCCCATATTAATGGCATCAATATTTATCAAGTCAAAAAACAAGGAATTGGGGCACACGTTATAGTGCAGGTTAAACCTCCACCTGCAGTACTGGCATCCCATCTGGGCACCAGTTCAAGTCCTGGCTGCTCAACTTCCAACCCAGCTCCCTGGTAATCCACCTGGGAAAGCAGCAGCAGATGGCCCATGTATATGGGCCTCTGCACCCAAGTGGGAGACCCAGATGAAGCTCCTGGCTCCTGGTTTTGGCCTGGCCCAGCCCCAGCCCTTGTGACCATTTGGGGGAAGTGGACCAGCAGATGGAAGAGCTCTTTCTCTTACTCTATCCATATTTCTGCCTTTCAAACAAATAAATCTTTAAAAAAAAAAAGGAATCATTATTTCTCTTTCCCTCAACCACTGTATTAAATCCACTAGCAACATCAGGCCAAAATGCATCCCCAATTCCTTCTCACCGTTTCCAACAGGATTATCTTCATCTAAGCCAACCCTGCCTCCCCCCTAACCTGTACTACTTCAATGACCTCTTATCTGCTTCCAATGTTGCCCAAACTAGTTTCTACAAACAGCAGCCACAGCATTCTTTTAAAAATGTAAATTCTATCACTTGCATGTTCAAAACCCCCCAGTGAATGCTCACTTCAATTGTACTAAATGTAAATTCCTTAATATAAGCCTATAAAACCTACTACATAATGCCTCCTACTACTGAAGGTCACTTTGGACCACACTCTCCCTATTTATTAACAGATCATTATTGAGTATTCATGTGTTAGTAATTTCAATGAATATGGGAGTGTTTTTGAATTGTCTGAACTATCCATCTTGGATATGTGTGCTACTACAGGTAAATAGCAATAAGGCTGATTCCTATACCTTTACACACACATATTCTTTTATGTATGTACTAACTTGAGAACACTTAGAACTTCCCATTGCTGGATTTATTTTCTTGATTTTTAAAAATCAACATTGCAGTATTTTTTCAGAAAACATCTAAAGATAACGCCCCAAAGAGGCAGAAGTTGGCTGAGAAATTTAATCGGAGATGAAAACAACATACTGACTACTGCACTGATTACTAAATGTGATGGTTGCCTATTTGTAACACCTGCCGCTCTATTGATCATCAGGTGGTCAGCTTCTCCAAGGCCTGGCTTCTAAGTGAATAGTGACATACCCAGCAGCCAACCAGCAACTTTTCCTGCATCTCCATCTCCCCAAGTTCCAGGACACTGTAGCACCCTGGCAGGAGGTATTCCAACAAGCTGTAGAGAGAGCTCCCCAGCATGTTCCACCAGCGTGGTACTACCATGATTTCCCCACCATCCAGTGGGCCATGGCATCCCCTTCGCAGGGGGATTCAGATTTCTGCAGCAGGAGGCTTCTTTGTCTCTCAGTATATACAGGTTCTATACCCTTAGGTTCAAGCAAAAAATATTCCAAAGATTACGTCTAGTGTGAGACTGTAGTGGAATGGTTAAGCCACTGCTCAGTTCACCCACATCCCATACAGGAGTACCAGTTTGTGTCCCAGCTACACCGAACTTCCAATCGATCTTCCTGCTAATAATGCGTGTGGGAGGCAGAGGATGATGGCTTAAGTGCTTGAGTTCCTGGGACTCCTAAATGGAGTTTCAAGTTTCTATCTTTGGCCTGGCCTGCCCCTCACTGTTACTGGCACTTGGGAAATGCCAGCAGATGGAAGATCTCTCATCGTGTCTCTCCCACTCTTAACTCTTTCCTTTCAAATAAAGAAAGTAAATCTTGTTTAAAAAAAGAAAGGAAAAAGGTTATTTAACTTATGTCATACACAAGTACTATGCCATTTCAGAACCAATCCCTCATGGAGAGATAAATGACCGTGTTCCTATTAACTGGAAGGTATGCATCATGATACAGAAGTCTGAACTAGGCTCACTGAAAAAAAAAAAAAACGATGTCTTTTCTTTCCCCAAACAATATTACTGAGACAACGTCACTTTTGACCACTGTTATCTTCTTGGATAAAATGAAGTATGTTTTCTGGGGACTAAGGCTAAATGAAATCATGTTTCCTTAAGGAAACTAAGGAAAGCCCATGTATTAACTTCCAAATTATATAATAAACTTCAGCAAAATAAAGGTAAGAAGCCATCATAAATGCCCATTCCAGGATTATTTAAAGTTTCTCCATTTCTATCTTCTTGATCTTTTTCTTTCATTAAATTGTAGATTTTTTTAAACCACTTTACCTTTCTGCTATAAGGATTACTAATTACTAACTTGGTGTCATCTGAGCCAGATAAAATATATTCTCCAGTGTCGTTCCAACAGATTGTATTAACCTAAAAAGAAAGCAAAAAAGAAATATAAACAAATCGGGCATACAAGGAGGTATGCAATCGTTCACTTACCTGATGGTACAAAAATTTATATCACTAATGAGGTCATTTATACAGTAAAAAGTACTTAAGAGCTTATTTACTGAAAAACTAAACTGCTGGTTTTTAATAACATAGGAAGCCTGGAAGTTATCACTCCATCCCAAAAAGCAAAATGTTTGGGCCGGCGCTGTGGCGTAGTGGGTAAAGCCACCTCCTACAATGTCAGCATCCCATATGGGTGCCGGTTCAAGTCCCGGATGATCCAGCTCTCTGGTATGGCTGGGGAAAGCAGCAGATAATGGCCCAAGTCCTTGGTCCACTGCACCCACGTGGGAGACCCAGAAGAAGCTCCTGACTCCTGGCTTCAGACTGGCAAAGCTCTGCGGCCACTTGGGGAGTGAACCAGCAAATGGAAAACTTCTCTCTCTCTGCCCCTCCTTCTCGCTCTGTGTAACTCTGACTTTCAAATAAAAAAAATAAATCTTAAAAAAAAAAGAATTTACAAAAAGCAAAATGTTCAACACATTGAAAGTTGAAGAAAATCAAAAATTCCTACTAGGTTCCTCAGAGCAGTAAGGACACAGGACAAATCGCTACCACCAATAATTAAATGAACAGGGCTGGTGTTGTGGTGTAGCAGGTTCAAGTACCTGCTGCTGAGAGCTTCCAATCCAGGTGCCTGCCAATGTGCCTGGAAAAGCAGTGGAAAAGGCCCAAGTCCTTGGGCCCCTGCACCCATGTGGGAGAGCAAATGGAGTTCCTGGCTCCTGGCTCTGGCCTCACCCACTCCTGGCTGTTGTGGCCATTTGGGGATGAAGCAGAAGGAAGATTTCTTTCTCTGTCTCTCCCCATCTCTCTGTCACTCTGCCTTTCAAAACGATGAATAAATCTTTAAAAACTAAAAAGAGAGCAACAGATAAAAAGAGTTGTGGCTTACTGGAGCAGAAAAGTGGGAATCCGTGGGAAACAGTGTCAAGGCAGAAAACCCTGAACTGCACCGGAGGAACTGGTGGAATCCCAGAAAAGACGGCTCTGTTAAAACTCCAGGAGGCGCGAATCGTGGGGAGGCCCATGCTGTTTTGAGTTTTAACTTCAGAGGCTCAAGAGGCTCTCATGGTAAATTCTAGAGAAAAATATCCTTGTGCTTCAGGAAGGATAAAGCCAAAAGGAACCATTTTGAAATATACTACACAAATATGCTGTACTTAACTAGGTCTGCCCTCAGGAGAAGCTACGCAACTACAGCTTAACCTGTGGGGATTTTATCAGAACCTAACTGATCTGCTCTAACCTTCCACATGGGGAAATGAGAATACCCAACCCCAGCCCACTTTACCAACCTCTCCCAGGTAAGAGGGGTGGAGAGGGACTGAAAATTCATTTTGAAGTTCATAGTCCAGAAGCACAGGCTCACTAAGAGACAGGAATCTAGAAACAGAATTTTAGAACATTTCCTTCTCACCCTTAATTATACATTTCTAAACATCTATTGATATCAGATCTATTTACCTGGTCCCTCATGTCCAGTCTTAAGGAAAAAAAAAAAACACGAGACACACTAAAAGGCAAAGCATACACTTTGAAGGCACAGGACTAGCATCAAACTGAAACACAGGAAAGTTGGTACTTTCAGAATGGGATTGTAAAACAATTAATATTAACCTGCTAAGGAAGACCTTTCTCTCTCTCTCTCTCTCTCACTATCCACTCTGCCTATCAAAAAAAAGGAAAGACAAAAATACTTCTGGAATTAGTAAGTGATGATAGCTAGATTGCAGGTACAAAGCTAATAAATAAAAGTCAATCATTTTCCTATATAGCAATGAAGAAATAGAATTTTAAATTTAAGAACATAATACTTTAAATAAATAAATGGGGGGAGAGGATGGTGCTATGGCATAGCAGATAAAACCGCCAACTTCAGTGCCAGCATCCCATAAGAGACATTTCAAGTCCAGGCTGCTCTACTTCCAATCCAGCTCTCTGCTATGGCCTGGGAAAGCAGTGGAATATGAGCCAAGTCCTTGGGCCCCTGAACCCGCATGGGAGACCCAGAAGAACCTCCTGACTTCAGATCAGCACAGCTCCGCCACTGCAGCCATTTGGGGAATGAACCAGAGGATGGAAGATCTACCTCTCTCTCTCTCTCTCTCTCTGCCTCTCTGTAACTCTGACTTTCAAGTAAAATAAATTAAAAAAACAGGCCGGCGCCGCGACTCACTAGGCTAATCCTCCGCCTGCGGCGCTGGCACCCTGGGTTCTAGTCTTGGTTGGGGTTCCGGATTCTGTTCCGGTTGCTCCTCTTCCAGTCCAGGTCTCTGCTGTGACCCGGGAGTGCAGTGGGATGGCCCAAGTGTGTGGGCCCTGCACCCACATAGGAGAAGTTATATTGTGAATATCAACAAATTGAAGCTCACGTTTATAAGGAAAGTCTTTGTGGGAGGAGATCTGATCTTTGCGAGAGGATAAAGGCAATACAATGGACACAGTCTTTACAATAGTAATTGATGTGGGAATAGCTGGATGTTTACATGAGAAACAAAAAAATCAGTCTAGAGATAGACCTTACACCCTTCACAAAAAGTAACACAAAACGGATCAGGAATTAGCTGCACCACTTCTGATCCAGCACCCCGCTAATGCACCCGGGAAGGCAGCAGAAGATGGCCCAAGTGCTTGGGCCCCTTCCACCCATGTGGCAGACCAGGATAGAGTCCCAGGCTCCTGCTTCCTCTTGGTCCAGCCCCAGCTATTGCAGCCATGTGGGGAGTTAACCAGCAGATGGATCTCTCTCTCCCTTTCTCTCACGCTCCGTAACTCTGCCTTTCAAATAAAATAACAACAACAAAAAAAAAAAAAACAAAAAACCCAACCTCTTCTGTTTGTTTTACATTCCATATAAAATATATAATAGGTTATCAGGAACTACTATCAACCTCACTGTGCTACAGAACACTAGAATGTATTCCTTCTTTATAAATCTTTTTTTTAAAGATTTATTTATTTATTTGAAAGTCAGAGCTACAGACAGAGAAGGAGAGGCAGAGGGAGAGAGAGATCTTCTATCTGCTCGTTCACTCACCAATTGGCTGCAATGGCTGGAACTGCGCCGATCTGAAGCCAAGAGCTTCTTCTGGGTCTCCGACGTGGGTGCAGGGGCCCAAGGACTTGGCTCATCTTCTACTGCTTTTCCAGGCCATAGCAGACAGCCGAATTGGAAGTGGAACAGCTGGGTCTTGAACTGATGCCCAGGCAGTGGTTTACCTGGTTACACCACAGTCCCAGGCCCTAGAATTTATTCCTCTCATTGGAGTGTATTTTGGTACTTCTACCCAACTTCCTGTTTTTGTGTATTTCCCCCACCCATCCCAACCAGATGCTTGAGTTTGTTTGTTTGTTTGCTTTGGTAGTTCACTTTCTTCAATAAAATAGTTAAAAGTACAGTGTTCAAATCATTTTCTTTAAAGAACAGAGTATGTCAATATCTCAATGTTTCAGACATGATCTTAATGAATGTAAATGAATTTACTTTTGATTTTCAGTAAACACAAGTCCTTGTCTGTTTCACTCTCAAGGTAACAAAAAACAGCCATTGGGCTTGTATCATAGAGATGTTTTCTGACCATTCTGCCTTTATCAACCATAATATAAGTCTTACGGGGAAGAAAGGAGAAAATAATATAAGACATAACATGACCGGATATGTACACATCATCGAGCATCTGTGTTGAACTGATTATAAGAAAATACAAGTGTTATAAAGGAGACCAAATAAGAGGATATTACAGATGGGGGCAGGCGCTGTGGCATGGTGGGTAAAAACGCCGCCTGCAATGCTGGCATCCCATATGGGCACCGGTTCAAGACCCAGCTGCTCCACTTCCAATCCAGCAGCGGAAGATGGCCCAAGTGCTTGGGACCCTGCCATCCACATAAGAGACCCAAAGGAAGCTCCTGGCTTCTGTCTAGCCCAGCCCTAGTCGTGGTGGCCATTTGGAAAGTAAACCAGCAGATGGAAGATCTCTATCTCTGTAACTCTGCCTTTCCAATAAATAAATCCTTAGGGGGGGGAAAAAAAAATAGGACAACAAACATTCTGGTGCCTCTTTATTCAATACACTACAAAGCACGCTGTATGTAAATATTCTTTCCAAGAAAGGTGAACTGCAAAATAATCAAACCACTAGCAGTCACTTTAATTTACAGGAAATACAACAAACAGGATACACAAACAAGTTAACACTTCAAAAAAATAACCAATAAATTTACAATGAGAAACATTCCATAGGAAAACTGACCTAATTTCTGTAACAAGTAACTGGCAGGAGCCAAAAAAGGGGAAGACTGGTCTAGATAAACAGTTAGCAGGCATAGCAATCATAGTATGCCCTTGGCCTGAACTGTCTTTGGAACAAACTATAAAAAGACACTTTTAAACAATGAAAAAAATTTGACTGTGGACTGTATATAACATAATACTTTAAAAAATAAACTACTGCCAACCTTGCAGAAATATATAATGGTATTATACAATGGTATATAAAATATCCAGGAGCCAGCACTGGCATCCTATATAAGCACCACTTGAGTCTCAGATTTATATATATATTTTTTTTTGTGAAAGTGAGAGTTACACAGAGAGAGGGAGAGATCTTCCATCTGCTGGCAATTGGCCACAATGGCCAGAGCTGTGCCAATCCGAAGCCAGGAGTCAGGAGCTTCTTCCAGGCCCAAGGACCTGGGCCACCTTCTACTGCTTTCCCAGGCCATGGCAGAGAACTGGATGGGAAGCGGAGCAGCCGGGATTGAACCGGTTCCCATATGGGATGCTGGCACTGCAGACAGCAGCTTTACCCGTCACGCCACAGAGCCGGCACCATTCAGCTGCTCCAGTTCTAATCCAGCTCCGTGCAAATGGGGTTGAGAAGGCCGAAGAGGATGGTCTGAGTGCCTGGGTCCCAGCCATGCATGTGGGAGACCAGGATGGAGTTCCAGGCTCCTGGCTTCACCCTGGCCTAGCCCTGGCCTAGCCCTGGCCATTGCAGCTAATATGGGGAATGAATCAGTGAATGGAAGATTTCTCTCTGTAACTCTGCCTTTTAAATATATAAATCTATCTTTAAAAAATGGTTAAAATGTTAAGTTAAAAAATATCTATTGCTTCAGGTTAACATTTAGAAGTCAAATTACATGAAATCTGGAATCTGCCTTTTTTTTTTTAACTTTCATTTTCAACAACCTGAAATGCACAATGACAGAGAGGTATCTTCCATGAGCTAGTTCACTGCCCAAATACCACCAACAGCAAGGGCTCCATCAGGCTCAGGCCAAAGCCAGGAGCCCAGAACTCCATTTGGGTCTCCCACATGGGTTGCAGGTGTCCAAGCACTTGAGCCATCATCTGCTGCCTCCTAGGACACATTATCAGGAAGCTGAATCGCAAAAGGAGTAGCCAGGGCTCTAATCAGGAACACCAATATTGCACACAGTCATCACAAGTGGCAGATTAACTAGCCACACCGTAACATCCAGCCCTTGGAATTTGCTTTAAATACTTCAGGGAAAGAGGAAAATAAGAAACAGAAAAATGAAATAAAAAGAAACTGTGGCAAAACATTGTTAACTACTAAATCTAGTGGAAGAGTACATTAAAAGTATGCTTGCAATTTTTATAATAAAAATTAAAAAGAAAAAGGCTCTGTTTTAGATCTTAAATTTGGGGTATCTGTGAGGCATGCAACTGGAAATGTTAAGAGCTTCATACACAACTTTGATGTTCTGAGAAAGTTTTTTCTTTACGTAAGACTGGATGGTGTCACTTAGCTGGAGAGAGGAAAAGGGAGGTGACAGGACACAGTCTGCGTGTACTGAATATGTGAAGGTCAGTAAGTGGAGAAGTCAGCTAAGAAGACTAAGATGGGATAAAACAAAATAAAGAGAGTGTAGTATGGCAAAACCCAAGAGAAAGAGTATTTCAACAAGAGGATATAGAGTGCTCAGCCTAGCAGTTAAGATGCCCATAAGCTTGGAATCGGTGTTGTGGCATGGCGGATTAACCCACCACCTGCAACACCACTATTCCATATGGGTGCCTGTTTGAGTCCTCGTACTCCACTTCCTATCCAGCTCTCTGTTAAGGCACCTGGGAAAGCAGCAGAAGATGGCCCAAGTCCTTGGGCCCCTGCACTCACAAAAGAGATACAGATGATGCTCCCAGTTTCAGCCTGGCCCAGCACTGGCTATTCCAGCCATTAGGGTAGTGAACTAGCACACAGAAGAGATCTCTCTCTCTCTCTCTCTCTCTCTAACTCTACCTTTCAAATAAATAAAATAAATATTAAAAAAAAAGACACCTGGGGCCAGCGCTATGGTGCAGCGGGTTAATGCCCTGGTCTGAAACGCCGGCATCCCATATGGGTGCCGGTTCGTGTCTCAGTTGCTCCTCTTCCAATCCAGCTCTCTGCTATGGCCTGGGAAAGCAGCAGAAGATGGCCCAAGTTCCTTGGGCCCCGGCACCCGCGTGGGAGACCCAGGAGAAGCTCCTGGCTCCTGGCTCCTGGCTTCAGATCAGTGTAGCTCCAGTTATTGCAGCCAACTGGAGAGTGAACCAGCGGATGGAAGACCTCTCTCTCTCTCTCTCTCTGCCTCTCTTCTCTCTGTGTAACTCTTTCAAATAAATAAATAAATCTTTAAAAATAAAATTGACACTCACATGACATATCAAAATACCTAGGTTCAATACCCAGCTCTTACTAATGCAGACCCTGGGAGTCAGCAGGGATGGTTTACGTAATAGGGTCCCTGTTATTCATGTGGGAATTATGAATAGAGTTCCCAGCTCCTGGCTTCTGTACAGCTTAGTTCTAGCCACTGTAAATATTTGGGGAATGAATTGATAAATAAATCAAAAAAAATAATAATAAAAATAAAGAGGATATGTTTCACCAATGTCAACAGTTTCTGAGAAGTGACCATTAGACTTGGACATATATGATCACAAGAGACTGTCACAAAAGCAGTGAATAAAATGGAAACCTTTGATGAGGTTAGAAAACTCATCTGCACTTCAAAAACTCTTGCATATACTCTCTTAAATTCAAAATAAACTCTTATGTTTTAATGTAAAACTTTACTCTCCCAATCTACTACAGCTATTCATCACCCCTTCCAAAAACACTGGGGCCATTTCACCAAACTTTAAACACTTACTAACATCCTTCACAGTTGATTAAGAATTAACTATTGGGGTCAGTGCTGTTGCACAGTGGGTTAAAGCCCCGGCCTATAGCATCAGTTCTAGTCCCAGCTGCTCAACTTCTGACTCAGCTCCCTGGGAGGATGGCCCAAGTCTTTGGGCCCTTGAACTCAACATGGGAGACCCAGAGGAGGCTCTTGGTTCCTGGCTTCCGATAAGCTCCACTCTGGCTGTTCAGGACATTTGGGGAATGAACCAGGAGAGGGAAGACCTCTCCTCTCTCTCTGTCTCTAACTCTCTCTGTAATTCTTTCAAATAAATCAATTGTTTTTTAAAGTTTGATTTATTTGAAAGTGAGAGTTAAACAGAGAGAGAATGGGAGGCAGAGAGACAGAGAGAGAGGTCTTCCATCCACTGGTTCACGCCCTAATTGACCGCAATGGCCAGAGCAGTGCCAATCTGAAACCAATAACCAGGAGCTTTTTCCAGGTCTCCCACTCAGGTGCAGGGGCCCAAGGACTTGGACCATCTTCTACTGCTTTCCCAGGCCATAGCAGAGAGCTGAATTGAAAGTGGAGCAGCCAGGACGGGAACCAGCACCCATATGGGATGCCAGTACTGCAGGCGGCAGCTTTACCCACTATGCCACAGCGCCAGCCTCAAATAAATCAATCTTTTAAAAAAAATTAACTATTACTTACACAGCCATCATGCACATTTAGAGTTGCTTCAAGTTTTAATCTTTGGATAAATTCTCTTCTTCCTGTTCAAAAAAAAAAAAAAAAAAACAGCTAGATAAATCACACAATATATTGCTGAGAACAATCTAACACTGAAATTAAGAGCCCAGGGTGTAGGAGAACAAGGTAAATGCATGCTCCAATTTCAACTCCATCATTTGTAAATTGAGTGATACCGGGGAAATTCCTCAAGAGGCTTTTTCTCAATAAGAATATCCACCTCATGAGGCTACAGTAAGAATTAAATGATTCAAGGACAGAAAAGGCTTAGCATTGTCTGAACCACAATGAACACTCAACAATTCTTCGTTCATCCACTCATCCAACAAGTATACTGAGTACTCACACTGCTCCAAGCTAGGAATACAATGATAAACTGAAAAATATATCTACCCTCTGTGATAGAAGAAATAAATATGTCAGGGACCAGCATTGTGGCATGGGAGGATAAGTTACTCCCTAGGACACTGGCATCCCCTATCAGAAAGCTGGTTCAAGTCCCAGCTGCTCTGCTTCCAATGCAGCTCCCTGCTAATGTACCTGGGAAAGCAGCAGAACACAGACCAAGTGCTTGGGCCCCTACCACCCACATGGAAGAATCGTCAGAGTTCTGGGATCCTGGCTTTGGTCTGAACCAGCCCTAGCCACTGTGGACATTTTAGGAGCAAACCAGCAAATTAAAGATCTCTTTCATCTCTCCCTCTGCCACTCTAAAAATAAATAAATAAATAAATAAATAACCTTAAAAAAAAAAAAAACGTCAAGGGGCCAGCCCTGTGGCATAATGGGTAAAGCCACAGCCTGCAGCACTGGAATCCCATATGGCTGCTGGTTTGAAACCTGGCTGCTCCATTTCCAACCTAGCTCTCTGCTATGGCCTGGGAAAGCAGTGGAAGATAGCCCAAGTCCTTGGGCCCCTGCACTGCTTGCAAGACACAGGAAGCTCCTGGCTCCTGGCTTCGGATTGGCCCATCCTCAGCTGTTGCGGCATTTTGGGAGTGAACCACAAGATCAAAGACCTTTATTTCTCTCTCTCTCTGTCTGTGCCTTTCAAATAAATAAATTTCAAATATGTGGGAGAGGAAATAAAAGAGGACCACACGTGAGGAACAAGATTTTCAACTTTGGGGCTAGCATTGTGGTGCAACAGGTTAAAGCCCTGGCCTGAAGTGCCAGAATCCAGTATGGGCACAGGTTCTAGTCCCAGCTGCTCCTCTTACAACCCAGCTCTCTGCTAATGCCCTGGGAAAGCAGTAGAAGATGGCCTGAGTCCTTGGGCCCCTGCACCCACGTGGGAGACCCAGAAGAAGCTCCTGGCTCCTGGCTTCGGATCAGCGCAGCTCCAGCCACTGCGGCCATCTGGAGAGTAAATCAGCGGGTGAAAGACCTCTCTCTCTACCTCTCTCTGTAACTCTGTGTTTCAAATAAATAAAATAAATCTTTAAAAAAAACAAAAAAAAAAACAAAAAAAAATTCAAGAGTGCTAGCAAACAATAACAGGATGATGAAACCTATGTTTGTATTTTAAAAAATATCTTGATTTCAGCAATGTTAAAAATATTTTAAAGTTAGCGCGGTATCGCGGCTCACTAGGCTAATCCTCCACCTGTGGCACCGGCAATCCGGGTTCTAGGCCCCGTTGGAGCACCGGTTCTGTCCCAGTTGTTCCTCTTCCAGTCCAGCTCTCTGCTGTGGCCCGGGAAGGCAGTGGAGGATGGTCCAAGTGCTTGCGCCCTGCACCTGGCTCCTGGCTTTGGATCGGCGCAGCGCGCCGGCCATAGCAGCCATTTCGGGGGTGAACCAACGGAAGGAAGACCTTTCTCTATGTCTCTCTCTCTATCTAAATCTGCCTGTCAAAAAAAATTAAGTTAAAATCAGCTGAAATGCCCATCAATTAAAGAACAGTTAAAATAGTACAAAAATAAAGTTCCCTGTTTGAATAGAGTCTCCCTTTAAAAAAAATGAATTATCTTGGGGCCAGCGCTGCGATGCAGTGGGTTAAAGCCCGAGCGTGCAGTGCCAGCATCCCACATATGCAGTGGTTCAAGTCCCAGCTGCTCCTCTTCCAGACCCGCTCTCTGCTATGGCCTGGGAAAGCAGTGGAAGGTGGTCCAGGTGCCTGAGCCCCTGCACTCACATGGGAGACAGGAAGAAGCTCCTGGCTCCTGGATTCGGATCAGCTCAGCTCTGGCCTTTGCAGTTATTTGGGGAGTGAACAAGCAGAACAGAAGAAATCTCTGACTCTTCCTCTCTTTCAAAATAAATAAAAATAATTTTTAAAAAATAAAAAAAGAGTGCTGGCGCCATGGCTCTAGTCCCAGTTGCTTCTCTTCCAGTCCAGCTCTCTGCTATGGCCCAGGAAGGCAGTGGAGGATGGCCCAAGTGTTTGGGCCCTGCACCCACATGGGAGACCAGGAGGAAGCACCTGGCTCCTGGCTTCAGATTGGTGTAGCTCTGGCTATGGAGGCCAATTAGGGGGTGAACCAACGGAAGGAAGACCTTTCTCTATGTCTCTCTCTCTCTAACTCCATCTGTAAAAAAAAAAAAAAAAAAAAGATTAAAAATAAAATGTGCAGAAGTCCTTAAAAAATATGAATCATCTTAACAAAATATAGACCACAGCATACTTATTCAGAAGCTGTAATGAAAGGATGCTGAATTTATAAAAAAGAATAGCAATTAATCAGGTTGATGAGGTTTCTAATAAAATTAAATTTGACTAAATTCTCTGTATGTTGTCATAAAGGACAGATTTCTCTATTATGCTTATCACCATTCAATGTAAAGAAATCCAGGTGCTCTTTAAGTCAATTTGTTTTCTTCTTGTTTGTACTGTTAAGATGGCTAGTTAAGGATAAACATGTAAGTTAAAAAACAACTCAAGAGGGGCTGGTGCTATGGTGTAGCAGGTAAAGCTGCCGCCTGCAATGCTGGCATCCCATTTGGCCGATGGTTCAAGTACTGGCTACTCTACTCCAATCCAGCACTCTACTGTGGCCTGGGAAAGCAGTAGAAGATGGAAGAAGCTCCTGACTTCCTGGCCTCGGATCAGCTCAGCTCCAGCTGCTGCAGCCATCTGGAGAACAAACCAGTGGGTGGAAGACCTCTCTCTCTGTCTCTACCTCTCTCTGTAACTCTGTCCTTCAAATAAATCTTTAAAACAAAACAAAACAAACAAACAAACAAACAAAAAAAAAACAGGAGTGCTAGTGGTATGGTGTAGTGGGTAGAGTCGTCCCCTCAGGTTCTGGCATCCCATATGGGTGCCAGTTCCCTGCTGACCCACTGCCTATGTGCCTGGGAAAGCAGTGGAAGATGGCCCAAGAGCTTGAGTCCCTGCACCCATGTTGAAGACCCAGATGAAGCTCCTGGCTCCTGGATCCTGATAGGCCCAGCTCCAGTTGTTCCAGCCATTTGGGGAGTGAACCACCAGATGGAAGATCTCTCTTTCTCTGTCTCTCCCTCTAACTCTGCCTTTCAAATAAATAAATAAATCTTAAAAAAGAAAGAAAGAAAAACAGCTGAGGCTTTTTGGAAGGATGAGATGTTCTGTGGTTTCAACATTTATTGTAATAAAATCGAGGAAGTCAGTAAAGTTTTTCTTGAGTCAGGTGGTACTTTGCATAATTAACTTTTCAATCTGATTTACAGTTTTAAAAAAGAAGTTAATTGTAACAAATAGCTAAGTTTTTATAAATTTTTTTTTTTGGCCTAAAGTAGGCTCAAGCAATCCTCCCAAATTATAATGTGGAAATAAGAAACAAAGTATTCAAATTAACAACTGACAACAATTAGAACTCATAAAATGCTAAACATTAGAAACAATTTCTTTTCCCAGTTTTAAAATCTAGGTTTGACATTACGGCTCTAGTCATTCTGGTCTGAAGAACATGGTGGAGGGACACGAAAGAATACATGAAATCTGTACTTAGATACTAAGACATGATATAATTGAACAAGCAGCCCAGGAAGAATATTTTTGTATGTGACTTGGCAGATAAAACTGATTGTCCCATCCACACATCCCATAAACTGTGCTTCTATAAGCAAAAAGACAACATAAAATAAGTACTGTAAGTTCAAAAAAGTGAGTTCATTCAAATAAAAATAATCTGAAATCTGCATGCTATTAAACACCAGGAAGGTTGGCCTGTGCTGTGGCGTAGGGGATAAAGCTGGCACCTACAGTGCCAGCATTCCATATGAGTCCAATTTGAGTCTGTGCTGCTTCACTTCCGATCCAGCTACCTGCTATGGCCTGGGAAAGCAGTATAAGATGACCCAGGTCTTTGGGCCTTACACCCATGTGGGAGACCCGGAAGAAGCTCCTGGCTCCTGGCTTCAGATCAGCCTAGCTCCGGCCATTGCAGCCATCTGAGGAGTGAACCAGCAGATGGAAGACTCTCTCTCTGCCTCTCTGTAACTCTGCCTTTCAAATAAGTAAATAAATCTTAAAAAAAAAAAAAAAAAAAAAAAAAAAAAAAGGAAGAGTCTAGCCTATTTGAAAAGACAGCCATTTAGCCTACGCTCCAGAGACACAAAAGGGAAGGAAGAATCCTTATAACAATTATACTTTTTATGGATGAACTTACTATTGTGGCTTCCTATTCAAGTTGTTCTGTACTCTATACTGGCTCTTATAATTCCATCTCTACTTGAACATTTTATTCTACATTAATAGTCTAAAAAGAGACCAGCACTGTGGTGTAGCAGGTAAAGCTGCCACCTGCAGTGCTGGCATCCCATATGGACACTGGTTCGAGTCTTGGCTGCTCCACTTCTCTGCTGTGGCCTGGGAAAGCAGTAGAAGATGGCCCAAGTCCTTGGGCCCCAGGCACCTGTGTAGGAGGCCCGAAGAAGTTCCTGGCTCCTAGCTTTGGATCAGCACAGCTCCGGCCATTGCAGCCATCCAGGGAGTGAACCAGCAGATGGAAGAGAGATATCTCTCTCTCTTTGCCCCTCTCTATAACTCTGCCTTTCAAATAAAATATATAAATCTTTTTAAAAAGAAAAAAGTCAATAAACTCCAACAGAAAGGAACACTGTTTTTCTTATTGAAATATCACAAGTGCCTAGAACATTGCCTGGTATCAAGATTAAATTGAATATAGATTTGCTGAATCAGTAAATAAAGAATTGGGATAATATCCATGATGTCTCATAATTTATATTTTCACTCAATATATGATAAGTATCTTTACATGACAATAAATATGGAATGATTGCTCATTTTTAATAGTTGTAGAACTCAACCAGCTTTGTTATTAATTTAATCACATGTCCCTTACTAGACTATGAGATGCTTAGGGCTAGAAATTTTCAACATAGATTTAAACATCTAACTTGGAACACTCTGTATTTATGCTGAGGGAAAAACATCTCAGAGCCTTAGTTTCATGTATACAAAGCTAAGAATAATATCTTAACTTTTCAGGTTTATTATGAGGAGAAACTCAGCATATGTGAAATTCTGTAAAATTAGTCTCCTCCGGAGCTGGAATAGTGGCACTGCAGTTTAAGACACCGCCTGCAATACTAGCATCACAAATGGGCACCAGTTCAAGTCCTGACTGCTCCACTTCTGATCCAGCTCCCTGCTAATGGCCTGGGAAAAAGTAGTGAAAGATAGCCCAAGTATTTGGGCCGGCCACCCATATAGGAGCCCGGGCTCCAGGCCTCAGCCCAGCCCAGCCCCAGCCACTGCAGCCATCTGGGAAGTGAACCAGTAGATGGAAGATCTCTCTGTGTCTCTCCCTCTCTCTGTGTAATTCTTTCAAATAAATTAATAAATCTTTAAAAAGCAAAAATTGGGTCCAGCACTGTGGCGTAGTAGATTAAGCCTCTGCCTGCAGCACCGGTATCCTTTATGGGTGCTGGATCATGTCTGGGCTGCTGATTCAGCTCTCTGCCAATGACCTGGGAAAGCAGAGGAAGACGGCCCAAGTGCTTGGGCCCCTGCACCCTCGTGGGAGACCAGGAAGAAGCTCCTGGCTCCTGCCTTCAGCTCAGCTCAGCTCAGCTCAGCTCCGGCAGTTGCAGCCAGCTGGGGAGTGAACCAGCAGATGGAAGACCTTCTCTCTGTCTCCCTCTCGCTGTAGCTCTACCTCTCAAATAAATAAATAAATAAATCTTTAAAAAAAAAAAAAAAGGCAAAAATTTGTTCTCTCCCTGTACCTATGTGGGAGACCAAGAAGCTCTTGGCTCCTGGCTTCAGATCCTCTCAGCTCTGGTAACTGTAGCCATTTGGGGAGTAAACCAGTAGATGGAAGACCTCTCTCTCTAATTCTTTCAAATACATAAAATAAATCTTGGGGAAAAAAAAAAGACACATCAGCCAAGGGGCAAGCTGCTGCCTGCCACACCAGGATCCCATATGGGCACTGGTTCAAGTCCTGGTTGCTCTGCTTCTGATTCAGCTCCTGCTAATGTGCCTAAGAAAGCAGCAGAATATGGCCCAGGTGCTTGGGCCCCTGTACCCACTCAGGAATCCCAGATGAAGCTCCTGGCTCCTGGCCCAGACCCAGCTCTTGTGGCCATTTGTGGAACGAACCAACAGATGGAGACCTCCCTCACTCTCTTTTTCCTCTCTCTCTGTAATTCTACCCTTCAAATATAAAATAAATCTTAAAAGGGGGGTTGGGGGGTAGGCAGTGCTGTGGCATAGCCAGAAAAGCTCCGCCTGCATTTCCGGCATCCCTTATGGGCAATGGTTCGATTCCCAGCTGCTCCACTTCCAATCCAGCTCTTTGCTATGGCCTGGGAAAGCAGTACAAGATGGTCCAATCCTTGGGCCCCTGCACCCACGTGGGATATCTAGAAGAGGCTCCTGGCTTTGGATCGGCCCAGCTCTGGCCATTGTGGCCATTTGGGAAGGATAGAAGACCTCTCTCTCTCTCTCTGCTTCTCTATAACTCTTTCAAATAAAGAAAAAAATCTTTAAAAAAAAAAAGATGCTCAGCAAACTGGGACTAGAGGGAAACTTCCTCACTGTAATAAAGAATATTTGCTAAAAAACCTATAGCTGGGGCAGGCATTTTGGTCTAGCAGTTAAGACACCAGTTAAGGTACTTATGCCCCATTGTAGTACCTGGGTTCAATGTCCAACTCCAGTCCCTGACTCCAACTTCCTGGTAATGCAGACCATGGCAGGCAGCAGGCAATGGTTCAAATAATTAGATTTCCTGCCACCAACATGGAGGACGTGGACTGAGTTCCTGGCTCCTGGCTTTGGCTTGGCCCTGCTCCAGCTGTTACAAGCATCTGTGGAGTGAACCAGGGAATGGGTGCTTTCTCAGTCTCTCTGCCTCTCAAACAGATGAATAAAAATTAAAAACCCATAGCTCACATTATACTTAATGATGAAAGACTGAATGCTTCCCACATAAAAGCAGGAACAAGTCAAGGAAATCCACCTCAACACTACAATTAAACATAACACTAGAGTTCCAGCCAATGCAAAATGCAAGAAATCAAATACACACTGACTGGATGGAAGGAAATGAAGCTGTTTCTATTGAAAGATGATATTATTATCTAAATACAATTTCCCCAGGAATACACTGAAAAAAATTCCTTAAACTAATAACTGAGTTCAGCAAGGTCACAGCATACAGAATCAATATACAAAAGCAATCACATTGTCACAGAATTATGAATATGTGGAAATTGAGCTTAAAATCAGTATTATTTATAATAGTTCCAAAGCAGATTAAATATTTAAGCATAAATTTAATAACACTTGTGAAGGATCTGTATCCTGATGATTACAAAATGCTGATGAAAGAAATCAAAGACCTACATAAATAAGAGTGATGCATGATGTCCGTGGACTAGGAAACTTAACATGATAAAGCTGCCAGCTCTCCCCAAACTAATCTAATCAACGCCTCCAAAATCCAAGCAAGGTATTTGGAGACACAGGGAAACTTATCTAAAAATCAAATGGAAAGGAAAAGGATCTAGAACAGCTAACAATTTTGAAAAAGAATTAAGTGCCGGCACTGTGGCGCAGCAAGTTAAAGCTCTGGCCTGACCCACTGGCATCCCAATGGGCCCTGGTGCCCCTGCTGTTCCTCTTCTGATCCGGTTCTCAGTTATGGCCTGGGAAAGCAGCAGCAGATGGGCCCCTGCACCCACGTGGTAGACCTGGAAGAAGCTCCTGGCTCCTAGACTGGCGCAGCTCCAGCCATTTCGGCCATCTGGGGAGTGAACCAGCGGATGGAAGACCTCTCTCCGTCTCTACCTCTCTCTGTAACTCTGTCTTTCAAATAAATAAAGTAAATCTTTAAAAAAAAAAAAAAGAAGAAGAAAGAAAAAGAATAAAATGAGAGCAACCACTCTACCCTCATGTTGATCCAGCTCCCTGCAGATATACCTAGGAAGGCAGTGGAGGACAGCCCAAGTACTTGGCTCCTGCCACTCATGTAGGAGACCCAGATGGAGTTCCTCACCCCTTTTTTCAGCCTGATCCAGCCCCAGCCAGAGTCCCTTTGAGGAGTGACCTAGCAAACCAGCAGATGGAAGATCTCTTTCTTTGTCTCTCCTGCTCCCTTTGTCCCTCTACCTTTCAAATAAATAAGTCTTAAAAAAAAAAAAAAGCAATTCAATGAAAGAATTACAGCCTTTTCAATAAATGGTGCTGCAGTAAATGGACATCCAAAGTAACAAAAACGACTTCAACCTAAACCTCACCTCTCATACAAAAACTAACTCAAAATGAACCCTAGACATAAATATTAAACAATAAAATTTTAGGGAAAACACAGAGGAGACCATGTTCAAGACCTAGGGAATGGTTAAGAGTCTTTAGTATAATCCATATCAGAAAAAATTAATAAATTCAATCACACCAAAATAAAAAACCTTTGCTGTGCAAAATGACCCGGTGATCAGAATTAAAAAATTAGCTTCAGCCTGGCAAAGAATATTTGGAAACCAGCTGTCTGACAAAGGACTAGTACCTATAATACATAAAGAATTCTCAGAATACTCCAAATAGAAAATGAGTAGAAGACATGATGGGACATTTCAGTGAAAATGTATAGATGGCAAATAAGCACATGAAAAGATGTTCAACATCATTAGCTATGCGGGATATTATTACATACCTATTAGGATTGCTAAAAAAAAAGAAAAAAAATACACCACATCCTAGAGAGAATACAGAGAAACTATAGATTGCCCAGTGCAAAGTGGCACTGGAAAAAAGGAGTGCGTCTTACAAGATTAAACAATGTGCACACCATACAGCCCAAATGAAAAGTTGTGCTCATACAAAACCTGTACATAAGGGGCTGGCTCCATGGAACAGTAGGTTAATCCTCTGCCTGCGGCACCTGCACTCCATATGGGCACCAGTTCTAGTTCTGGCTGCCCCTCTTCCGATCCAGCTCTCTGCTTTGGCCTGGGAAAGCAGTGGAGGATGCCCCAAGTGTTTGGGTCCCTGCACCTCCCCATGAAAGACCCGGAAGAAGATCCATACTCCTGGCTTCGGATTGGTGCAGCTCCGGCTGTTGCAGCCATTTGGGGAGTGAACCAATGGAAAGAAGACCTCTCCCTCTCACTGTCTGTAACTCTACCTCTCAAATAAATAAATAAAATCTTAAAAAAAAAATTGTACATAAATATTAGTAAGAACAAAGAAAACTCCAAGCCCAGAGTTTTAAGCCTTTAAGAAGAAAAGTAATTTCAATTCCATACAAACTTTTCATAAAAGGAGAATATATCTCAACTAATCTCTGAGATCAGCATTACCCTGATAGCTAAGCCAGTTAAAAATATTACAGGAAAAGCATGCATTGATATCCTTTGTGAACAACAGGCAGAAAATTCTGACAAAAATTTGAAGACAGCAATATGTACAGGATGATTTACCACAACCAAATAGGATACAGCCCAGAAACTGATTTCGATTCAACATTCAAAAGTCAATTAGTATGTTAATAATAGCATTAACAGAATCTGAAAGAAAAATCACAATATCATCTCAACAGATATAGAAAAACCTTCACAAAATTCAACAGCCAGCAATCTAGAACCATAAAAGGTCTTCTTGAATCTGATAAAAGGGATCTACAAAAACCTTATAGCTGGGACTAGCATGGCACAGCAAGTCAAGCTACTGCTTGTGATGTCTCAGGAGTGAACCACAGGATGGAAGATCTTTGTCTTTTCCCTCTCTTTTTGTAACTCTGCCTTTCAAATAAATAAATATTAGAAAAGAAAAAACCTAGGCCGGCGCCGCGGCTCACTAGGCTAATCCTCCGCCTTGTGGCGCCGGCACACCGGGTTCTAGTCCCGGTCGGGGCGCCGGATTCTGTCCCGGTTGCCCCTCTTCCAGGCCAGCTCTCTGCTGTGGCCAAGGAGTGCAGTGGAGGATGGCCCAAGAGCTTGGGCCCTGCACCCCTTGGGAGACCAGGAGAAGTACCTGGCTCCTGCCATTGGATCGGTGCAGCACGCAGGCCGCGGCGGCCATTGGAGGGTGAACCAACGGCAAAAAGGAAGACCTTTCTCTCTCTTTCTCTCTCCCTGTCCACTCTGCCTGTCAAAAAAAATAAAATAAAAAATAAAAAAAAGAAAAAAAAAGAAAAAGCCTATAGAAAATAACATGGTTAACAGTGAAAAACAATGTTTTCCGTTTAAAATCAAGAATGACGCAAGGGTATCCATCCTCACTATTTCTATTCAATTCTACTGCAGTTCTGTCCAGTGCATTTACAAACCAACCAACCAACCAACCCACAGATGGAAAGGACAACATAAAACTGTCTTAATATGTGCTGGCTGGAACTGCCTGAGATGCTGGCATCTCATATTGGCTCCTGCTCATTCTCAGCTGCTACACTTCCATCCAGCTCCCTGCTAACAGCCTTGGAAAAGTAGCAGAAGATGGCCCAACTTCTTGGGCCCCTGCCACTCACACAGGAGACCTGGAAGAAGCTCCTGGCTCCAGGTTTTGGCCTTCCCCAGCCCCAGCAGTTGCTGCCATCTGGGAATTGAGCCAAAGGATGGAAGATATCTCCCTCCCTCCCTATCTCTCTCCCTCTCCCTCCCTCTGCTTCTATGTAACTCTTTCAAATACATTAAAAAAAAATGTGGTGGTTGGGGCAGGCATTTGGTCTTACAGTTATGTCGATAAGATGCCCACATCCCAAACTGAAGTGCTGGGCTGAAGTCCAGGCTCTGCTCCGGATACCAGCTTCCTACTAATGTGCACCCTGGGGAGGCAGCAAGTAATGACTAAAGTATCTGGGTGCCTACCACTCACATGAACACGTGGACTGGGTTCCTGGCTCCCAGGTTCAGTATGGCCCACCTAGGCATCTGAGGAGTGAACAAGCAGATGGGAGCTTTCTGTCTGTTTCTCTGCCTCTCAAATACATAAGTACACTTCTTTAAAAATAAAAAAATGTACAGTGACAGAATCATCTACATGAAATTTCAAAAGGTCTCAAAAGAAGTCTTCCTGGTTCACTCCCCAAAAAGCCAGAATAGCCAGGGATGGGAAAGACCATAACCAAGAGTCAGGAGCTTCATCCAGGTCTTGGGCCATCTTCCTCTGCTTTCCCAGGCACATTACCAGAGAGCTGGGGAAGTGGAACAGCCAGAACTTGAACCTGTGGCCCCAGAACAGATGATTAAACTAGTGTATGGAAGACTTCTCTGTCTCTCCTCTAAATCTGCCTTTCAAATAAATAAATAAATCTTAAAAAAAGAGAGAGAGAGAACTGATGATTAGAATTAGTGAGGTTTTAAGCATGCAAAGCCAATGACGGAAAATCAACTGTATGTCTACATACCCATAATGAACTGGATATGGAAATGTAAAAAACAGTTATCATCTAAAATGCTACTAAGGGACAGACATCTGGCATGCCACTTTAGATGCCCACAGCCCATGTCATATGCCTGGACTAGAGTCCTGGCTCTGCTTCCAATTCTAGCTTCCTGCTGATGTACACCCTCAAAGGCAAAGGGTGATGGCTCAAGTATTTGGGTCCCTGCTCTCCACATAGAGACCAAGATTGAGTCCCAGGATCCTGGCTTTGATCTGGCCCAGCGCTGGCTGCTGCATGTATCAGGGAGTGAACCAGATCAGAAGATCTCCATTTGTCGAGTCTCGCTGCCTTCCAAATGAAGTGAAAATAAAAATTTATAAATAAAATGTTATACTGAGGCCGGCGCCGCGGCTCACTAGGCTAATCCTCCGCCTAGCGGCGCCGGCACACCGGGTTCTAGTCCCGGTTGGGGCGCCAGATTCTGTCCCGGTTGCCCCTCTTCCAGGCCAGCTCTCTGCTGTGGCCAGGGAGTGCAGTGGAGGATGGCTCAGGTGCTTGGGCCCTGCACCCCATGGGAGACCAGGAAAAGCACCTGGCTCCTGGCTCCTGCCATCGGATCAGCGCGGTGCGCTAGCCGCAGCGCACCGGCCGCGGCGGCCATTGGAGGGTGAACCAACGGCAAAGGAAGACCTTTCTCTCTGTCTCTCTCTCTCACTGTCCACTCTGCCTGTCCAAAAAAAAAAAAAAAAAAAAAAAGTTATACTGACTAAAATTCAAAGAAATATAATTTTTTAAGAAATATATTTTGTAAAAATACTAAAAACATGAAAAATACAAAATATTACTATGAGAACCAAATATCTAAATAAATAACATTGAGACAAATCACAATCACAGATTATAAACATGTCAGTTCTCCTTGAAGTAAAGCATAGATTCAACAGTCTTGTTAGTAGAAATCAATAGGCTGGTTCTAAAATCTATGTGAAAACAGAAAAACACTGGATAGCCAGAACAACTTGGGGGGAGGGTCACCACAGGTACATAAGGTTGTAAGAATCAGAATGATCGTTAACACTCACTATAAGCACATGGTGGACTGGCATAGAGACCTAGATCAATGGAATGTGGTGGAGAAATTGATTTACATATGTAAGTCCAATGGATTTTTTTCCACAAAAAGGAAAAGGATTCTCTGTTCACAAACAGTGCTAGACCAACTGCACATTCATATGCGAATAAATGAAATGTGACCCTAATGCCACAACATAAATAAAAATTAAAACTGTTCATGGATCTTAATATAAGCAATAAAACAAAAATATTTCCAAGAAAAAATACAGTTAAAATTTCTGTGACCTTGGATTAAAGATTCTTAGGACTAGGGCCGGCGCTGTGGCATAGCAGGTAAAGCCGGTGCCAGCATCCCATATTGGTGCGGGTTCCAGTCCCGGCTGCTCCACTTCTGATCTAGCTCTCTGCTATGGCCTAGGAAAGCAGTAGAAGATGGCCCAAGTTTACGTGGGAGACCCAGAGGAGGCTCCTGGCTCCTGGCTTCAGATCAGCACAACTCTGGCCCTTGGCCAATTGGGGAGTTAACCAGTGGATGGAAGACCTCTCCCTCTGCCTCTCCTCTCTCTGTAACTCTTCCAAATAAATAAATAAATCTTAAAAAAAAAAAAAAAAGATTCTTAGACACAAAATGTATTAACTATGAAAGACTCTTAAGACAAGACACAAACAAGGAGAAAATATTTGTAAAATACCTATCTGGCTAAGCACTTGTTATCAAACATACAGAAAGAATCCTTATAATATTAAAAAGGTGAATCTGAACACCTAACCAAAGTACATAGATGACAAAAAAAGACATGAAAAGAGATTCAACACTATTAATCATTAGGGAAATGTAAATTAAAATGATTTCTGGCCAGTGTTGTGGCACAGCAGGTTACGCTGCTGCCTGTGATGCCCATGTGAGCATCGGCCCTGACAGTTCCACTTCCACTCCAGCTCCCTGCTAAGGGAGCTGGGAAAGTTGAAGAAAACAGCCCAAGTGCCTGGGTCCCTGCCACCTATATGGGAGACCTGGATGGAATTCTAGGTTTCTAGTTTCAGCTTTGCCCAGTCATGGCCCTCATGTCATCTGGGAGTGAACCAGCAGATAGAAGATCTCTCTTTAATTTTGCCTTTCAAATAAATAAGCAAATACATATTTTAAAAGAAAGAAAGAGAGAGAGACTTCTACACACCTACCAGAAAGGCTAAAATTAGGAAGAGTTCTTACACCAAATGCTGATGACAAAGTTGAGCAACTGGAAAACTAAAAGTCTCAGATACCACTAGTGCGAATGCCATGTGGCACGAGTATTTTGGTCTGGCAGCTACTTATAAAGATAAAGACACTTATCACACAACGCAGCAATCCCACTGTAAGTATTTACCCAAGAAGTGAGGATTTAAAAGTGCCTTACTCTAGTTATTTTTTTCAGCATGTAAACAGTCTCACTATTCATAGCTACCTTGTTAGCCATCAGCAGTGTTTACAAAAATTTTTTTAATCTGCTTCAAATACTTGTGAACCATATTCACCCTAACCCTGAAGTCTGTAGAGCTCAATAACAATTCTAAAAAAAATACACACACTCTAGAGCAGTTTTGCAAACCTCAGTGGGTATTCTACTGGATCAACATCAGCATTTTAAAGAATGTGAAACAGACAAAAACAGCACATCTAGCAAGGCTACATTTACATTTGAAGAATCTTTTATTTTTGTTGAATGTATCATGTGGTGCCACATAAACATATTTTACTGTGGATCATGGTCAAAATACATATACTGAAAAACCCTGATCTATAAATATTTCTGTAAAAGTTCTATGCTACCAGAAGCTTCAGGAGTTCCTGGGCACTTTCTATTTGATCTATCTTGTATCAGCAGGTACCAAAATCCAACAGCAGAGCTATCACAGATTCTATAGTTCTTATGATTGTTAATAAGCATTTAGTGGTCTTTCCTTATGAAAACAGTAGCACATTCTATTTCATGTTTGTTATATTTGAATTATTTTTTACTACTAAAGCCATTGAGATTCCAAAACTAAAGAAATACAGTACAAATATTCCAGTAACTTTTCCCCAGTGACCAAAAGGAGATAAAAGACAAGCCTTCTTGTAATATACTGTACCCTGGAAACACATTATGAAGAATCTGGTAATTCAGAATGTGGATGCATTCATGGTATACTAAGAGTAATCTAGGCAGGTGCTGTGGCTCAATATGCTAATCCTCCGCCTGCTGTGCCGGCACCGGCCGGATTCTGTCCTGGTTGCTCCTCTTCCTGTCCAGCTCTCTGCTAGGCCCAGGAGTGCAGTGGAGAATGGCCCAGGTCCTTGGGCCCTGCACCCACATGGGAGACCAGGAGAAGCACCTGGCTCCTGCCATCGGATCAGCGCGGTGCACCGGCCGCGGCGGCCACTGGAGGTAAAGGAAGACCTTTCTCTCTGTCTCTCTCACTGTCCACTCTGTCAAAATAAAATAAAAAATAAAAAAAGAGTAATCTAAACACAAAATTATCCATTTCAATACATACTGATTTCTAATGATGTTCAAAGGATACAGTTCCTAAACTCCAAACAAAAAGACATTCCAGTCACCAACAAAAAATTGTCACTGGCTAATGAAAATTTAAGCATTTTATTTTATTGTACATTATAACAAACAATTCTCTTTAAGTTCCTTAAAATCACTTTGTCAATTACATCTTTTAATTTAGAAGGGTTAGAAAGTGTAATTTCAAGTTGTAGGCAAGTCTGTCCTAAAGGAAAGAAACAGGAATAGAAACAGGAAATGTACTGAAGTAACAGTATCTTTTATCCTGAATGTTTACCTGGAGCAGGCATTGGGGCAGAGCAGGTCTGTGTCCCAGCTGCTCTACCTCCACCTTCCGGTTGTCTGGGAAAGCAGCAGAGGATGGCCAAAGTGCTTTGGCCCTTGCCCTCAAGTGTAAGACCTACAAGAAGCCCCTGGCTCCAGCCCAGTCCAGCCCTGGTCACTGGAGCCATTTGGAGAGTGAACCAGTCGATGGAAAAGCTCTAACTCTGCCTTTCGAATAAATAAATCTTAAAAAAAAAAAAAAAAAGTATCTTTTTAAAACTGTTTACAGAATGGAAATGAAATGTGTACTAATAAGTTAATATAACAATCACTGAATTCCAAAACCACCACTCTAAAGCCGGTTTACAGTACTAGAGTAAGTCCAACAAACATACAGGAAGGTGTCTCTAACTCTGGACTTGGGCAGTTCCTGAAAGAAAATTTAGAAACACACACTGGAATTCAGATCAGGTTCATAAAGCCTACAATCCTTAGCCTAGCTTCTAAATCCATGCTAGTCCAAAATAACACCAGAAAGGGTGAATCTTGTAAATTTCAGAGTTGTAAGTAAACACATACATCTTTCTGGTAAATGACAAACTATTCAAATCCTTTCCCACAACATGAAAAGATATTTTATAAACCATAATTTTGTTTGATGTAAAAGAAAGTATTTAATCAATTTAAGTAAAATCAATTACAAATCGTGAACTGCACATCCTTATCTGAAATGCTTAGGACCAACAGTGTTTCCAATTTCAGTTTTTCGAATTCTGGAACATGCTTTACCCACTGAGTATCCCTAATCCAAAATCTAAGGAAAATTTCTGAGCATCAATATCACACACACTATCAGATTCTAGAACATTTCGGATTTAAAGATTAGGGGTAGGGCCAGGGCTGGTTTAGCGGGTTAACACCCTGGCCTGAAGCGCAGGCATCCCATATGGGTGTTTGTTCTAGTCCTGGTTGCTCCACTTCCAATCCAGCTCTCTGCTACGGCCTGGGAAGGCAGTAGAAGATGGCCCAAGTCCTTGGGTCCCTGCACCCATGAGGGAGAGCCGGAAGAAGCTCCTGGCTTCAGATCGGTGCAGCTCAGGTGTTGCAGCCAATTGGGGAGTGAACCAGCAGATGGAAGACCTCTCTCTCTCTTTCTCTCTCTCTCTGCCTCTCCTCTCTGTGTAAATGACTTTCAAATAAATAAATAAATCTTTAAAAAAAAAGATTATGGGTGCTCAACCTGTACTACCCAAAAGATGCATACTAATGGTGAAAAAATTTAAAATGCAAATATTACCAGGAAAATCTGCCTATTCATCTATCTGAATTGTATTGTTATTTAGCAGTAATTCATTATTAGAAATGCAAACAAATACATCAGGATTACATTTAACCAACAATGCTTAGCAATTGCATTATGTAAATGTTGAAATGTTTAAAAAAGAAATGTGTGTACTGCCTAAAATCCTTGGACTTGAAATTTTATTTTTAAAGGCAGGCTTTGGGCAGGCATTTGAGTTGGTAGTTAAAACACCAGTGTCCAATATGGAAGCACCTTGGGTTCCAGTTCCAGTTCCAGCTTCCCACTAACGCAGACCACAGGTCAAAGAGTTGCCACTCAGAAGGAGCTAGATTAAATCCCCACTCCTGGCTTTGGCCTGACCCAGCGGGGGCTTCTGTGGGCTTTTGGGGAATGAACCAGCAGAAGGGAGCTAGATCTGTCTCAACCTGTCAAAAATAAATGTTTATTTTGTTACAAGAAACTTGAAATCCATGTTACTTTTTTCATAATATGCATTTTTCATGAAGTTGCTGAAGACACCTCATACCATGGATTTCATTTTGCACCATAATAAAAATCTTTTAGTTTAAAAAATCCGCTCAGGTTAAGGCACCCTCTGCAGTGTTGTCCTCTCAGATGGGCACCAGCTCCAGTCCCTGGTGGTCCACTTCCGATCTAGCTCCCTGCTAACCCACCGGGGAAGCAGGGTGAGATGGCCCAAGTGCTTGGGCCTGGCAACCCACGTGGGAGATCCAGAAGTTCCCAGCTCCTGGCTCCTGGCTTCAGCCTGGCCCAGCCCTGGCAGTTTTCGCCTTTTGGGGAATTTACCTGGGGATGGATGTTCCCTCTGTAACTCTGCCAAACAAATAAATCTTTAAAAAATTTTAAAAAAATCTGTACCAAGATTATTTTTTAATTCCATTTTAAAACATCATCCTATACTTTGTGATAACTTAAAAAGACTGGATCTATTTTTACTGCCATGGAAGGATCTCTAATATGTAGTGTTAAAAAAAAAAAAGCAAGTGGCAAAGCAATGCTTACAACAGAACACCATCAGGTCAGGTCTGTCTCTCTCACACACACACACACACACACACACACCCCATCAGGTCAGGTCTGTCACACACACACACACCATCAGGTCAGGCCTGATACACACACACACACACCCCATCAGGTCAGGTCTGTCTCACACACACACACACACACACACCCCATCAGGTCAGGTCTATCTCTCACACACACACACACACACCCCATCAGGTCAGGTCTGTCTCACACACACACACACACACACACACCCCATCAGGTCAGGTCTGTCTCACTCACACACACACACACACCATCAGGTCAGGTCTGTCTCTCACACACACACACACACACACACCCCCCATCAGGTCAGGTCTGTCACACACACAAACACACACACCCCATCAGGTCAGGTCTGTCTCTCTCTCACACACCACACACACACACCCCATCAGGTCAGGTCTGTGTCACACACACACACACACACACACACCTTCAGGTCAGGTCTGTGTCACACACACACACACACACATTCTCTGTGCTTTAAGAATACAAAGGACAAGATCTGGAAGATTATTCAGGGAACAGAGACATGACCTGCAGGGTAGGTGTGTGAAATCAGAATGGAAGGGCGCAGGGGGATTTTGATCATGTTTTTTACGTGCTCATGTCACTCAGCAAACCAGAAAGGATGTTTACATTACATGATAATTTCTCTCAAATAACTGACAAAACAGAACTGCAGGCTGTGAGATTTCATTTTCTCCTATTCTCCATTCGCTTTTGAAGTCAAACACAGTAAAAAATACTTTTACTTAGCAAGAAGTGATAAAATTGGAAAGAAAAAGATCTTATTTGACGTTGTTTGCCTTATGCCCAGATTTAAAAAGAAACAAACACACACATAAATAAACAGACTCCCTCACTGTAAGTGAGTCCATTTGGAAGCTACTGGACTCCCCAGTCGACTCGGGCGCGACCCAGAATCCTCCCAGCACCGTGCTGTCCAAAACAAGCACCGAAAAAGTGGAATAGCGTTCTCTCAAGTATTGGAGGTTGTTTTTAGAAAGCTTAACTAAGAAACAGTAAATGCCAAGTGTGTTTTCCAGGGGTGGGAACAGGAACGCGAAACCCTACACCACCTTAAAGCGGTCGAAACGAACTCCAGTGCAAGTGGCCCCGGGAGGCGCGCGGGGGCGGGGAGCGCTCGGCGCGGCTCTGCCCGGCTCTGCCCGGCTCTGCCCGGAGCAGGCGGTCCGAGGACGGGCGACGCCGAAGCCCTCGGGAGCCCGCAAGGAGCGTGGGCAGCAACAACTTGGGTCCCGCCGCCCGAGCCGGGGAAGAGCGCTGCAGAACAGCGAAGGCGCCAACTTTGCGCTCCGCCAGCTTCCACCGGGGGCTGCTCCCGAGTCCCAGCCCGCGAGCGACCGCGACCCCTTCCCCAGGCCACTACCGTCTGCCCCCGGCCCGAGCTTCCCCAGCGAAACCCAGCAAGGGCGGCGGCTGGCAGCTTGCAAGCGGGGGCTCGACCGCAGGAGGCACGCGCCTAAGGGGGTGGGGGGCCCACTCCGCACCCCCGATCCCCGGGGGCGCCCGTGCCGAGGGGCTGTCCCACCTCCAACAGCCCCGGCGGCGCGCCCCCTCCCCCACCGCGGGGCGGCGACCTCGGCGCCTCCGCCCCAGGGCCCCCGCTCACCCAGGTAGCGGCTCCGCAGCCGGGACGGGTCCTCCAGCCCGAGGGACCTTTTCCTCACATCCCACAACAGGTGTGGGCAGGAGCCGCCCCGAGACATGGCTCTGCCGGGGCCGGGGTCGAAGGGGAGACCACCGCGTGGGGGAGGGGAAGAGGGGGGAGGGGACAGGCGGATCAACACCCGAGCCGCACCGGCACCATCCGCGCGCCGGGGCTCGCGGGCGCAGCGAGTCAGATGGCGGCGGCGGTGGCAGCGGCGCCTCAGCCCCCGAAGCCCGGCCGCGCCCGGGCCGGAGCTCCCCTCATACTCTCCTCCTCAGACTACCCAGAACATCCAGAGATCAGCAACAGTCCCCTCCCTCGGCCCCCCTCCCCCAGGAGGCGGAGGCGGAGGCGGAGGCGGCGGCGGCCGGGCTCCGCCCTCTCCTCCTGTGAACGCCCGCCCCGCCCAGCCGTTCTCGCGAGATAACGACCACCCCCGAGATTGAGGCCGCGGTGCGTCACGGCTGCCCTCACCCAGGAAAAGGGGCTTCAGGCCACTCTAGCCAAGCTCTTAATTCTCTATGGATGGAAGAGCAGTAGAGAAAGAAGCCGCTGGGAGGTGTAGTCTCGTTCACGCGTCTCGGGTCAAAGGAAGCCAAGAGCTGATGTGCGGCGTCATCTTTAGTTGGGGCACGGAAGGCCCGAAAAGCCCATTTTAACTACGGGCCTCCAATAGTCCGAGCGATGGGGCATGAGAGAGCGAGTGCAGCTTCACTTTCCCTACTCCAACATGGCTTCGAGGGCAGGAAGGAGAAGGCGGAGGGGCCCGCTCGGCCCCGCCCACACGGCGGGGCGAGCCAATCGCGGCGGGCCGCTCCTCCTGCGCAAGCGCGCTGCCGGCGGGGCGCTGGGCGGCCTCGGTGAGGCAATCCCTCTGACACCTGTTGCCATGACTCCTCCTCCCGCTCCCTCCGCGGAGGGCAGGAGGCGGGCCTGGGCGGGCTGTCCCGCAGCCTCCGCCCCCTGAGCCCTCTCCGGGCGCGGGCCGCTGGCTGGTTTGCCCGGGGGCAAGCGAGCCGCGGCGAAGGGCACCCTGGTGGAAAGCGGACGCGAGGCGCTGTGGCAAGGGAGAGGGACGAGCTGCCCTTCGTTGTCAGCCAGGAGCGAGGACACAGCAACGCTCCCATCCGGCTGCCCGCGATCACTCGGCGGCCGACATGTCAGCCGCCGGCGCCCGAGGCCTGCGGGCCACCTACCACCGGCTCCTGGATAAAGTGGAGCTGATGCTGCCCGAGAAACTGAGACCGTTGTACAACCACCCGGCAGGTAATGGCCCCAGCCTGGCTCCCCCACGAGACCTTTTCTCCTCCCTCCAAAAGGCGCCTTTCAGAGACCCGCCGGTACCTGTGCTGCTGGCGACATCCCGCAGCGCCAGCCCCTGTCCGCCCTCTGCGTTTCACCTTCTGTCATCCCGCGGCTCCCCCGACCGCGGGAGGCGTGCAGGCGGCGCCCTTCCGGACCTCTCTCTCTGTGGCGCCGCTGCAGCCCGGCCCCGGCCTCCACATCTGGCCGCCTCCACGCCGGCAGCCGCGGGAGAGCCTCGCCTCGCCTCGCCGCCGTGGGCCCCGCGCGCCGCGGTGTGGGAGTGTCGCCCCGCAGGGTGCGGAGCAGAGGTCGTGGGCCCGCGTGCCTCAGTCTGCCCCCAGGTGTGCCGGTCGGACCCGGGCGTGAGTCCCCTTTCCCGTTTGCCATAGGTGTGACCTTGGGCGGAATGGCAGATCTCTGCGCGGTGGATGCGGGAATGCCACGCTCCGCGTTCACTCTCCTGTCCCAGTGGGAAACAGGGTGCCCGTGGCTGAGCGAATAATGCCCACCCGGCTCTTTATTTCAGACCTCTGTATCCTGAGGTCTCCCCCAAGCTCAGCACACGAGAAACTGTGTTTTGAATGGGAAGATGGAAGTGCCCCCCTCCCCAAAAGTGGCTTTCCCCCCTGCTTGGTAAATCTATAGTCCCCAGTCGGTGTCCGGGGTCCCCCCCGCTTCTCTGACTCCGCAGCCGCCCTCCGGAGTCTGAGCTAGTTACTAAGTCTGATTTCCAGTTAGATAACGAAGTGAACTACACCTTCAGACCGTAGCTTAACCCTTAATGTTGCCTACTGCAAGACGAAATACACCATAAAACGGCTCTTCACGGGGACATGGTGATTAATGAAGTTCATTTACCTCTTAGTTTTTTTATATAGCAGTCGATTTGGGGGGATAGTGCTGTGTTTTGTGGCCAAGGTTTTTCAGAGGGAGGATTGGGCTCTGCTTCGTAATCATCAGGGCATTACGGAGTCCTCTGAATAGTGTGGAGTTAGCTCCGACCTTCCTAAGCTCTGGGTAGAGGAGAAACAGTTCTGAACACCTTAATAGGGAAAGGGAAGGTAGTCTCCATTGTTCTTGTCCAAAGGCTTCGCTTGTGGCTGCCTGTAATTTTTGCTTGGAACACTTGCTCCACTTTCAGAATAAGAGCAGATTGTGTGCATTTCATCTGGGCACACTTGGGTTGGTCTGGGTATTTTAATCCCATTTCAGTGTGGTAGAAGGAACACAGGCGTAGAAACCAAACAGACCTAGGTTTGAGTCTTGGCTATGTGACCTTGACCTTACATTCCCAAGTCTTAGTTTTCTAGTCTGTAAAATGGGGATGATAATTATGACCTTTTAAGGACTCTCTCGCAAGGGTTCAGTGATATGGCTGTCATGCTTGCACTTTCACTGGCAACAAAAGTTAATTCCTCACTGCAGACTTATGTATGCTGAAGAGTTGTAGGCACTCCAATTTTTTAAATAAAGAAGTATGATAAAAATAACTGCTGACTCATTGGTATTGAGTAAAATCTGAGGAAATGCTAATTATTGCTCCAGTAGTTGTCCAGAGTGAATATTTAAGGATTTTGCATACTGTTTTACATAACAATGTTTGCTGTTGAATCATTGTTTAAACTTGAGACTAGATTCACCTATCAGGCATTTTTAAAGGATATGCTCCCCGCCTAGTAACTGAACTCCAACCTCATTGTCAAGGTTTTTTTCCTTCAAAATTGTGCTTAAAAACCCCAGTGCCTCGGGGCCCTTTGGGTTTTTTTCCTCTCTTGGAGCCCCCCTCCATGCCACTCTGGCTGGAGGTCTTTGAGTCTAATAAATGTTTTTAAATCTCAGAATATATATATATATATGGAATGGTAAAATACTAAGGGTCAGAACTCAAACATTACTGATTTATAAATTTTTTTTGAGATTTTATTTTATCACTGACAAGTTATGTCTAGACAGGTAACAAGAATATGTTTTGGGGGCTGGTGCAGTGGCACAGCAAGTTAAGCTGCCGCATCCCGTATAAGCACCAGTTTAAATCCTGGCTGCTCCACGTCCCATCCAGCTCCTTGCTAATGTGCCTGGGAAAGCAACAGAGTACTTGAGCTCCTGTCACCCACTTGGGAGACCAGGATGGGGTTCAGACTCCTGGCTGCAACCATTTGGGGACTGAACCAGTGGATGGAAAATCAATCAATTTCTCTCTCTTTCTCTCTCCCTCTCCCTCTCCCCCTCTTCTTCCCTCCCTCCCTCTCTCCTCCCACTCTCTGTAACTCTGCCTTTCAAATAAATAAATCTTTTTTTACAAATGTTATATTTCTATGTAGATACGTAAAAAAATTTTGAGTATCTTGTAGTTTGAGCCTTTGACTTGTGGCCCAGAATTTTGAGGCCTGCTTCATCCATTTGCCCATGTGTTGTTCTTGGCCCATCAAGAACTGCCTGTGTAGAGGAAGAATAAGAATTCTAAGTAAATGTGTGTCCTTGTCAAGTTACTCAACTCACATGAACTGATGTCATACACTCCCCACCTGACTGACTATAAAAGCCCGCAACTCTGCACTAACCAGTTGCATAGCTGCTCTCTAGATATTTGTCAGAAATAACCTTGAACTTGGGTTGCTCAGTGTTTACTTCCCAATGTTTACTGAAGAGTTCAGTCAGGGTAGGGGGCAGTGGGAAGAAAACACATTCTTGGTGGAGGAGTGTCATTTCATTGTAACTGCAAGCTCTAAAATGGAGTGAATCACTCTGAGGGGATACATAAAGTAAAACACAGGAATGTAGGAAAAGACAGTAGAACTGCTGTAAATGCTTACTGTTTTTTTCATCCTTTGGAGTTTTTCCTAGTGTATTTTATAATATAAAAATAGAACAGTTATTAGTTTATGAGTATGTAGCCATACGTATAGATACATGAGCTCTATTTTTTTTTTAATGTTAGAGGCACATGATCAAAAGAAGTTAGAAGACCCCTACTCTAAAGAGTCTAAAAACTATCCCTTGGATAAGTTAGCTCAGAAAGCATCTATCTGAACTGCATCATTTTAGCTCACCGTTGTTTTGCCTTTATTGAATTATATTTGGCTTAACTGGAAGAGCTTTGAAAAAATCAGTTCTGTGAAACTTAGAGCAGAGCCTCATGTGCTGCTGCTGTATCATTCGCTACATTTATGCTATTCTCTCTCGCACAGGAGAAGTTACTTTAAAGTCCTAAGGAGAATATTTATATTTTTCCTAGGTAAGGGAATTGATTTTTATTTTTTATTTTAAAGACATGAAGAGATTTTTTAAAAAAATAAAAACATTAAATCAACCAATGCTAATTGTTCATAAAGGATTATCTTTATCATAAAAATTCAGAATTGAATACAACTAACTTCAAAATATGTATGTTCATTATATATAAACCCAAATGTGTATCAAATAAATGACCAGTGTATATGCTCATATAGGTTTTTTTTTTTCTTTTATTTATTTGAAAGGGAGAGTTACAGAGAGGCAGAGAGAGGTCTGCCTTCTGCTGGTTCACTCCCCAGATGGCCGCAACAGCCAGAGCTGCACCGATCCAGAGCCATGAGCTTCTTCCAGGTCTCCCACATGGGTGCAGGGGCCCAAAGACATGGGCCATCTTCTACTGCTTTCCCAGGCCATAGCAGAGAGCTGGATCAGAAGTGGAACAGCCAGGTCTCGAACCCACATCCATATGGGATGCAGGTGTGGCAAGCCGGGGCTTTAACCCTCTGTGCCACAGCACTGGCGCTGCAGGTGGTGGCTTTACCCACTATGCCACAGTGCTGGCCCTGCTCACATAGTTTTAATTGTTTAGCATCTCTATTAAAACAGCTTATTAACTTGCTGTACAGATTATGTGTAGAATTTTAATGCCAGTCTAAGGTACTCTATGTAAATATATATAAATTTTTTAAAGATTTATTTATTTGAAAGAGTTACAGGGAGAGGTAGATACAAAGTCTTCCACCCGATGGTTCACTCCCCAGATGGCCGCAATAGCTGGAGCTGTGCTGATCCGAAGTCAGGAACCAGGAGCTTCTTCCAGGTCTCCCACGTGGGTACAGGGATCCAAGGACTTGGGCCATCTTCTGCTGCTTTCCCAGGCCATAGCAGAGAGCTGGATTGGAAGAGGAGCAGCCGGGACTAGAACTGGCACCCATATGGGATGCCAGTGCTTCAGGCCAAGGTGTTAACTCGCTGCGCCACAGTGCCAGCCCTATGAATATATATTTTTAAAGCATTTAATATATTCTAAATATTTAAATCAAATATCGAATATACATATAATATTTTCTAAAGTATGAGCTATTTACCTTAAAATTAAGGGATAAGAACAAAATAGTGGGCCGGCACCGCGGCTCACTAGGCTAATCCTCCGCCTTGCGGCACAGCACACCGGTTTCTAGTCCTGGTCGGGACGCCGGATTCTGTCCCGGTTGCCCCTCTTCCAGGCCAGCTCTCTGCTGTGGCCAGGGAGTGCAGTGGAGGATGGCCCAGGTCCTTGGGCCCTGCACCCCATGGGAGACCAGGAGAAGTACCTGGCTCCTGCCATCGGATCAGCGCGGGGCGCCAGCGCTGGCCGCAGCGGCCATTGGAGAGTGAACCAACAGCAAAGGAAGACCTTTCTCTCTGTCTCTCTCTCTCACTGTCCACTCTGCCTGTCAAAAAAAATAAATAAAAATAGTTGGATAGTCAGAATTTTAATTACAGCTATGAGATATTGATGAAAAGGAGAATGTCATTAGACAATCAACTACGAAGACAGTTGAGTTATTCAATATTGAGAGTAGTCTCACCTCTGGGCCTTGATTTAGTCTTTTCACCTGTTATTTATTTTGGATTTTTTGTGTGTGGGATTTATTTATTTGTTTCAAAGGAGAGTTACAGAGAGAGAGAACTTCCATCTGCTGGTTCACTTCCCAGATGGTGTCACTGGCCTTTTCTGGGCCAGGCCAAAGCCAGGAGCTTCTTCTAGGTCTCCCACTTGGGTGCAGGCACCCGAGCAGTTGGACCGTCTTTGCCACTTTTCCAGGTGTGTTAGCAGGGACCTGGATCAAATATGGGATGCTGGCTTTGCAGGCAGTGACTTAACCCGCCAGGCCACAACACTGGCCCCTACTTCAGAATGTCAAACTAAAGCCTATTTTCCCTCAACATTTTTAAAAACATTACATACTCATAATGTTTTTGATACTATGAGTGAATGATAGCTATTTCCAGGCATTGTGGAATACACAAAGATTAAACAGTTCTAAGATGGTAGTTCAGTCATGTTCTTAGTGTTGTATCAGAACTAGCTTTAGCACAAATAAAAATGTCTTTTGGCAGTCAGGATCTGTCATCAAAGACTAAGGATTTCCATGTAGCTTGTCATATGATAGTGAACAGGTGGGCTTGCATAATAAAAGGAACTAAGGGATGTTAAAAAGGAACAAACCATTAGTGGAACAGTGTGAAAAGCAAGGGAAAAGGTCATGGAAAGATGGTGATTTATGACCCCTTAACCATTTAGTAAGAAACTTTATTTTCACATTGAGACAGATTGAATACTTCAATTCAGTATTTCTAAATGTGTGTATAAAAATTACATCTTGTGTTCTAAGAAGGAAGTCTTTCCTTAGGACGACAATCATCTATACAATAAATGACCTAATTTCTGGGTAGAATTCATGTAATATGTCATTAGCAGGAATCTCTCACAGAGAAATTAGAAAGTAAATTTATTTTTTTTTATCTATACATTCACCGGGTTCATAAGGCAAACTAGTTTTCTTCTTGTGTTTGAATGTTTTTATCTGTTACTATTTGGCTGTGATATTCACTTGCAGAACTTCTCTCAACTTCTGTGAAGTTACAACTTTAAAAATATCAGGGGTGGATGCATGGCCCAGAAGTTAAGACCTCCTCCCACCCCCAGCTTCCCTCATCAGAGCCTCTTGGTTGGATTCCTGGCTCCTGCGGCGGATGTCCCAAGTGCTTGGGCTCTTGCACCCACATGGGAGACCTGGAAGCTTCTGGGTCCTGGCTCCAGCCTGGCCCTGGGCCAGCTGTTTTGGAATTTGGGGAGTGAACAAGCAGATGGAAGAGCTCTCTCCCTCTTTCTGTAACTCTTTCAAATAAATATATAAATCTTTAATTAAAAAAAAAAGAACCATTACATTATTCCCTGTATTTTTTACTACGTTTGAAAATATTTCAAAAGCTTAAAAAGCTTATTTTTAAGATTAATTTTATTTGAAAGGCAGAGTGAGAGAGAGAGGTACAGGCAGAGAAAGAGGGAGAGATCTTCCATCCATTGGTTCACATCCTGAATTGCCGCTATTGCGGCAATCGGGCCAGGCTGAAGCCAGGAGCCTGGAACTCCATCTGGGTCCCCCACGTGGGTGGCAGGGGTCCAAGTACTTGGGCTGCTCCCCTCCCCTCCTCCCTGTCCCCAGGCTGCATCAGCAAGGAGCTAATTAGCAGAGCAGCCAGGACTTGAACCTGCACTCTGATAAAGGGATGCCAGTATCACAGGACCTTACCCTCAGCAGCACAGTGAATGCCAGCCCCAGAGTTTTAAATATGTATGTGTATATTTTTTGAATTCTTGTTTGCTATTTCTAAATTGTCAGCATTTTAGGCCTTTTTCAACTTCTAAGAGTAGAGATTCCTTTTATCATAGTGACTATTTGCCAGGTACTCAGTTAATTTGTACTTCTGCTTTTACCAGTATAAAGGTATTATCTCATCTACATTTATGCATGAGAATTATGCTAATGTAAAGAGCATTAACTTTTTTTTCCAGTCTAGAATAACGCATGTAACACTGATCCTGTTTCTAAATGTTTTGTAAGTTGGGATGTTTCATCTCTGTCATAGCCACAGTTGATTGATTGCTGTTTTCTGGAAGACAATCTCTATATCTGAATTCATACACATTCAAATTTATTTTAACTTAACCATTTACTCTCAAGGTAAACAATAACTAGCTATGATAAAACAAAAGGGTATATTAAATTTTCTCAGAAATTTTTTTAGTCCATTGTGTGATTACATGTATTTGTTAGTCATTCCTTCTTTCTTTTTCTTTAACAGGAAAATACAACTTGTTTGCTTTTATCATTTCCTCTGGTATCTCAGAAAAATTCACAATTTAAGATGCTTTTTAGATTTGCTCCTGATATTTTTCTTAGGACTTGGCAGTTAGATTAACATAATATTTATTTTCTTAGCTTAAAACTATTCACTAAAATATTTCTCTTGATTCAGGTTCTAGAAGCTGCAATTTCATGTTTAAAGTCTTTTTTTGTCCTTGTTTGATATGATTGGGGGTAGAGAGTGAAAGCAGTTAACATTTTTAAACTCTCACCTAGCTTGGAGCAATTGAGTAAATTAGTTACTAGCAAACCTGCTGAAAAGCTTGACTGTTTTTAACCCCAAAGGTCAGTTTTGAAATAGGAAGAAAGGAATCTGCCGAACAGTTCAGCATAAGGATGAATAATATACCAGCTTACCTTTGAATGATAAAATGATAAAAGTCAATCTTCATGCAGGGATAAAGAGTAAACTTAGTAACTGACACTGTATGATACAGAAACTGCATGACAAAGAAAAATAAAGTAGGTGTGGTGATTGGAATTCCAGAAGCTCAATGTAAATTAAATTACCAGGTAGTTTGAAAAGATTGGCTTATAGAATTAGCGGCTTATGGTGTCAAATTCATGGACTAACAAGTGAAAGTCTAGTATAGCTCTTGTATAAAGAGAACCTGATAGCCCTGAAGGTAAGTAAATAGCACATTCTAGCTGTGAAGATTTAGTGGTATCAAGGAAAAGCTGGGTCAGACCTAATATTGTTTAATATCTTTGATTAGTATCTATCCTGGATATAATTAATCCAAATCAATTCTCTCAACAAATATTTATTATTTGTCATGGAAAATTTAAAAATACGCTTTGTCTTTAAGGACCTTAATTGTCTGGCAAAGTAACAGGTGTATAAACATTTTAGTTAGTGCAGAAAACAATGGAAGGATATACAGGCTACTTTGTTAGTTCACAGAAGAGCATTTAGCCTAACTTGTTAAAGAAGGCTTCCTCGAGGGATGAAACCTCAGATGAATTTTTGAAGTTTAGGAATTAGTCAGATGAAGACAAGCCCAGATATTGGGAGAGGGCAGCATAGACTAAAGTGTAGAGACATGAAACTGCATGAATTTTTGATGGCTTTACCAGTCTGCCTAGGCCAGAGTTTCTTAAAAGCATTGTTAACATATTTTGAGGAGGATATTTCATGGCTGTGGGGAGCTGTCCTGCCCGTGATTGGATGTTTTACAAAATCCCAGGCCTCTACCCACAGATGGCAATACCAATACGTTCACCCTTGTGACAGTTAAACATGTGTCTACACACTACCAAATGCCCTGGGTGGGGGCAAAAATAACTCTTGGTTGAGACCACTAACTAGAACTAAAACTTGGCAAAATTATCATTATAAATATATATTCTGGAAGTCAGGGGCCGGTGCTGTGGTGTAGCAGGTTAAGCTGCCGCTTGCAGTGCTGGCATCCCATATGGGCACCAGTTCGAGTCCCGGCCGCTCCACTTCTGATCTAGCTCTCTGCTATAGCCTGAAGAGCAATAGAAGATGACTCAAGACCTTGGGCTCCTAGTTCCTGTCTTCAGATCAGCTCAGCTCCAGCCGGTGCGGCCATTTGGGGAGTGAGCCAGCAGATGGAAGACCTCTCTCTCTCGCTCTCTCTCTCTGCCTTTCCTCTCTCTCTTTCAAATAAATAAATAAATCTTTAAAAAAAAAAAAACAACAACGACATTTTTTTTGGCCCATGAGGAAAGACAAAGTTTGTGCCATGACCTAGTGTTTGGATAATATTCAGCCCCTTTGAAGACAGAAAATAAAACTACACTTGCAGTGGAAGCACTTTAGGATTAAAATAGGAAATCAGCAAATTTATTTTAAAACACTTAAAAGTGTAAACCAGAAGTCAATATTTAAGTATCAGGTTGACAAAAATAACTTAATTTTTATCATATTTTAAGGTTATTTGCATATATGTTCATTATATATTATATACATGTGCATATATTATGTATTATTTGTATATATTATATATACCCATGCATAAGTAATTCATATAAGAGTAATACTAGTTAATATAAACTGATTCTGTGCTGTCATTATACAGAGGGTTAAGCTGCCACCTGCAAGCCGGATCCTATAATGGAGCACTGGTTCGAGTCTCGGATGATCCCACTTATGATCCAGCTCCCTGCTGACACACCTAGAAAGGCAGCAGAAAATGCCTCAAGAATTTTGACCTCTGCCGCCTATGTGCGGGACCCAGGTGGAGTTCCAGGCTCCTGACTTCAGCCTGGCCCAGCCCCAGCTGTTGTGGCCATTTGGGTAGTAAACCAGCAGGTGGAAGAACTCTCTCTCTCTCTGACTCTCCCTGTCTCTCTGTAGCTCTTTCAAATAGATGAATATTTTTTAAAATTTATTAGAAAAAAATATATAACTGATTCTAATTGTGCTAGCTAACTTTCCTTTTTATTTAACATTCTACTAGGTGATAGGGGTACAAATACAAATAATATTTAGCCAGTAGCTTGCAGATAGGTAAGTAGATGTACACTAATTATAGTAGAATAAGTACTTATAAGTATTTATTCTACTAAATATAGTAGAATAAGGTGTACTCTAGTATTTTTTTTAAGGTTTACTTATTTATTTGAAAGTCTGAGTTACACAGAGAAAGAAGGAGAGGCAGAGAGAGAGACAGAGGTCTTCCATCTGCTGGTTAACTCCCCAATTGGCCACAACGACCAGAGCTGTGCCAATCCAAAGCCAGGAGCCAGGAGCTTCTTCTGGTCTCCCATGCAGGAGGAATTGGGCCATCTTCCACTGCTTTCCCAGACCAGGGCTGAGAGCTGGATTGGAAGTAGAGCAGCCGGGACTCGAACCGGTGTCCATATAGGATGCCAGCACTGCAGGCAGCGGCTTTATCCGTTACGCCACAGTGCCGAACCCTTGTAGTAGGTTTTAAAATCTACTTTTAATCTATTGTATTAAAATCGCATTGAATTAATGAATTTATCCCTAAGGATAATATTAAATAATTTGAGAGAAGTGAAAAAGTATCAAAAACTATAGTAAATTGTGAAATATACCAAAATGAATAACACTGCTATCATTTAATAATGAAGTCAAGTAATAGCTGACACTATGTGATAACAGGTTAATCAAAAAAATTACAGGCTGGCACCGCAGCTCCTTGGCTAATCCTCCGCCTGCAGTGCCGGTACCCTGGGTTCTAGTCCTGGTTGGGATGCTGGGTTCTGTCCTGGTTGTTCCTCTTCCAGTCCAGCCCTCTGCTGTGGCCCAGGAGTGCAGTGGAGGATGGCCCAAATGCTTGGGCCCTGCACCCGTATGGGAGACCAGGAGGAAGCACCTGGCTCCTGGCTTTGGATCAGTGCAGCGCACCGGCCGTGGCTGCCATTTTGGGGGTGAACCAATGGAAGGAAGACCTTTCTCTCTGTGTCTCTCTCACTGTCTAACTCTGCCTGTCAAAAAAAAAAAAGAGAGAGAGAGAACCATTTTTACATTTTCCAAATTTTTCTGCTTAATCTTACAATTAACCAACTACTTTTGATAGAAATTCAGCCAAAAAACACCCCCCCAAAAGAGTGTATTCTTTGAGTTCATTTTCACTTGGGATAATGGTTTTACATAAATATAAAATAGTAATATGGTTTTGATGAAAGTACTTGAGAATTTCATTCCCCTAGAATGTTTTTAGATGGCTTTTGGTCTTGATTTTACTTCCACAACCTTAATGTTCTTAGATCATTAAAGGCCAGGATAGTGTTTCATTCACCAAGATATTCTCAGGCTTGGTACACCAAATCATGCAGTAATTTTTATGGCGGAATCAATGATTTGTCTGTAGAACCACAGCTGATTCTTAACCTAGCTCATTGTTTAGTTTATTCTACCTTTCTAAAAAATAGATTTAGGGCCGGCGCCGCAGCTCACTAGGCTAATCCTCCGCCTAGCGGCGCCGGCACACCGGGTTCTAGTCCCGGTTGGGGTGCCGGATTCTGTCCCGGTTGCCCGTCTTCCAGGCCAGCTCTCTGCTGTGGCCAGGGAGTGCAGTGGAGGATGGCCCAGGTGCTTGGGCCCTGCACCCCATGGGAGACCAGGAAAAGCACCTGGCTCCTGGCTCCTGGCTCCTGCCATCGGATCAGCGCGGTGCGCCGGCCGCGGCGGCCATTGGAGGGTGAACCAACGGCAAAAGGAAGACCTTTCTCTCTGTCTCTCTCTCTCACTGTCCACTCTGCCTGTAAAAAAAAAAAAAAAAAAAAAAAAAAAAATAGATTTAACTCTTTTCTCAAAGACTTTGATGGGAAGTGGTGGGCAACCATTGCTGTGGTTGGCATTAGATGCCCAGTCCCATGGCTGTGAATGTGCCACCACTCTGAACATGCTTTTCCCATGTTGCCCATCAGCTCCCTACCCTGAATTCTGACAATGAGACAGGAAAAGTTTACTCTGGAGCACCATGGCTGCCCTGACCACTGCACACACTGGCAGCCTGGTTGGGATTGATTGTCTTTATGGCACCACCACCACCAGCATCTCCCTTGCATCCTTGATCACTCTGCTGCACTGCTGACATAGAAAAGCTCGATTTTTCTCTTAAGTGCTAGTTAAGCCGTTAAGAACAGAAGAACAGGAATACTTCCTGTTATTAGTAAGAGTGAATGCTCACATGTTGAGGGGGAAATGGATAAATGCATCTTCACCTGCTAATGCTATTGAGAAGAGTATTAGTTGAGAGTAGATGAAAAAAAGTAAAATATGTTATACTTAGAAATTGATGCCAGTTTAGATATGATTTTTGTGACTCATAAAGACAAATTGTTCTTGCAAACTAAAATAGAATATTAAGGCAGTAGCAATAGTCATGGATATAATAGGATGCTAATTGCTTGGTATGTAAATCACTGTTGTGTGACATAAAATTGCTTAATTTGTTTGTGAAGAAATAAATGTATTTTGTTGAGCCAGTGTGAAAGAACATAGATGACATATTAGTGGTAAATATTGGACTCAGCAGCATACTTGGATACATTTTAAATCCCCATGGACAGAGTCTGTTTTTTTCATCTCACTGTGTCCCCTGAAGGTTAAAAGAAGTGTATGATTTGGAAGAGTTCAGAGTGGCCAGTTGAGAATTTGAGAACTTTAGGCTGCAGTCACAGTCCCCTGCTTACTGGCTCCATGACTGGAGTGGAGGCTATGGAGCTCCTCTGAGTCTTCTCGACAGAAGGGAGAACTTGGATTAGATGATCTCTGAGTTTCCTCGCAGCTCTGAGACATCATGCTTCTCAGATTCTAAGTTATCTAAGAAACCAGAGTTGTTTTCAATCCTTTATACATTTATTTAGCATTTTGCACAAGGCAGATGGGTATCAGGGTGACTAAAGCAAGAATTCTGCTAATTAAGAAGCTTAGAAATCTTGGCTTTCCTGTTTCTCATGTAAATTTTAAAATTAGGTTCACTCAATTTTTCTACTAGACTGTGTTGAATTTTGTAAAAACTTTCAGTAGAATGCATATGCTAAATGTTTTTAAAGCTAGAAATATTAATAAAGTAGTGAATTTCCACATATATCACTGAAATTCCAGAATGTGAAATTTCCCCCAATTTGAAGATTATCTGTGACTGAACTAACATTAAGTTTCTTCATCAAGGCAAAGCACTGGGAATGGTTTTGAAAACCATCTCCATTATACTTTTCACTAATTTTTAACACATCACAAAACTGAATAATCAACAAGGAGATCATGACATCTTGTGAGAAAGAGTGATATTGTCATTATAAATGTTAAGAACAAAGTATGCAGAGAGCATAGCAAGCATGATTAGAAATTGATTGATAAATCTTTGGCTGTTTGAAATTTGGTGATGGCTGTTAGAAGATGTATAAAATATTTTATTTATTTTTGACTATTCCTTTTTTTTTTTTCCAGGTCCCCGCACAGTTTTCTTCTGGGCTCCAATTATGAAATGGGTAAGTCTTGAGTTTTTGCAGACACTGTAGGGGGAGAAAATTCCTTAATAGGAACTTACTAGTTTAAAATAACTTATGAAAGACACATTTAAAGCATTCTTATTAGCCTACTTCTCCAGGATTTCATGGCAGATATTCCCAAGTGTATCATTTGTACTGCATAAAGCTATTGCCTATTACTTACTTTAGTTTTTCTGAACTCATAAATAAAAGGCTTTCTGTGAACAGAGAAGAAAGTCTCACTTTCTGTGGTGTGTCAGGTAAAGCCTCTGCCTCCAATGCCTGCATCCTGTATGGGCACTGGTTCACATACTTGGTGCTCCACTTCTTATCCAGCTCCCTGCCAGTGACCTGGGAAAAACAGCAGGAGATGGCCCACCTATGTGGGCCTCAGCCACCCGTGCGGGAGACCCAGATGAAGCTGCCAGCTCCTGGCTTTGGCCTGGCCCAGCATGGGCTGTTGTGGCCATCTGGGGAGTGAACCAGCAGATGAGAGATCTCTCTCTCTTTGACTTTCAAAATAATAAATCTTTTTAAAAAAAGAAAAAAGTCTCAAAAAGTAGGTGGAGTCATCCAAGTACAAGGGTACTTGGTTCATGAAATGTTAAGCATGAACATCAGGTAAATGGTAGAAACCAAGAGCTTCCTTCTCTAAAATTCTCATTTAGCTAAAAAGAAATAATCTTGGTGGCTTTTTATGGCAAATCACTGTTTTTATGTTGAAAAAGCCAGCACTGGTCTATAATTATAGACCAATGTGCTTCTGAAATTGTCCTTTGTGGACTTGGTGTGGTTTCTTCTGAGAACTTGTTCAAAATGCAAATAATAAGGCCTCATCACAAACCTACTGAACCTCAAAATTTTAGGGTTAGAGCCCAGTAAGTTGTATTTTAATAACTTCTGTTGCCCTCTAAAGTTTGAAAACTGCTGGTCTGTAGGCTTTCTTAAAATTGTGATAAAATACACATAAAGTTTACCATCTTAACAATTTGTTAAATGTACAGTTAAGTGGTAAGTACATTCACATCATTGTACAACCACTCCCCAGAACTGTTTTTATCTTGCAAAACTAAGATTCTATACCCGTTATGTAATTCCTCTTTCCCCACTTCTTCCAGTCCTGGAAACCATTTTACTTTCTGTCTCTGAATTTTAGGGGTACCTATTGTAAGTAGAATCATATATTTGCTTTTTTGTGGCAGGTTTATTTCACTAGCATAATGTCCTCAAAGTTTATCTGTGTTGTAGCATGTATCAGAATTTCCTGGGGCCAGTGTTGTGGAGTAGCAAGTTAAGCCACGACTGAGATGCCAACATCCCATATGGGTGCCTGTATGAGTCCTGGCTGCTCCACTTCCAATCCAGCTCCCCAATATTGTACCTGGGAAGGCAGCGGAGGATGGCCCAAGTGCCTGGGCCCCAGTACCCATGTAGGAGACCTAGATGAAGCTCCTGGCCCAGCCCTGGCCATTGCAGCTATTTGGAGAGTGAACCAGCAGATAGAAGATCAGTCTTTCTCAGTCTCTCTCTTTCTCTCTGTAATGCTGTCTTTCAAATAAATAAATAAATTTAAATAAAAATTTTCTATTTTAAAACTGAGTAACATTCTATCATACCATATTTTGGTTATCTGTCTACTGATTTGACACTTGGGTTGCTTCCATGTTTTGGCTTTTGAATAATGCTACTGTGAACATTGGTGTACAATATCTATTCAACTTCGTACTTTAAATTATTTGGGGTCTACACCAAAAAGTAGAATTACTAGATAATGAAGTCATTCTGTGTTTAATATTTTGAGGACTGCTGTACTGTTTTTCCTCAGAAGCTGCATTATTTTACATTTCCACCAGTAGTTCACATGGGTTCTAATTTTTCCACGCCTTCACCAACACTCATTACTTTTGGTTGAAATTGTCTTTTTTATTTTTGTTATAGCCATCCTAATGAGGGGTCAAGTGATAATCTCGTGATTTTGATGCACATTTCCTGACACTTTCGTCATGTTGAATATCTTTTCATGTGATTATTGGCCATTTATGTATCTTATTGAAGAATATTAGAGGTAAAATTAGGTATCCCTAGCCGGCGCCACGGCTTACTAGGCTAATCCTCCGCCTTGTGGCTCCGGCACACTGGGTTCTAGTCCCGGTCGGGGCACCGGATTCTGTCCCGGTTGCCCCTCTTCCAGGCCAGCGCTCTGCTATGGCCCGGGAGTGCAGTGGAGGATGGCCCAAGTGCTTGGGCCCTGCACTCCATGGGAGACCAGGAGAAGCACCTGGCTCCTGCCATCGGATCAGCGCGGTGCGCTGGCTGCAGCACGCCGGCCGCGGCGGCCATTGGAGAGTGAACTAACGGCAAAGGAAGACCTTTCTCTCTGTCTCTCTCTCTCACTGTCCACTCTGCCTGTCAATAAATAAATAAATAAATAAATAAATAAATAAATTAGGCATCCCTAAATCTTATGACCTTAGGCAAACTTAATCTCTTTGTCCTTTTGTCAACTATGAAATGACAGACAAGATTAGATTAGATTAGTGGTTTGGGAGCTGTATTTTACAGACAGTTCTTTTTTTCATGTATATTGAGAAAAGATCCCATCAGTTTAATCAACAGTTTGAATGGATCATGATTTAATGGGTCTGTTCCCAGTCAGCATTCATATGTTGTATGGTATGCAAGAAAAAACAACAACAAAAAAAAGCCCTTATAATAAGAATGGGTTCTCCATTTGCTTCCCTCCCTTCCCACATCTAAAATTATGAGATGGGTCTCAGAAACTTTAAGAAAAATGTGTGTTATGAAAAAACTATGCATAGATTTTGGAATGTTTTTGCACCAAAATAAACTCCTACAACCTTGTTATAGCATGTCTGAACAGCATCTAGTTTGAGGCACTACAAAGAGTAAGACATCAGTTTGAAAACTGCCCAAAACTCCGTCCAGGGCTCCCACGTGAGTGATAAGAATCCAGGTGCTTGAGCCATCATCTGCTGCCTTCCCAGGCCCTTCAGCAGGAAGCTGGATCAGCAGCAGGGTAGCCAGGACCCTTCCTGTATGGGATGCAGGCATCCTAAGCAGTGGCTTAACCTGCCTCACAATGCCTACCCCTAAACAAAGTCTTTAAAGGATACTCACTTTTTGTGAGTTGATAATGTAAAAAAGGCTTCATTGACATTCCCAGGACCCCATATTATTTAGGAATGGGCTAATTAGCTCATATTATCACTTTAAAAGGTGGCTTGAATTTGAGAGAAGTCATGTCAGGAGATAATGGGCTTTTTTTTTCAATTCTGTTTTTCCACGAACATTACTATATTTTCATATAGTAATTAGATCAATAAAGTGGAGTTAATTGCTGAAATATTGTTTCAAGCACCATTAATAGATTAAGAATGATTCCATCTATTTACTGTAAATTTGGGCCCTCTTTGTTCTCAAATTTAACCACAGTTTAGGAGTTTATTGATTTCACCAGTAACTTTGGTGTTTACTTGGTCTGGCCCATCATGTGTTGAGACGTTGACAGTATTGTGTACACATCAGTGCCTTCTTCACTATCTCTCTCTCCTTTAGAAACATCTACGTAATGTCAGTGTTGAAATTATCTGAGTGCATAGTCACCTGATGACAGCATAGCAATAGAAACATCTGGGAGTTAATTGTTCTCTGGTGGGGAGACTTTTGTTGGATACTATTTTTATGTACATACCAATGTGCTTGCTTTCTTTTTTTTCTTTTAAACTTATGTCTCCAAAATCTTTTATTTATTTATTTTTAAAGATTTATTTCATTTATTTGAAAGGCAGAGTTACAAAGAGAAAGAAAGGATCTTCTATCCACTTGAACACTCCCCAGATGGCTGCAACAGCCAGAACTGGGCCAGACAGGAGCCAGGAGCCTCTTCTAGGGTCCAAGGACCCAAGCATTTGGACCATCTTCCACTGTTCTCTCAGGCTCATTAGCTGGGAGCTAGACTTGAAGTAAAACAGCTGAGATACGAACTGGCACCCATAAGGAATGTCAGTATCATGCAGGCAGCAGCTTTCCCCATTACACCATAACACCAGCCTTCCAATGTGTTTTCTTATCCCAGAATATTTGACAGTTAATATGTGGGAGTCTATAGATGATATATAACAGTTGCAAGCCACTTAAGTTCTAAATTAAGACTCTCAGAGAGGGGTTGGTACTGTGGAGTAGGAGTAAAGCCACCGCCTGCACTGCTAGCATCCCATATGGGCACTGGTTCAAGTCCTGGCTGCCCAACTTCCAATCAAGCTCTCTGCTATGGCCTGGGAAAGCAGTGGAAGATGGCCCAGACACTTGGGCCCCTGCACCCACATGAGAGACCTGGAAGAAGCTCCTGGCTCCTGGCTTTCTATCAGCACAGCTCCCACCATTGCGGCCATCTGGGGAGTGAACCAGCTGATGGAAGACCTCTCTCTGCCTCTGCTTCTCTGTAACTCTCTGCTTTTCAAATCAGTAAATAAATAAATCTTTGAAAAAAAAAAAATAAGGAAGACTCTCAGAGAATACTTCTTTACATTCTGCCATAGTGGAGTCCTTAGCCAATTCAGTTGAAACCAGGTAATTCATCAGAAGGTCAAAGTGGATAATCCTAAAAACAAAAACAACAACAACAAAAAACCTACATACTTAAATATTTTAACCTGAAAAATATAAATATGGAGGCCAGAGTTATAACTTATAGGAGGTTAAGCCAATGCCGTGACACTGGCATTCCATGTGGGCCATGGTTCAAGTCCCAGCTGCTCCACTTCCAATCCAGCTCCCTGCTAATATGCCTGGGAAAGCAACAGAAGGTCCAAGTACTTGGGCCTCTGTTACCCATGTAGGGAACTCAGATGTAGTTTCAGGCTCATGGCTTCAACCTGGCCCAGCCCCAGCCATTGCAGCCATTTGGGGAGTGAGAGCTCTCCCTCTCTCTTTAACTCTGCCTTTCAAATAAGTTTTTAAAAAATAAGTAAATATATATTTACTTGCCAATAATTCACCATAAGGCTGAAGCTTCTGTTTCTGTATGAATCCACTGAATTTGAGCACCGTGTTCTCTCAGGTAAATTATGCCATGGTTCATCCAGTATAATTTTAAGTTTAGTTTTCATTAAAGCAGAGCAAGCTCATAGATACTTTCAAACAGTATGCAAAAAGAAATCTGCTAGATTTTTATATGGGTTTTCCCCCCCAATCTTTTTTATATTTATTTGCTTCACACTAAATTTGAGAACAGGCTTTAATCTTAAAAAAAAAAAAACAAAAAACAAAACAAAACAAAAAAAAAAAAACACTCTTTAGTTTTCATACATGCAATAACCTTCTTTTTAATTTCACTTATTTACCTAATAGTTTACTCAGTTATGTAAATTACAGGTAGGGGACAGACCCAGTGTCTTAATAACAATAGAATTCAGCTAGTGAGAACAAAAATGCATGAGGACAATAGAGAGTAGCTTCCTGGCCATAAGTAATCCACATGCCCTGGGCATCTGTTAGCTTATTTATAGGAGTGGAGATCATTGGCTGACCTGGGGAAATAAGGTCAGTTAAGAGAGCGTCCTTTGTCTTGTCATATTTTTTTTGGACCACTTGTTATCTCTTAGCTCTTGAACCCTTTGGTGTAGCTAATTTTTCCATTTCTCTTCTTTAAACTATTTCAAAGATGTCCATGCAAATTTTTAATACTTGTCTATTTGCTATTCACACTGAAACTACTGATACAAATTAATTCAGTTTAAAATCCTGAGGACTTCACTATCCCTAAGCACTTTGGAATTGGAATACACTGTTGTGCTATTTCACTTTTTAAACACTCAAAGTATCTTATGGCATGTGTCTTAAGGAGAAAAATATATAAAGAAAAGAAGGGAGAGAGATCATTTTAAACTATCTCATGATTATTTCTCTCATAAATATATGTATGTGATGAGATGCCAAAAGGAATCACAAACATGGTTTTAGACATTTGAGAAACATTTTTCAGTTGATGGGAGCCATTGGAGCCAACCTGTCTACTGCATTCCACCCTGTAAGTTGTTGGATGCATTATCTCATTTAATCATCCTCTCCCAAATCAGAGAAATATTAACAGTTTTCCAGGCAAGCGTACTAGGGTCAAAAACTAGATTACTGTAAATACTGTTAGTAGCAGTGTCAGAATTTCAACCTCGGGGCTATTTGTTTCCAAAGCCTATGTTCTTAAACACTTATATTACCATCATAGAAGTAGTCACTGTGGATCTAGTACCTTCTTAGGATGTTATGGAGTCTTTTACATAATCTTGCAATATACTCTGTAATTTCTGAATCTGTGAAGTTCTATTTAAGTCAGAATGAAGATGAAAAAGAACACAGATTTTCTTCCTCTCATCCCAAGGTTAGTAACGCAGGAAAGGGTACAGAGACTTATGCTGCTTTAAAGATGCTAGCTGCTGTTATTTTTGGTGGGGTTAAAGATAATTTCCAGGCACTTTGCTAAATATTTTTAAAACATTATCTCATTTAATCATTATGTCAATCTTGCCAAGTTAAGTACTAATATTCTCATTTTACTTATGAGGAATTTAAAACAGGTTGTTATGTAACTTGACCTAATTCACACAGCCAGTAAGTAGCAGAGATTAGATTCACAATGAGATTTAGTTAAGTTATTTACCTAAGGTTAAAATGCTGTATAAGTAGAAATGAGTGTTTTTTAAAACACAGTAAAGGAAGTCCAGGAGTTCAAGACCTTTATAGGAGAGGGTAATTACTAACATCCCAGAAAAATCAAATGTATGACTTCTGACTTATTTCAAAAGGGTGTACTATTACACAGCTCATAGTCTTCATAGATTTATTCAGTAGGTCATAGAGTAATGTGTGGGCCCAAAAGAATGAAAGTAGTCAGTCTCTTCCTTCCCTTGTAAAATGGCAGAAGAAGTAGAACAAATAGGGGCAGAGAAAATAAGCATTGGAACCAGGAAGAAGGATGTAGGAGAGATGATTAGGAAAGCATTTAGAAGAAAATAGTGGGACTGTGAGTAAATGTCATCAAGAAGAAAAGATGTGTTTGCCATGGTTTACGTCTAGTTATACCTCTGTACTTAAGCATTTATCCCCTTTGAAACTAAAATCAATGTTTTCTAGAATTGATTCCATATATTCAAAATCATCTGGAGGAGCAGGTGTTGTGGTGCAGCAGGTTAAATCTCCAGTTGGGATGTCGTACATAAGAGTGTTTATTGTTAAATTAACAACTGGAGGCACTGTGCACTAACTACCCATGCAGGAACTCTGTCCTCAAAGAGTTGTATTATGAGAGTTAACAGCAAAACTTGTTCTCAAAGATTTATTTTGTTTTAGTATATCAAGTGGAGAATATTCTTATGTCTCATAAGTTTTAGTTATGCCTAAGTGTCCAACTGCATTGTTTGTTTTCTTAGGTACATCCTTAATAAGAAAACTTGTTCTCAAGGACTTATTTTCTTTTAATGTATTAAGTGGAAGATATTCCTATGTCTCATAACTTATAGATATGTCTAAGTGTTCACAAAAGGTGTATCATTCTTTGGCACTTTTTTAAAGTTAATTAAGTTTCTCAGAAAAAAAAAAGAAGTGAAATTAACTTCAAGATGCAATGACTAAATAGCACTTGTCTCAACTGTTCAGGAACAGTTTTTTTTGTTTTTTGGTTTTTTGGTTTTTTTTTGTGTGTGTGCAAATTGTTGAACTCTTTACTTAGTATAGAGTTATTTTATTTATTTGAAGGTTAGAATTACAGATCTTCCATCTGCTGATTCACTCCCTGGATAACCTCAACATCTGAGGCTGGGCCAGTCATTGTTGGCACAAGTAGTTAAGTGCCATCTGCAACACCAGCATCCTGTTGCCTTTCAAATAGATTTTTTAAAAAAAATTATTACATATTCTCATCAATGCAATAAAGTAGCATAATTATTGTCTAGAGAGAACTCACTAAACTTTCTGAGTAATGTTGATAGTAAGATGTGAGTGGCATGATCCTATAAATGACAGTGTTAAAAACATAACAGAGAAGAAATGGCATGTTTACTTTGATTGTTAAGGGAAAATGTTCTAAGCAGAAGACTACAATTACTTTTAAACAGTAATATTGACAGAAAGGAGGAATCCATACAGATGACCTTAAACAGCTTTTAGGCATCCTCCACCTCAGTAGGTTCCAACATAGGCAAAGTAAAAAATACAAATTCATATATAGCATTTGTAGACCCAAAAAAACCCAAACCATATAAAGCATATGCATAAAATACATGAAACAAATATGTACTCATATCATATGTACGATTTAATATGTAATGCAGTATTTCAAATATATGAGGCAGCTTAATGTGATTAGAAAAATACAAAGTGGTTCAAAAACCATTCCTCACCTCATTGTAGCTTTTTGTCATGATTTATATTTTCTTAATACATAGCTAGTAAATTATAGCTACTATCATTGGAAACCTCATAAATATTTTGTGTTTAATTTAAAGTTAAAAGCTATCACTCCACCCTAATGATGCCTTTTTTCTTTATATGTGTTAATGTGTATTTCCAGGGATTGGTGTGTGCTGGATTGGCTGACATGGCAAGACCTGCAGAAAAACTCAGCACAGCTCAGTCTGCTGTTTTGATGGCTACAGGTAAATTGAATATCTTCCATGTTCCAGATAGAATGTAAATTATTGTTCTTATGTTTCACATAAGTTCGTTTAGTAGTTTAGTATTTGAAAATTTATACATACACACAGAAGAATTTGATATTATCTCTAGAAAGTTCCCCGATTATGGAAACAATTAATATTCCACTTGTCCTATGAAGATTCCCTCATCAGCAGAACTGTATTTGTGTGATACTGAGTTTTAGGGACTTCATTGAAGACTCCAAGGATAGCATTTCTTTGTTCTTTCTACATTGTGTCATACTCTTACCTATAATTATTTTACATTAAGAGTAAGTATTCAGATACACTATGTCAGCAGTACCTACTTAAAGTATTTTGTTTCAACAGGGTTTATTTGGTCAAGATACTCCCTCGTAATTATTCCAAAAAATTGGAGTCTATTTGCTGTTAATTTCTTTGTGGGGGCAGCAGGAGCCTCTCAACTCTTTCGCATTTGGAGGTAAGCCTACTAAAGATATTTTTTTAAAAGGCTTCAGAAGCTACCCAGATGGCAATAATTTTTTTTGAAGATTGACTTATAATGCTAAGACAGGAATGTATCTGAAGTAGAAATGTAACATTTATGATTTCTGGAAAAGTCTTGGGTTTACAAATAACTTAAAAGCAATTTAACAGACTTGAATGTACATTATATAGTATGATAAGAATGAAGTCATTTGGTTTAATTGGAAAGTGTTCCACAATTCACTGGAAGATTTTTATTTTTTATGACTAATGATAATGATAATCTGGTCAAATATTTGAAATTGAGATATTTTGACAAGTATAGAAAGTGTGCCAGGTTTTGTGGAATAAAGTCCTTCTTGTGCTTATACTATTTCTGTTCTGTTGTAAACTGGGAGGAATAGTACATGAAAAAGCCCAGGATGTTGTAGAGGGAAATAGTCTGTGGCTCTGTAGGTAATTCTTTGAATTGGTAAGAACTGAAGAAATTACTTAGCTTCAGTAAACTTAAGTGTTTATAACCTGTTGATTCAGTAGCCTCCCTGCATCACACAAGTTGATCTTTCTGTCCGTGATTAGACAGGAACCCATTCCCAGTGGATTTTATTCTTAGTAAAAGATGCTTCATAAGTATAAACTTAAAAATTCTAAATGACCACATTTTGTCAAATTTGTTTTTTGACAGGCAGAGTTAGAGAGAGAGAGAGACAGAGAGAAAGGTCTTCCTTCCATTGGTTCACCCCCCAAATGGCTGCTATTGCCAGCGTGCTGTGCCGATCCAAAGCCAGGAGCCAGGTGCTTCTCCTGGTCTCCCATGCGGGTGCAGGGCCCAAGGACCTGGGCCATCCTCCACTGCCTTCCCAGGCCACAGCAGAGAGCTGGACTGAAAGAGGAGCGACCAGCACTGGGGTGCCGGTGCCGCAGGCGGAAGATTAGCCAAGTGAGCCATGGCGCTGGCCTTGGTCAAATATTTTTGAAGATTTATTTATTTATTTATTTGAGATGCAGAGTTACAGAGATAGAAAGGAAGAGACAGACATAGAAAGGTCTTCCATCCACTGATTCGTTCCCCAGATGTCCACAAAAGGCCAGAGATAGGCCTGTCTGAAGCTAGGAGCCAAGAGCTGCTTCCAGGTCTCCCATGCAGGTACAAGAGATCAAGCACTTGGACCATCTTCCACCGCTTTTCCAGGCCATTGGCAGGGAACTGAATCGGAAGTGGAGCAGCCAGGACTTGAACCAGCACCCACATAGGATACCAGCACCATAGGCTGAGGCTTAACTTACTATACCTCAGCACTGGGTCCTTGCCAACTTTTTTTTTTTTTTTTTTTTTTAGGATTATTTATTTATTTATTTGAAAGTCAGAGAGGGAGAGATAGAGATTTTTCATCCACTGGTTCTCTCCCCAGATGGCTACAATGGTCAGGGCAGGGCCACACAAAAGCCAGGACCCAGAGCTGCTTCTGGGTCTCCCATGTGGGTACAGGGGTCCAAGCACTTGGACCATCCTTCACTGCTTTTCTAAGCACATTAGCAGGGAGCTGGTTGGAAAGTGGAGCAGCCAGGATTCAAACCAGCACCCATATAGGATGCTGGTGTCATAGGTGGCAGTGTTACCTGCTACACCACAACACCGGTCCCAACTTTTATACATATATTCATATTTGTCATGCTTTTATGTAGCTCAAAATTTGAAAATATTCATTGTGCAGGAAACTATCATTAATTACGATGCTAAAACTTTTCGACAGTTGGGATCTTATCAGAACCGCAAGCCAGATGCAAATGAACTCTTTAGTTCCCTTCTCCTCTATTTGTACCTGTGAGCACTTGGGAAGATTGTATTTATAACCTATAGTCACTTGGCAACTGGGAAAGAAGAAATGGAATATGCTTCCCTTTCTCAGCATAAATTTATCTATTATTGTTGGTGATTATTTTTCTTTCTGTTTTCTTTATAGATATAACCAAGAACTAAAAGCTAAAGCAAACCAATAAAAGAGTTCCTGACCACCTGAACAATCTAAATATGGACATAACCACTGGGACCTATTTGATTATTGATAAGGCAATGCTAACTGTGCTAAATTTTAGAGGGCACACAAAAAAATTTAACTAACTGGTAGCTAGTGCTTGATTCAACAGAAAAATAAAGGAAACTTTTAATAACAGTCTCTCTTTAAATATGACTAAAAGAATTTATCTCTGCATGTTAGTAGCATTTTTATTTTCTACCATTGGTCCATAATGAATCATAATTGGTCATACATACCCCCAGCCTTCTGTTCTGGTCAGCCAAAGTGTGTATATACACAAGCACACAGCTTCAAGTAAGCTGAAAGACAGTTGAAAAGTTAAACAATCTATTTAGCATGGTAGCTGTAAGTGAAAAGAAATATTGGTAGACAGTGAAAAACAGATAATGGAATGAGAACCCTTAAAATGGCCTTACACTATTTAAAGTTATTTATTTTAAAAGTATTTCAGACTATTTTAAAACTATTTAACTTGACATGAATCTTAATTTTTTTTTTTTTGGCATATTGTATAAAATTCTTTTACAGCCTTAGATTTTCTAATAGGATTGTTATAAAGATTCATTAGGATAATTTTTAACAAAGTCTATGGCCCATACTGAGTGTTAAGTTGTTGAATTGCACCTAGTAACTGATAATAATGTAGCAGAGAAAGGACTAGAGTCAGACCTGAGTGTGCATCCCTACTCTAGGGATTATAAGCCATGACTTTGGGCACATTGAGAAAGTGCCTACCAGAGTACGTGGGCTATTAGTAGACTTTCTGTAAGTATTTGTAACCTTTATCCTCATTTTGTGAGGAAAGACAGACCATAGATTATGCCATCTTAGAGGTAATCAATAGTATGTTTGATTTGGGCCTCAGTAGAGGTCTTTTTCCTAAAACGTCTAGTGAAGCCAGGCCTCATTAGAACTATAGTCAGACTAACCAGAAAAGCAAGTTATTTCAACATCTGAACAAACAAAAGAGCATTTCAAGTAATGCTGTTACTATAGCTGATTTTAAAAATTGGCAGTGAGCAGTTGAAAATCTTACACTTCATCTTTGTCAGTTCACCATAGTCCATCTTTGGGGAGGAAGCATAGAGAATTTCACACAGGCAGAAGTGAAGAAGCTCTGAAGAGCTGACTTAGAATGCTTTCTTTTCATAAGTCTCACTGTTAAATTCATGTGTTTATTTTGCAATGGTATGCACACAAGTATGGGTTCCCTAGGTTAAGCATTTAGGAAAAACACATTATGAAATATGGCTAGACACAAAAAATTGTTAAAATATCTGTTAAATTGCCATTTCACTTTTTTTTTTTTTTTTTTCCCAATAAAACCTGTTCTATGTTGGATGGGGTTTTCTAAGTCCCACTTGGTGGTCAAATTAATTGTAGTATTTAGATGCGATCACAAGCCATGCTTCTTGTTTTGCAAGTCCTTGTTGATGGCTGAATTAGGTAAGTTCTTAATTCAGGTCTGACAGTCCTAAGTTTCAGTTCACCTGTTCCCCTTAACTAACCTCTATCCCTGAACTTTTTCAAGAGTAAATCAGAGATAATACTTTATAGGATTGTCATAAAGATTGAGATAATGTTTGAACAGTGCCAAGTCCATGATAAGTGCTAAGTAAATGTAGAAAGTCCAGGAAATGATAAGATTATTGATAGAAAGCATGCCCAGAAAGCACTCTCTTAGCCTAAGGAAGTTTCAGTTAAGCTGCAAAAAAGGTATACAGTTGACTGTCCATTTCCACGAGTTCACATTCACAGATTGAACCAACTGCAGGACAAAAATATTGGGGGGAAGTTGTATATATACTGAACAAGTACAAACCCTTTTTTGGTAATTAACACTAGTAATACTGCATGACAATTATTTATGTAACATTGACATTGTATTAAGAATTTGGGGCCAACGCTGTGGCATATTAGATTAAGCCGCCACCTGCAGTGCTGCCATCCCTTATGGGTGCCTCTTCCTGTTCCTGATGCTCCACTTCTGATCCAGCTCCTGACTAGGAGTGCTTAGGAAAAGCAGGGGAGGATGGCCCAAGTACTTGGGCACCCACATCCACATTGGAGACCCGTGGCTTTGGCCTAGCCCAGCTCCAGCCGTTGTGGCCATTTGGGGAGTGAACCAGCAGATGGAAGATTAATCTCTCTGTCTCTCTCTCCTCTATCTCTGCCTTTCAAATAAAATCAATCTTTTAAAAAAATAAAAGAATTCTAAGTGGGTCTGGCACTATGGCACATATGGCACTAAGCCACCACCTGCAGTGCCAGCATCTCATATGGGCACCCTTTTGAGTTCGGCTGTTCCATTTCCAATCCAGCTCCCTGCTAATGTGCCTGGGAAAGCAGCGGCAAGATGGCCCAGGTGCCTAGGCCTGTGCACCCACATAGGAGACCCAGATGAAGCTTCTGGCTCCTGTCTTCTGCATGGTCCAGCCCTTGCCATTGCAGCTATTTGAGGAGTGAACCAACAAATGGAAGATCTGTCTCCCTCTCTCTGTAATTCTGATGTAAATAAATAAATCTTTTTAAAAAATAGAGTCGTCTTCTTTTGGCCGGCGCCGTGGCTCAACAGGCTAATCCTCCACCTTGCGGCGCCGGCACACAAGGTTCTAGTCCCGGTCGGGGTGCCGGATTCTGTCCCGGTTGCCCTCTTCCAGGCCAGCTCTCTGCTGTGGCCAGGGAGTGCAGTGGAGGATGGCCCAAGAGCTTGGGCCCTGCACCCCATGGGAGACCAGGAGAAGCACCTGGCTCCTGCCATCGGATCAGTGCGGTGCGCCAGCTGCAGCGCGCCAGCGGCAGCCATTGGAGGGTGAACCAATGGCAAAAGGAAGGCCTTTCTCTCTGTCTCTCTCTCTCTCTCTCTCACTGTCCACTCTGTCAAAAATTAAAAAAAAAAAAATAGAGTTGTAAGTAACCTAGGGATGATTTAAAGTATGCAGAAAAAAGTACATAGGTTACCTGCAAATACTCTACCACTTTATAGAAGGGACTAGAGCATCCTCTGGTCTTAGAGTCAATCTCCTGTGGATACGGAGGGGTGACTGCTGGTAACCGAGTTGCACATCTGAGGTCATCTCTGGAACTCCTAAGGCTTTCACATTTTATAAGAAACAAGCTGCTTTGGATGAGGGGCCAAAGGCAGGATTTAGAATGCTCAGTAAGAGATCAGTTCTTTATGGGTTAGCATTCATTTCCAGGCAACACTGATGCAGAGTGTATCAGTGCTGCTGTTTCGCCATAGTACACATTTCCTTTAGACTTAAAATGATAGTGAAAAGTTGCGGGTTAACATAGATTGATCTCTACTGGAGCTTATTTATATGAGACACAAATAGAAAGCACTGGTATTTACTGAGATTGGCTCTTCCCCTAAGGGGTCCGTTTAATTATATGAAATAGGATTCTAATTATAAGACTGGTTTCTACACTAATATCAAAAAAATTCACACAACAATTAAATGAACCTCTTTGTTCCCTCCCCTAAGATAACTGTTTCACAACATTTTGAACCACAGGTTAAATTTAATTGTAGGGCTGGACTTCATGTGAGAACATTTGCTTGCTCTTCAAATTAGGCTTTTTAAAATTCAACTTTTAAATAATGTGTTCCTAAATGTTAATTGTGGTTGTAGTATAAATAAGAACAGCTAGAAAATCAAAACATGTTTTAAGCTGTTCGAAAACATATCACCCTCTTAAAACATTTTGCCAGTGCCACACTGGATTTCAGGTTATCGCTGCAATACATTGGGGTAGAAGTGGGGCCAACATTGTGGTATAGTGGGTTAAGCCTCTGCCTGAGATACCTGCATTCCCTATGGGCACTGGTTCCTGCCTCTGACTTTCAAATAAGTAAATATTTTTTAAAAACTTGGGGTACAGTATATACTTGATCAACCAGAAAGAGCAGGTATGTAATTCTTCAAACAAAAATCACCTCACAGAACTCTGTGAAGCTAATTACTCAATCTTATTGGTAAATTTGATAGCCCTGGAACAAGCCATAATAATTACAGTGTTTCCCTATGAATGGTATCAAACCCTACATTTATGATTTTTCCAATATATTCATACCTATGATAACATAATTTATAAGTTAGGCACAACAAGATATTGACAACAATAATTATGTAAAATAGAATTAGTATGACAATTTACTGTAATAAGTTATATAAATGTGGTTCTCTCAGCTGTCATGGAACAAGAAGCACACACACAGCATGGACATACACTTACACATACACATACTCATGGCCTGGACAGGGTGGCATAAGATTTCATCTCTAGGGGCCAGCACTGTAGTGTAGTGAGCCTGCAGCACCGGGATCCCACATGGGCACCAGTTCATGTCCCGGATGTTCCACTTCCAATCCAGCTCTCTGCTTATGGCCTGGGAAAGCAGTAGAAAATGGTCCAATGCTTAGGGCTCTGCACCCACATGGGAGACCCTGAAGAAGCTCCTGGCTTTGGTTTGATCCAGCTCCAGGCATTGTGGCCATTTGGGAAATGAACTAGTGGATGGAAAACCTTTCTCTCCGTCTCTCCCTGTGTGACTCTCTCAAATAAATAAGTGAAATTAAAAAAAAAAAAAGATTTCATCATACTACTGGAATTTAAGACCTATTGTTTCTGAGATTTTTCCCTTAGTGTTTTCAGGACCATTGTTGACTGTGGGTGGGGGGAGATGTTACTCTATGGACTAAAGTTGGGTGCTTGCTTCTCTTTGTAATAATCATCTATTAACTATTGCCTAATTTCATCCACCCTCCACGAGATCAGAGAAAGAGTTGTGTAAACCATTCAGGGGGGGTCATTTCATTCTCCTATGATCTTTACGCGTGTCCAGACAAAGAGGACCTGAAACTGAGCCAGCCAGTCCCTTACTTGAGCAGTAGATCACTTGGACTGGTGGGGGAGGGGAGGACAGCCAACCAATCAGATGCACAGTCACTGCACATGAAATAATGGGCTTCTGATGAGGGTGTGGCCTAGAAAAAAACGGCTTTTAGATAAAACTGTCGCTTTGTGGGCCAGCTATCGGCGGACATGACACTTCTGCTGTCTTCAGAATAATGTTTTCGTGTTTTCTGCACTCCTGAAAGATCTAGTCCCTAATCTAGGCTCTGGCTTTTCTGTAGCCTTGGAGGAGGAGGAGCAGGTATGTGTAAGTAGGAGTCTGAGTAGAAGGAATGGTTGTTGAACCAGAAGATGAAGGCAGCCCATCTGGGAAGAAGAAGACGGGCACTGGAGCTTGGAGAAAAGTGGGAGAGTCTCACGCTTGGCGGTTCAAGCTTGTGTGTATCTCTGTGTCAGGCTTTGAAGTGAAGTGAGAGCTTGAAGGCTTAATCCTTCCCCTACTTCTGGCTGCTGTATCTAACTAACCCTCTTACTCTCTTCTACAATATCTCTTTATCTGTCATCAAAACAAGTGCCACCTTTTGAAGGAGACACCAGGCAGATGCTGTATAAGAAACACACTTGTAGAACATGGTCTTTACACAGGGAGCTTCGTATTGAGAGGAATAATATAAACAAGTCAAAATATAAACAAGTCAAAAAATTATCAAGGATATTTGCACAGAAAATAAGGCACACATGTTTATGGACACCAAGTGCCATAATAACTCAGAGAAAAAATGACCATGTCTATGGTTGCCCTGCAAGCCTTCATGACAGATGACACTATCCCTTTGAATATCTTTTTTTGCACTCTTTCTTCTGAAACCTGACCCTAGGCATTGATAAATGTTAGCTGAAATCCATTAGAAAATTAGAAGATGTCTAGAAAAGACATGATCAATTCCTAGTTTCTCTTTTTGATTTTTATGTACTACTGAGTTTTCCTTAAAACAAAATGAAACAGTACTCATTGTCCTTCATTCAGAAAACTTTCTCCTGATACATTGTTGGGGACTCATTCACCTTCTTGCTGTCACTCAGGGATTCTTGGGTGCTTTCATGCTTCTCACTGCTCACTCATTTCACATTGTATTTTTTTTATTATTTTTTTTAAGATAATTTATTTGAAAGGCAGAGTTAGAGAGAGAGAGAGAGAGAGAGGAATAGACAGATCTTACATCCATTGGTTCACTCCCCAATGGCTGCAACAGCTTGGGCTGGGCCAGGCCTAAGCCAGAAGCCAAGAACCAGAAGCTTCATCCAGGTCTCGCACGTAGGTTACAGGGGCCCAAGTACTTGGGCCATCTTCCATTGCCTTTCCAGGTGCATTAGCAGGGGAGCTGAATGGGAAGCGGAGCAGCCACGACTTGAACCAGCATTCATATGGGATGCTGGCATCACAGGTGGGCACAACCCACTGCATTACGACACCGGCCTGCATTCTTGACTATAATAGGATGGGCCTAACAATTGATGAGGGCACTATGGCTATGCCTTGAAAATGTTCTAAAATTAAATACATCTTTTCTATAGGTCACAAGCATCCTCAAAGTGTCATAAAACATATGTGAATAGGAGGTAGTCTAGTATAGTAGAAAGAACATGGACTTTAAAGTCCCACAGACCTGATTTTCCAGCTCTGTAACCTAAGGCAAGTTGATATCTCAGCTTCAGTTTCTGTGTCCATAACAAGGAGATCAGGCCTACCTCTTGGTGCTGTTTGAAGGTTTAAATGAGGTGATCTATGTGGAATGCTTCACATAACAAGGCTTTAACAGATTACAATTACAGTGTGGTATATACCTATGGAAAATTAAGATCTCTATCACTAGTCATTTTCTGATATTGCACAATTTAAAGCAGATTATCTTTAAAAATGTTATTGTCCTATACATATTCATAAGAAAAATCTCCATGTTCAAGATGCCTTTGCCTTTTAGACCCATGAACAAAAGATTTTCTTCTAGTTCCACTTCTGCTTTTGTCATCTTAATCCCAAAATGTATCTACTCTCTAAGCTTAGAAATCAGCAACTTAGAAAAATCTGTTCAAGTCCTCAAATGACCTTATTTAAGGCAACAGTATCTTACTATTCATTTCATTAATCTTCCCACTAAGTACAAGGATCCTCTGTAACTTCACAGGCAGATAGTTATCCAACACTTCCTAAGACTATCCAGTTGGAGGCTTCTTCATCATATTGTTTATATTTGTCACTCAGGTCATTCTTATGGAGCAACAGGGAATAGACCTAACCCACTTTCTTTTCAGTGTTTAAACAAGCAAAACAGCCTATACTGTGCACGTGAGGAATGTGACAGATGGCCAAGAATTGAAGGGTCGTTGTAGGGTTATTAGATAAAAAGCCATGTTTGGAATATAATTATACTAAAAATTATCCATTAGTTATTTAAAATTCAAATTCGGCCAGCCCGTGTGTTCATTTGCACAACCTGGCACTCTTGCAGGTGCTAGCCAAAGAGAACAAAGTTGAGATGATGGCGCTGGTGGGGGAAGGCAACGGAGAGCAGGAGAGGGAAGAGCAGAGCCACTTTCCGCTTAGTCCTGCTCTGTGCTCAGCTCTGTGCCTGTTCAGCATCCAAGCCTACAAAAGGCATACTGTTTAAGACCACTTCTCTGAGAAAGTACCTCCCTCAAAAATAACTTTTCTTCCCTCCCTCCCATGAACTTCATTTGCTTAGCTGAACCAAATCCTAATAGGCAAAAAGGAAGAGCATTCTTTTGTTGACTGCAAAAGCCCAGGGACCTGTGTCTCCTACATACCCGCACTACCTCCACATTTCAGTCCAAATATCTGAAGACAGCTACCATTTTAACCCAACGTCACCACCATCTCCTGACTTAACGTTTCCAAACTCTTCTATCATTCCACAGATTCCATAGTCAGTGAACTTCAAGTTAAGCAGACAGACGAGTCCCAGGCCTCTGGATCAGATTTGGACAGTTTGTAAACCTTAAAATTGCATTGCATCCAAATGGCCAGTACACATGAAAAGGTACTCAATCTCAGTAGTACCATCAGGGAAACACAAGACCACAGATCCTACCACTTGCCTGCCGAGATGGCCGAAACCTAAAACGATTGACAATAGCAAGTCCCAGCTAGGTTCCACAGCATCTGAAATCTCATGCTTTTCCTGTGGGAGTATAAAGCACTGCCACCATTTGGGAAAGCTCTTTGGTAAGATCTACTAAAGTTCAGTATATGTCCGTTGGTCCAGCAATCCCACTACTAGATGAAGCACCCGAAAGAAATACATCCAGATGTTTATCAAAACACATGCACAAGAATGTTCTTAGCAACATTATTCCTAAAAGCTTAAAACAGGAAACAACCCACAGGTCAATATTAGCATAGATGAATACTTCAGTATAATCAGATCATTGACTACTATGTGGCATTGAAAATGAACAATTATTGATAAAACTACATGGTCAAGTGTCACATTTGGAAAATAAATACAAATGTAAAAACTGATCAAGGTGATCTATGGTATCAGACATAGGAGAGAAGTTATCTTAAGGAGGTAAGGGGAGAGGTAGCTGGGTGGTGACATGAGAAGGACTTCCGGATTGCTGGTAATGTCCTCTTTCTTTGTGTGAGTGAGTATTACATGGGTCTGTTTATAGTAATTCAGACTATATTCTTGTGATTTGTACATTTTCTGCATGTCTAATATGCTTCCATGAAAGTTTTCTGAAAGATAGCACTAATTTTCAGCATCTCTAGATTGCCACTTGATTTTGTTAAAAAAAAAAACTCTATATACAACCCTCTGAATTTGTTCTGAAATTTTATTGTTGTTTTAGTTAATTGAATTATCCTAGAAGCCAGATTCTGTCATTCAATACATTAGTTCTCCTTCCAATATACAAGGGTACTTCAAAAAATTCACATAAAATAGAATTAAAATGTTTATTTTGGCAAGAAAAAAATTAATGAAAGCTTTTTCATAGTGTGCATTTGTCGTTCTGAAGAACCCTAAGATGTATATATTGTGCAATAATTAAATTAAACTAATTAACATAACCAGTTCCTCACATACTTATCTTTTTGTGTGTGTATAGTAAGAATATTTAAGGCTGGCGCAGCAGCTCAACAGGCTAATCCTCTGCCTGCGGCGCCGGCACCCCGGGTTCTAGTCCCAGTCGGGGCACCGGATTCTGTCCCGGTTGCCCCTCTTCCAGGCCAGCTCTCTGCTATGGCCCGGGAGTGCAGTGGAGGATGGCCCAAGTGCTTGGGCCCTGCACCCCATGGGAGACCAGGAGAAGCACCTGGCTTCTGGTTACAGATCAGCGCGGTGCGCCGGCCACAGCGCACCGGCCGCAGCGGCCATTGCGGGGTGAACCAACAGCAAATGGAAGACTTTTCTCTCTGTCTCTCTCTCTCTCTGTCTACTCTGCCTGTCAAAAAAAAAAAAAATTTACTATCTACTCCACTAGCAGTTTTCAAGTCCATAATATATTGTTAACTTTTTTCAATCATGTATGTCTTAGATCTCCAGAATTTATTCAGCCTCCCTTACTGAAGCTTTGTATCCTTTGACTACCAGGCCACCCTACCCCAGGCCTGGAAGCCACCGTTCCACTCTGCTTTCATGAGTTTGTCGTCTTTAGATTTCACTTATAAGAAAAGTCATGCTGTGTCTGCTTTCTTGTGCCTGGCTTATTTTACTTAGTGTAATATCCTCCAGATTCGTCCACGTTGTTGCAAATGATAGGATTTCTTTCTATTTTAAGGGTAAATAATATTCCATTTTCTTCATGCATTCATGTTTCAATGGACACTTAGGTTGGTTCCATATTTTGGTTATCAATAGTGCTGCAATGGAAATGTCAGTGTAGATACCTCTGACATTATGATTTCATTTCTTTTGGATATATGTGCAGAAATAGGATCACCAGACCATATGGTAGCCCTATTTTTAATTTTTTGAGGAACTTCCATACTGTTTTCCATGATGGCTGTACTTCCAATTATATATTCATCAAATTCCTCTAACATGCTTATGTAATCTCCCTCTGCACTGACACTGGAACACTAATAATTATATTTTCTTTATTCCTCTAACTATGTATTTTACCCACAAAGATGAGAAACTTGGTCAAATACCTTGTTAAAAGTCAATTTTACTAGAGTACATCAAGAAGATTGTGGAAAATATGTACTATGCGAAAGAAAGCTCTGCATGGATTTCAAACTTTTTTTTTTTTTTTTTTTTTTTGGACAGGCAGAGTTAGACAGTGAGAGAGAGACAGAGAGAAAGGTCTTCCTTCAGTTGGTTCACCCCCACAAATGGTCGCTACGGCCTACGCGCTGCGCCGATCCAAAGCCAGGAGCCAGGTGCTTCCTCCTGGTCTCCCATGTGGGTGCAGGGCCCAAGCACTTGGGCCATCCTCCACTGCCTTCCTGGGTCACAGCAGAGAGCTGGACTGGAAGAGGAGCAACCAGGACAGAATCCAGTGCCCCGACCGGGACTAGAACCCGGGGTGCCGGCGCCACAGGTCCTCCGATTAGCCTAGTGAGCCGCAGCACCAGCCTCAAGCTTATCTTTTTTTAAAAAAGAACATTTATTTTAATTTATTTGAAAAAGTTACAGAGAGAGAAGGAGAGAGAGAGAGATCTTCTGTCGGCTGGTTCACTTCCAAAAATGGTCTCAACAGCTGGAACTGGGTCAGGCCGAAGCCAGGAGCATTATCTGGGTTTTCCACATGGTTGCAGGGGCCCAAGCACTTGGGCCATCCTCTGCTGCTCTCCTAGGAGCATTATCAGGGAGCTGGACAGGAAGTGGAGCAGCTGGGACTTGAACCAGTGCCCACATGGGACACTGGCTTCTCAAGTGGCAGTATAACCCGCCATGTGACAATGCCAGCCCCAGAAATTTATCTTTTTTTTTTTTTTTTTTTTTGACAGGCAGAGTGGACAGTGAGAGAGAGAGAGAGAGAGAGAGAGAGACAGAGAGAAAGGTCTTCCTTTGCCGTTGGTTCACCCTCCAATGGCTGCCGCGGCCAGCGCGATGTGGCCGGCACACCGCGCTGATCCGATGGCAGGAACCAGGAGCCAGGTGCTTTTCCTGATCTCCCATGGGGTGCAGGGCCCAAGCACCTGGGCCATCCTCCACTGCACTCCCTGGCCACAGCAGAGGGCTGGCCTGGAAGAGGGGCAACTGGGACAGAATCCGGCGCCCCGACCGGGACTAGAACCCGGTGTGCCGGCGCCGCTAGGCGGAGGATTAGCCTAGTGAGCCGCGGCGCCGGCCAGAAATTTATCTTTTAATTCCATTTCCTATGAACTTTCTGAAGTACCCTCATACTTCATAGCATTCTCTTGATTTAAAAGTTTAATAACCCTTCAAAAAAAAAAAAAAGGAAATAAGGTTACTTGCTCTCGGCTCTAAATCTATTTGACTCCTTTTAATCACTCACGCCTTGCTGCTTTAAACACTCTTAGTATTGAGTATATGTCCTCCTCTTCGCGGAGGAACGACACAGGGCCCTTCCCGGGTTTGCTGCTGGTTCTTCCCGGGTTGGCTACCGACCCTTCCACCTCCGTGGAAGGGCGGTGCCCCCTGCCACTTTCCCCACTTCCACGGGGGAGCGGCACACCGCTGGCCGGCTCTCTCGGGGGCTGCTCAGATGTTATCCGGATGTTCCCCTTACATGTTCCTGGTGCATGTTGTCTCTCTCCTCCTTTATAGTCCTCTTCCACCAATCCCAACTCTGCTACCCACACGCCGAGTACGCTGCTCTCCTCCAATCAGGAGCGGGATCAGCTCCTGCAGGTTACTGGTTGAACTGGAGGCAGCTGTGTAAAAGTTGTTTTTACTCCTCTCCCAGCGCCATATTGTGGGAGAGCAGATGCATAGAATAAGTCTTAATTCCAGTAACTTAGTCTAGTCCGAGTTGCTCCCCACAAGTATAGTAACTGTGAGGGTCCTCACAGATATTCCAGCTCCCCTCTGCACACATGGTAGCACTGTGCTTTCTCACCTATTTGAAATTAGGTGTGTGTGTTTATGTGCTTGCTTTGATCAAGCTCTGAATAGAAGTGAAATATGTCACTTCTGGGAGGAGAATGAATCTACCCTACTGCGCCCTGTGTCCCACCACCTTGGCAACCAGAATGTCCCAGTCCAGATCCTAAAGTGAGGGTAGCAACAGAGGAGACTCCAGTCAACCTACAATGGACATGTCCTGGGAGCAAGAAGTGAACAAGGAATAAGCTGTTGTTTCAAACCATTGAGGTTGTGGGGTCACTTGTTAATGCAGCATAATCTACATTATCTTGACAGACAAATCATACTGTGATGCATCGCATTTACCAGTTCCTCATCTTTTGAAATTCATGGAGCTGGCGCTGTGGCATAGCAGGTAAAACTGCCACTGGCAGTGCTGACATCCCATATGGGCGCCAGGTGGAGTTCCAGCTGCTCCAATTCTGATCCAGCTCTCTGCTGTGGCCTGGGAAAGCAGTACAAGATGGCCCAAGTGCTTGGGCCCTGCACCCGCGTGGGAGACCCATCAGCACAGCTGCAGCCATTACAGCCAACTGGGGAGTGAACCAGCAGATGGGAGACTCTCTCTCTCTCTCTCTCTCTCTCCCCCTCTCTTTGCATCTGTGTAACTTTGCCTTTCAAATAAATAAAATAAGTCTTAAAAAAAAAAGAAATTCAGGCAAGAATGTGCCCATTTAGAGTTTTCTATCTCATCTCTATTTTTTGAGATTTCTCACATTCAATCTATCAGCCCTCTCGGTCTCTGTGAATCTAAGTGGTCTGGGATGGGCTACTTAGAATTTATTTAAAATGACCGGGTGCTTCATCATTACTTTCTGATCTTAAATTTCAATTCTTTCTTAGCAATATATGTTACATTTTTCAGTTCTCCATGGTGGAGAAGGCAGAAACAAAAGAATTGAGTAGTATTCATATTTAACCTTTGTTCTTATTTTTCTTCTATTAATGTGCTTGATTTCAATAAAGCTTAAAAAAACTTTCTAGCTTTTCTTAACTTTAGCATTTTTTCCTAAGTCTTAGTTCATTCTAGGCATTCTCTCTCCCTTCTTAAAAGATCACATAGCACTTTGCAAATCCACTGCTTGAAAAACAATGTTTATTTCATTTGCTTATCTATGAATGGTTGCTGGTACATGCTATGGTTCTCATTGAGTTTTTAATGCTACTCTTATTTTTTAAGACCTTATTTATCTCATTCTCTGTCTTTTGTTCTCTTCCTAACAAACATTTGAATTTATCAGGGCTTTTCCTTTTAAAGCCTATCCAATATCTCACATTTGATACTCATTTTTAGAGGTTTCTATACATTTTAAAGTTTGTTTAATATATTAATGGTTCCCCTGGCTTCTGTAAAGAAATGCTTCCTTAAATCTAAACAATGCATGTGATTGTCTCACTTCTTCCTTGTAATATTTTTAAAGATTTATTTGTTTATTTCAGAGACAGAGTTACAGAGAGCGAGAGTGATCTTCCCTCCTCTGGTTCATTCCCTAAATGACCAGGGCTTGGCCAGGCTGAAGCCAGGAACCAGGAGCTTCTTCCAGGGCTCCCAGATGGGTGCAAGGGTCTAAGCATCTGAGCCATCCTCCGCTTCTTTTTCCAGACCACAGCAGGGAACTGGACCAGAAGTGGAGCAGCCAGGACCCGGACGGGTGCCCATACGGATGCTGGCACTGCAGGCTGTGGCTTTAACCCGCTATGCTACCGTGCCATCCCCTTGTAATATTTTATGTATCCCAATAAGACCCATGTCTGATTGAAATTACTAACCAGTTCCTCTGTAATGGTCAGAATTAAACCAAAACAAACAGCTCTTGTTTTTTTAAATCCTCTTGTCCTGTGTATCACTTGTTCCGAGAACAAGGATTTCTCTGAAAACCCTGGAACGCTATTTCTGTCCATGCCACTCAAGCAAGATTTCTATTTCCAGGCATGAGCATTTAATCTGCTAAAAAAAAAAAAAAAAAGTGTTAGGAAATCCTTGTTTTCTTAGAACTAACTGGGCAGCAAATTTAAATGTAAACATTTTTTCCTTCTTCCATTATAAGACCTTCTGTCTTTCCAGCTCTCTCCCCCAACCCCCAGGCACCCTTCTGAACTCTTTCTATATATTTAACATTATACTCATATACTTAATCTCTTTCTGTATACAGGGCTCTTATACTCAAGTGCCTCCCTATAAATATTCATACACATAAGCTCATACCTACACTTATTTTTAATAAAAAAAAAAAAAACAGAAAAGAGATCAAAAGGGAGAGAGAGGAACAAGGACAAGGAAAGGCCTGTGGCAAGAGAGAGTAGTGCTACTGACCCACTTATGCCAGGACTTGCACTGTGAGGGCTAGCCCTTTCTGGAAATAGGTGTGCCAAGTTGTCTTCCCTCCTTCACTTCATCTTATTTATATGATATTTGTTTGGGTTTGGAGGTTCAGTCTGTAAGAGTTTTCATCTGCATGGCAAACTGCCCCCTCTTTTGTTTAAAAGATTTATTATTATTTATTTGAAAGGTTGATTTACAGAGAGGTAGAGCCAGAGAGAGGGAGGTCTTCCATCCGCTGGTTCATTCTCAAAATGGCCTCAACGACCAGGGCTGGGACAGTCTGAAGCCAGGAGCCAGGAGCCTCTGGGTCTTCCACATGGGTGCCGGGGCTCAAGGACTTGGGCATTCCTCCGCTGCTTTCTCAGGCACATTAGCAGGGAACTGGATCAGAAGTGGAGCAGCCGGGACTCAAACCACTGCTCATGTGGGATGCTGGCACTGCAGGCTGGGGCTTTAACCTGCTGTGCCACAGCACCAGCCCCACTTCAATGATTTCAACTCCTCCAGCATCCTCACCACTCTATCACTTTAATTAGCAGTCCAGCAGGTTAGAACCACGCCAATGGAGAAGAAACAGGGAAAGTGAGCAAATGAGTACATCTCAGATTTCCTCCCTCTCCAACTTTTCTTCTTAGAAGACCTATCTGGGGACTGCTTTCCATCAGCACAAAGTCCTCCTGCACGCTCGTTGAACATGAACACTCGAAAAGAAGAATTACAGGACCGGGCCATCGTCAGAATAGCAGCTCATTTACCGGACCTCATCGTCTATGGCGATTTCTCCCCCCAGCGACCGTCTGTGGATTATTTTGATGGAGTCCTAATGTTTGTTGATATTTCAGGCAAGTGCAAAAGGGCTGTTTGCCCCATACGAGTATGCAACAGGCTTGCAGAGCTTGGAGCTCACCGGCTGTCACAGGAGATGGCCCCCACTGAGAGCACAGGAGGGCGGGGATAAGCCGTGGACCTGGCTCCCTCTCATCTTTCCTTACCCAGAGCTTGCAGTCCATGGGCATAGGTTTAAGAAGCGCAAATCCCAGGCCTGGAACTTGAGGCTCAAGTGTCCTTGCCCCAACTTCACTGCTTGATGCCCCAAGCTCCACACACATCTCAGTCAAAACTAATCTCTTAGGAAATTGTATAACTTAAAGAAAATGTTTAAAAAATACAAAAAAAAAGTTATCTCAGGAAATGATCTCCCTAGATGATATTCACCTCTTCATAGGAAACTTGCCACCTCTCCAGAGTGTTTGAAATTCCACGTACGTGTTTTCATTACCATGGAATGAAAGTTCTCTTTCCAGTTTAAGGAATCACGGTCACCACTAAGACATTTAGAATCTGGAAGGAAGAGATGCTTTGGAGGCTTTGCCTGACCCCTATTAAAATAGTAAGCACAGACAGAGGAGGCTGTATGTCCAGCACCTGGCTAGCACGATGCTCGCTAAGAAACGCTTGCCAGTTCTTGCCAGCTGAGGCCCACCACTCTCCAGCGCCGCGCTCCTCTGGGTCTGTGTGGTGCCTCCGAGGGGCCAAGGAAAGCAGACACGCGTTTATTCCAGGTTTTACGGCAATGACGGAGAAGTTCAGCACAGCCATGTACATGGACCGAGGGGCCGAGCAGCTGGTGGAGATCCTCAACTACTACATCAGTGCGATCGTAGAGAGTGAGTGCTCCCCGGGGCTCCACCTGCAGAATTCTGGGCTGCATTGTTGCTTCTGTTTGCTGTTTGTCACAGAGTGCAGTGGCTTAGCACTCTTCCTTGTCTTCACGAAATATGCAGGAAAGCAGTCTTTGTTTGAAATATGATAGAGTAGAACGGAAGGAATATAGTCAAGTCTCACTAATCCAGACTAGCTGAAGGCAAGGCTACTGTGTGTTAGGTAAAAGGCTGAATTGCAGACTGCTTCTAAAAGAATTACAATATAATATCTTAAGTATAGTCAATATGTGCAAATTTTTTTTAAGATTTATGTATTTATTTAAAAGGCAGAGTTACAGAGAGTAAGAGAGACAGAGAGGGAAAGAAAGGTCTTCCACCCACTGGTTCACTCCCCAAATGGCAGCAATGGCCAGGGCTGAGCCAGACCAGGAGCCAAGAGCTTCCTTCGGGTTTCCTACATGGGTGCAGCAGCCCACATATACTTGGTCCTTCTTGTGCTGCTTTTTCTGGGCGACTTGCAGAGAGCTGGATTGAAAGTGCAGCCGGGTCTCAAACCTGCGCCCATATGGGATGCTGACGTCACAGGCGGTGACTTTTACCCACTACGCCACAACGCCAGCCCCTCAAACATTTTTTTAAAACTAGCATCCATATAACTCAAATGTAGTCATTAAGAGATTGTGGCATAAACAGGTAAGAGTGATTTACAATCACCTAACGGTAAGCTTCTACTGATGGATTCTGAAGCCCGCACGGCTGACGGAGACATGCGGTCTCCTTTTCTGCCTCTGCCTGCCATCTTGTGTGCATTTTTGATTTGAACTATTCCTGAGGAAACGATTCACTCTGTTCAGGTAAACTCTAAGCCTACTGTTTTATTAGACTCTAAGTTTCCTAGTAATATCTTAATGGTACTCACCAGACAAAATTAAATGCTCCTTAAAAGCGCAAACTCTGTATGATTCCTTTTTGCACCCCACTCAGCACAGTAGGTGCTCAACAAATTTGTCTTGATGCGTCAGTAACAGAAAAATGTCCATTTGTGCCATGAAACCTAAATAAACAAAATGGCAAGTGAGTGAAAAAACAGTCTCCAAATTATGATTGTGATTTCCATACTTCCTGACCTTCAATTCTCACCCACCCAACCCATGCTCACTCAAGGCCCAGTCTATAATGCATATTACTCCATAAAAAGGATTCCTGAACTGTGAGGAGGGACCTGGCGTTTAGCCAACTGGTTAAGATGCAGGTTTAGATGCCTGTATCCTGATATCAGGTATCTGGGTTCAAAGCCCAGCTCCAGCTCCTGACTCCAGCTTCCTGCTAATGTAGACGCAGCAGTGGGTCGCTCTCTCTGTCTCAAATAAGTAAATAGTAGGGTCCAGCATTGTGGTGCAGTAGATTAAGCTGCAGCTGCAACACTTGCATCCCATATCAGAGGGCCAGTTGAGTCTTGGCTGCTCCACTTCTGATCCGGCTGCCTGCTAATGCACCTGGGAAGGCAGCAGAAGAGGACCCAAGTGCTCAGGCCCCTGCCATGCATGTATGAGACCAGGATGGAGTTCCTGGCTCTTGACTTCAGCCTAGCCCAGACTCTCTCCCCTCACTCTTTTGCTCTGCCTTTCAAATAAATAATTAAATCTTTAAATATACATATATATGTTTATATATATATATATATTTTTTTTTTTAAGGAGTTTCCTACCATAAGAGGAGGGTAGCTAGCCTTGGTCCTCACCAGAAACCCCGCCTTCTTCTTCCCTGTCTTTTCCCTTACCTGGTTCAGCATTCTCACACATGCTAAGGAAACAGACCCAAGTGGGTTAAGTGACACTGCAGCTTTAGTCTATGTCTCTTCTCTAAATTGCTTTTCTCCTGCCCAGTTTCTGTTCTAACGAGTAATCAGTTCTCACTGGCTTTAAAGAGTCAGAGTTTGATGTCATCTATTTTTGTTTTTGTCTTTGGTTTTCTCAGAAGTGTTGATTTTTGGAGGAGACATCCTGAAATTTGCAGGTATGGAGGCTTCCTGAGATGGGTGGACCGAGGCAGGAGTGTGGAGGTGCCTATGCTCTCCCAAAGGCATGTTTGAAAAGCCCATTTCTGCACAGACCTCCTACAATAGGGACCGAGTCCCAGGGCAGGCCAAGACGCCCCTGCTGTGTCTCTGTCACAGGCGATGCGCTGCTAGCCCTGTGGAAGGTGGAGCGAAAGCAACTGAAAAATATCATCACGGTGGTCATCAAATGTAGCCTGGAGATCCACGGGTTGTTTGGGACCCAGGAGTCTGAAGAAGGCCTAGATATCCGAGTCAAGATAGGTAAGCGTCTGAGAAGCCAGAGGTGCTGCACCTGACTCCCCAGGAGAACACAGTGGAGCCTGGTGCCTTAGCCCCACCACTGTGCGTTCAGCTTTGGAAGCAGGTGGTAGACTGGAATGTGAATTTTGCCTCCCTCCCTTACCAGTTGAGAGAATTTGGGGTAATCATAATTGGTGTGGTACACAGCACATAGTACCCATTCGACAACATAGTCTTTTTTTTTTTTTTTTTTTTTTTGGACAGGCAGAGTGGACAGTGAGAGAGACAGAGAGAAAGGTCTTCCTTTGCCGTTGGTTCACCCTCCAACGGCTGCCGCGGCCGGCGCGCTGATCCGATGGCAGGAGCTAGGTGCTTATCCTGGTCTCCCATGGGGCGCAGGGCCCAAGCACTTGGGCCATCCTCCACTGCACTCCGGGCCATAGCAGAGAGCTGGCCTGGAAGGGGGGCAACCGGGACAGAATCCGGCGCCCTGACTGGGACTAGTGCAAGCGCCGCTAGGTGGAGGATTAGCCTAGTGAGCCATGGCGCCAGCCCGCTGTTGTTATTTTTACAGCTTGCTGCTTGGCAGAGTTGGGCAGCATTGAGTGCAATAGAGAGTAGCTTGTCGTCATTTAGATTCAGCAATGACATGCGACTAACCATGCTCCACTTTCTAAGAATGATATGCAAACAAAGCTTAACTGCTTAGCCTGCATGGCTAAGCTGTAGAATCATACACAGAAAATGAGGATACTTCAAGAAGTTCATTTAAAAATGACACTAAAAGAGAAGTTTAGGGGTTCGGTATTCAGCTCTTTGGTTAAGATGCCTGTATCCCACATCAGTGGCCCTGGGTTGGATTCCTACCTCTCCCTCCTGACTGCAGCTTCCTGGGAGGCAGCCATGATGGCTGAAGTACTTGCGTTCCTGCCACCCACAGGGGAGACCTGGGTTGCATTTCCAGCTCCTAACTTTACTCAGCGCCTGCTGAGGCAGGCATTTAGGGAAGGGATCCATGGGATGGGAGCTTGTTTTCTTTCTCTCTGTCTCTCAAATAGATAATGAAAAGAGTATTTTTATAGGCCGGCACCACAGCTCAATAGGCTAATCCTCCGCCTACGGCGCCAGCACACCAGGTTCTAGTCCCGGTTGGGGCGCCGGATTCTGTCCCGGTTGCCCCTCTTCCAGGCCAGCTCTCTGCTGTGGCCAGGGAGTGCAGTGGAGGATGGCCCAGGTGCTTGGGCCCTGCACCCCATGGGAGACCAGGAGAAGCACCTAGCTCCTGCCTTCGGATCAGCGTGGTGCGCTGTCCGCAGCGGCCATTGGAGGGTGAACCAACGGCAAAAGGAAGACCTTTCTCTCTGTCTCTCTCTCTCTCACTGTCCACTCTGCCTGTCAAAAAAAAAAAAAAAAGAGTATTTTTGTGTAAAAAAAATTAAATCTAAACATAGATTTTTTTCATAAGACACATTTTCTGTGAATTTTAAAAAATTATGTATTTATTTTATTTATTTGAAAATCAGAGCGAGAGCGAGCGAGCTAGAGCAAGAGAATCTTCCATCTGCTGGTTCACTCCCCAAATACCATAACAGCTGGGCTGGCCAAAGCTAGGAGCTGGGAATTCTGTCTAGGTCTCCCATGGAGGTGGCAGGGACCCAACTACTCGAGCCATCAGCTGCTGCCACCTGAGGTGCACACGAGCAGGAAGCCGGCCTAGAAGGCAGAGCTGGGGCTCAAACATAGGCCCTCCACAACGGGTTGCAGACTTCCCAAGTGGCAGTTTGACCACTGAGTCATACGCTTGCCTGCTTTCTGTTAACTTTATAAAGATCCATCATACACATGGATTTCCCCAAGTTTGTGCCAACATGAGCTGCTTTCCATGCCACTGTCCAGGAGCTTTGGGAAGTATAATCACACGCATTTCCACGCCGCATCACTGACTTTACGCCCATTATGTTGTCTTCATCTCACCCTAGTCCTAGGGTGGAGGCACCGTTGTGTTCTTTCCATAGGTGAGGGATGAGGTTCTGGGAGATGTGAATGGTGAGTAGCAGCTACAGTTATGGGCGGTGCAGGTGATGTTAGCGTCTGCCTTACTAATCTCTAAAACTTGAGATTCTCAAATGTGAGTGTTGATGAGATCCTCAGAGGTTATCCAATTAACTGTTTCTCAACCTTCTTTAGCTTATGCTGTCTCTTTTGATGTTATTCCAAATAAGTTAAATATTTTGTTAAGAAACAAGCTCATTCGAGTATCTTTCCAAATTAACACCTGAGGAGTCTGATGCATTACCTTTGTTGAGAAATGCTGGGACAACCTCCTTGCGTGCATGCCAACTGGCTGCCAGAGCTGGATTCCTGTACCTTTGTTGGCAGTTAATCTAAGCATCAGTGTGTTCTTCCACAGATGGAAAGAAATCCATATAGTTAGATAGATACAGACATATAGAGATACAGATATACCTATCTATATCTATATACAAAATCAGGGGAAATCACCATAGCAGAGCAATGATAAAAAGCAAACTTTGGGGCCTGTATTGTGGTACAGTGAATTAAGCTGCAGCTAGCAGTGTTGGCATCCCATATCAGAGTGCTGATTGAAAGACCAGCTGCTCTGTCTCTCAGTGAGCTTCCTGCTAATGCACCTGGAAAGGCAACGGGAGATGTCCCAAATGCTCAGACCCTGCCATCCATGTGGGAGAACAGATTGGGATTCCTGGCTTCTGGCTTCAGCCTGGCCAAGCCTTGGCTGTTGTGGCTGTTTGGAAAGTAAACCCCCCTCACCTCCTTTTCTTTCTCTCCCCTCCTCTTTGTGTCACTCTGCTTTTCAAATCAATCAATCTTAAAAAAAAAAAGTTTCATTATATTAATTAGTCATTTAAAAGAGCTGTGTATCATTTACAGTTGGGTTATACATATATTTTATATATGTCATATTTTGCAATATCTGTCTTCTTTTACTCTGGTACCAAAACCTTCCTCTCCCCACCCCAAAACAATCAGAACATTTTGGGAAGGGGACAGATGACAGTCTCCCTACCCTCTGGTTCTTCTCTGAAATTCAACCCTAAGGGCTCCTTTTGAGTTAAAGGCCCAATCTCAGATAAAATGCAGTTCTTCTAGGACCTCTGTGGTTCGAAGAGTTAAACTGAGGCCTGCAGTGCTGGCATCCCATATGGGCGGTGGTTCAAGTCCTGGCTGCTCCACCTCCAATCCAGCTCTCTGCTAATGTGCCTGGGAAAGCAGCAGAGGATGGACCAAGTCTCTGGGCCCTTGCACTTATATGGGAGACCCAGAATAAGCTCCTGGCATCACCCTGGCTATTGTGGCCATTTGGGGAGTGAACCAGTGGATGGAAACTATCTCTCTCTCTCTCTCTCTGTTTCTCCTTCTCTCTCTATCTGTAACTCTGCCTTTTTTTTAAATTTATTTATTTATTTGAAAGACAGAGTTACAGAGAGGCAGAGACAGAGAGAGGTCTTCCATCTGCTGGTTCACTCCCCAAATGGCCACAAGGACCAGAGCTGGGCCTATCCGAAGCCAGGAGCCAGGAGCTTCCTCCAGGTCTCCCACATGGGTGCGGGGGCCCAAGGACTTAGGCCATCTTGTAATGTTCTCCCAGGCCATAGCAGAGAGCTGGATTGAAAATGGAGCAGCCAGGACTCGAACAGGCGCCCATCCGGCCTGCAGGGGCTGCAGGTGGCGGCTTTACCCACTACACCACAGCAAGGGCTCCAATCTGCCTTTCAAATAAATAAATAAATCTTTTAAAAAAAAATCTCCCCCAAATAGGAATTATTAAAGTTGTTCTCTATTACCTTGAAGGATAAGTACATGGAAGAAAAGATGAGATAATTTCGGGGACTCACAGGGAGGTAAATGTTCCAGAAAGGCAAAAAACCAGTGGAGGAACTTTCTAGCTTTAAGGGAAGGTGAGTTTGGAAAAGCCTGGGCCTGGAAGAAGCATTCTCTGCCTTCTTATGTTTTAGGAATGTAATTTCACTGTGAGGCAAGATAGTCACGCCAAGATTCTGGTTTTTTCCAAGAACCAGAGCTGCTGGAAAATGACCCAGAACTTCTTGTGCAAGTCCGTCACTTATCTCTTTGCCAGGACTGGCTGCCGGCCACATCTCCATGCTGGTCTTTGGAGACGAAACACGTAACCACTTTCTGGTGATCGGCCAGGCGGTGGATGATGTGCGCCTGGCACAGAACATGGCCCGGATGAACGATGTCATTCTGTCACCGAACTGCTGGCAGCTGTGCGACCGCAGTATGATTGAAATTGAGAGGATTCCAGATCAGAGAGCAGTGAAGGTAGGCGCGACGCTGCTGCTTGCTCACGTCCTGCCCCATCCTGCCAGAGGCCCCTGTCTGGGAAGCTCCAGCGAGGGAGGCTGGCACGGGGCAGTCTGGGGAGGCTACCAGACGTGAGCCCTCTGTGGGGGGAGCTGAGCCCAGTGAGCTGGACGAGGAAAGGAGGAGGCTTCCCTGTGGGTAACTGAGGAAGTGGAGGTGGGCCAGTGACCTTGCTCCAGGAACAAGAAGGGTCTCATGGCCATTCCCTAGGAGAGTCATTGGAGGGTTTTCATTTTGACTACCTGCCACCCTGCTTCCCCGGGGGCCAGAGATCACCGAGGGTGGAGGGATTGGAGGAGCAAGGGCAGCAAAGTTGAGGGAGGGAAGAGAGACCTTTCCCAGGGCCCTGCATCATGGGAAACACTGGGGTTAAGCTGAAGGTTGGGGCTGGCGCTGTGGTGTAGCAGGTAGAGGTGCCTCCTGCAGTGCTGGCATCCCATATGCGTGCCGGTTCAAGTCCTGGCTGCTCCACTCCTACCCAGCTTGGGCCCCTGCACCCGAATGGGAGACTCAGAAGAAGCTCCTGGCTTCATATCGGCGCAGCTCTGGCCATTGTGGCAGTTAGGGAGTGAACCAGAGGATGGAAGATCTCTCTCTGCCTCTCCTCTCTCTATGTAACACTGACTTTCAAATAAATAAATAAATCTTTGAAAAAAAAAAAAAAGGCTGAAGGTTGACTATAAGCAGAGCTGCCCTTAGAGCTTGGCCAATTAGAGAAGCTGAGCTTTGAGGGGGAGAAAGGGGAGGAAAGCTGTGTTGCTGGATGAGCCAAAGGAATGGGACTGCATAGCAGAAAGAAAGCAAGCAGAGAATCCATGTGGATGCTGCCTCTCTCCACAGCCCTCACCATCACCAGCCCCCATTCCCTCTTCAGCAGCCACGCTGAGCCATCCCGCCCTTTCTCATCTTACTCATTCTTTTAACTTTCAGGATTGAATTAGTTTTTTTTAAAGTATTTATTTATTTATTTGAAAGGCAGAGTTACAGAGAGAGAGAGAGAGAGAGGAGAGGAGAGGCAGAGAGAGAAAGAGAGAAAGAGAAAGTCTTCCATTGGCTGTTTCACTCCCCAAATGGCTGCTGCAGCCAAAGCTGGGCTGATCTGAAGCCAGGAGCCAGGAGCTTCTTCCTGGTCTCCCACGTGGGTGCAGAGGCCCAAGGACTTGGGCCATCTTCCACTGCTTTCCCAGGCCATAGTAGAGAGCTGGATTGGAAGTGGAGCAGCCAGTTCTCGAACCAGCGCCCTATGGGATGCCGGTACTGCAGGCGGCCGCTTTACTTACTATGCCACAGCATTAACCCCTGAATTAGTTTTTTTTTTAATTTTTTTAATTTTTATTTTTAATTTTATTTTTTTGAAAGGCAGAGTTAGACAGTGAGTGAGAGAGCAAGAGAGACAGAGAGAAAGGTCTTCCTTCTGTTGGTTCACCCCCCAAATGGCTGCTATGGCCGGCGCGCTGCGCTGATCTGAAGCCAGGAGCCAGGTGCTTCCTCCTGGTCTCCCATGCGGGTGCAGGGCCCAAGGATTTGGTCGATCCTCCACTGCCTTCCCGGGCCACAGCAGAGAGCTGGACTGGAAGAGGAGCAACCAGGACAGAATCCAGCGTCCCAACTGGGACTAGAACCTGGGGTGCCGGCGCCGCAGGCAGAGGATTGGCCAAGTGAGCCGCGGAGCCGGCCTATTTTTTTATTTTTTTAAATGTGTTTTTTCTCTTTGAATGATAGTTTAGATGTGAATAGTTTACACAGCCTTTTTTTTTTTTTTTTGAGATTTATTTATTTGAAAGTCAAAGTTACACACAGAGAGAAGGAGAGGCAGAGAGAGAGAGAGGTCTTCCATCCACTGGTTCACTCTCCTGTTGGCTGCAACAGCGGGAGCTGTGCCGATCCGAAGCCAGGAACCAGGAGTTTCTTCTGGGTCTCCAAGGACTTGGGCCATCTTGTACTGCTTTCCCAGGCTATAGCAGAGAGCAGAGAGCAACCGGGACTCAAACTGGTACCCATGTGATATGCCAGCACTGCAGGCAGTAGCTTTACCTGCTACACCACAGAGCCGACCCCTGAATTAGCTTTAAGCTTCCAGAAGAGTTGTAAAAATAACACAGGGAATTTCCACAGAGCCCTCACCCAGCTTCCGCTCATGCTAACATCTGAACATAACCAAAGAGCAATAATCAAAACCAGGAGATTAACACTGGCGCAACAGGAATGCAAATCCATGAACAGTTTCCTTATAATACATACTTTCTGTGAACTTTTTGAAGACATGGCTTTCAAAAATGTTTTGCTCTAAAACAAATGTTGCCTTTTTTGTTGTTTTTTGTTTGTTTGTTTAGACAGGCAGAGTGGACAGAGAGAGAGAGACAGAGAGAAAGGTCTTCCTTTGCCGTTGGTGCACCCTCCAATGGCCGCCGCGGCGGGCGTACAAATGTAGCCTTAATTCTATGTCCACTAAATTTTTAAAGTACCCTCATACTATTTTCTTATTAAAGACTTTATTTAAATTTTTTTCCCACAATTTTGCTCAGTGAAATGGTCTAAGGTTCTTTTTTTTTTTTTTTTTTTAAGATTTATTTATGTATTTGAAGGGCAGAGTTAGAGGCAGAGGCAGAGAGAGAGAGATCCTCCACCTGCTGGTTCACTCCCCATGTGGCCACAACATCCAGAGCTGGGCCACTCTGAAACCAAGAGCCAGGAGCTTCCTCCAGGTCTTCCATGCAGGTACAGGGGCCCAAGGACTTGAGCCACCCTCCGCTGCTTTCCCAGGTCTCAGCAGAGAGCTTGATTGGAAGTGGAGCAGCCGGGCTTGGGCTGGCACCCATATGGGGCACCAGCAGGGTAGGCAGCAGCCTTACCCGCTATGCCACAGTGCCGGCCCCAGGTCTAAGCTTCCATACGTGATATCCCATTGCAGCTTGTGATTTTTTTTCATTACTGTCTTGCAGTCTGTAACAGTTTTCAGTCTTGCCCTGTCTTTTATGACCTTAACACTTCAGAAGAGCATCGATCCATTGTTTTGTATAATGTCCCTCCTTTCGATGTGCTTGATGTTTTCTCATGATTGGGTTGAGTTTATGCATTTTGGGTGTTTTTGACAAGAACACCACAGAGAAGAAGTGCCATTCTCAATGTGTCATTTCACAGAGCCCATGATCTAGATATCTTAGTGTTGATGTTCCTAGTACTTTTGGGGGGGGCATTATTGTCCCCTTTTCCTTTGAGACTTTTGAGATGGAAATGATGTACAGTTTAACCAGATTTTATTTGAATCAGCATGTTATGAAGAGGGGAAAAGAGCAGGAAAAAAGTTCTGAGACTGCAGAACTGTCAAGCTAGTCCTCTGGAATGACCCTCTGTGTACCTACTGAATGTTGAGGTCTGCACCAACACCAGGAAAGACTTTGTGAAATTTTTTTTTTTTTTTTTTTTGACAGGCAGAGTGGACAGTGAGAGAGAGAGACAGAGAGAGAAAGGTCTTCCTTTGCCGTTGGTTCACCCTCCAATGGCCGCCGCTGCAGCCGGCGCACCGCGCTGATCCGATGGCAGGAGCCAGGATCCAGGTGCTTTTCCTGGTCTCCCATGGGGTGCAGGGCCCAAGCACCTGGGCCATCCTCCACTGCACTCCCTGGCCATAGCAGAGAGCTGGCCTGGAAGAGGGGCAACCGGGACAGAATCCGGCGCCCCAACCGGGACAGAACCCGGTGTGCCGGCGCCGCAAGGTGGAGGATTAGCCTATTGAGCCACGGCGCCGGCCGACTTTGTGAATTTTCAATCTAAGATTACAGCTTTACAAATTGAAGATCTTCATTGTTTAATATGCCAAGCACTGTATCATGTCCCAGATATTCAAAAGCATATTCCTCGACTTTGTGCTATGAAATTACACTCTAGGGACCAGCACTGTGGCACAGTGGGTTAAAGCCTCAGCCTGCCGTGCTGGCATCTGTTATGGGTGTCGGTTTGAAACCTGGCTGCTCCACTTCCAATCCAGCTCCCTGCTAATAACCTGGGAAAGCAGTGGAAGATGGCCCAAGTGCTTGGGCCCCCGCACTCACGTGGGAGACCAGGAAGAAGCTCCTGGCTCCTGGCTTCAGATCAGCTCAGCTCCAGCCAGTGTGGCCATTTGGGGAGTGAAACAATGGATGGAAGAATTCTCTCTGTCTCTGCCTCTCCCTGTAACTCTTTCAAATAAATAAAATAAATCTTTTTTTTTAAATTATACTCCAAGGATGAGACAACCCTCAGAATAACCAAAAACTTCTCTTCTTATCTTATTTAGGTTAACTTCTTAAAGCCACCCCCTTCTTTTAATTTTGATGAATTTTTCAACAAGTGTATGACCTTCATGGACTATTACCCTTCTGGTGATCACAAAAGTAAGTACCGGCCGGCGCCGCGGCTCACTTGGCTAATCTTCAGCCTGCAGTGCTGGCACCCTGGGTTCTAGTCCCGGTTGGGGCACCGGATTCTTTCCCGGTTGCTCCTCTTCCAGTCCAGCTCTCTGCTGTGGCCCGAGAAGGCAGTGGAGGATGGCCCAAGTGCTCCTGCACCCCATGGGAGACCAGGAGGAAGCACCTGCCTCCTGGCCATAGACAAGGGCCTCTGCCTCCACCAGCAGTCAGCAGGGTCTCATTAGCTCCACCACTGGCTCAGAACTCCTCCACACTGCTCCCCCTGGTCCATACCATGCACAAAGGAGACCTGCCTGCCATTTCCTGAGCAGGGATTCTAAGTCGACCTCCCATCCCATCCTCCTGTCTCTCCCTAGCACTGCCTCCTTTCCCTTGCTTTCCAGACATTTCTAAGTCTCTCTCATGATGAAAGACGGAAAAGGAAGAAGCATCTGCGCAGTCTGCTTTCCTCTTGTAACCTTCACCGACAACTTCCCAGAGGAGTGATCTCTGTATTTTTGGTACCTGCTCTTCCATCTCTGTTTGCCCAGCGAACGCGGAGGGCACGTGCTTCGGGGCAGATGCTCGTCTGCTCTTCAGTCTTGCTCCCCTGATGTCTAAATGCTGCCCTCTTGCTCTTCTGTCTAGGAGACAGTTTATATCAAGGCCACAGAGGGCAGTTCCCTTGCCAAACCTGGTGGCCTCTTGCCAGGCTTCGTCCTTGGTGGTTCACCTTAGACTCCTGCCCTTTTTTGGGGACTGCCTTCTCCTTGAGTCCAAACCACCTGTTTTTAGTACCTTTGCTTGGTGTCCTTCCCATTCCTTGAATGTTGTCGGGTTCAGGAATCTATCCTTGACCTTCTAGTCTTCTCCATTCACTTCTTGATGAATCATTCATTTGTGCTCAACCTCCAACAGACTAGGATTGTTACCAGAAAGGACTGGAACATAGGACTTTGTCTTCCTTCAAGAAAAGCATTTCAGACAAATGAAGACAATATACCTGGCAGGCCAGGCAGGCATCCCAGCAAAGAACTAGCAGTCCAGGGGCTGGTGTTGGTAGGTTATGAATGGTAGGTTATGAGCGCTTGTTCAAGTGCCAGCTGCTCCAATTCTGATCCAGCTCCCTGCCAATGCACCTGGGAAGGCAGCAGCAAAAGATGGCCCAAGTACCTGGGCCCCTGCCGCCCAGATGGCAGACCAGGGTGGAGTTCTAGGCTCCTGGCTTCCACCTGGCCCAGACCTGTCTGTTGTAGCCATTTGGGGAGTGAACCTCTCTCTGTGTGTCACTCTACCTTTCAAATAGATCTGTTTTAAAAAGGAAGTGGGAGAAGAACTGAGAGTCTAGACTGCATTCTCTGGCATATTTCTGGCTAGAGGGCTGCCTGTGCGTGGAATTTATGAAGTTCCTCCCAGGGCTGGATCAGCACAGTGTTGTTGGACCAAATAGTCCCCTGGCGCAGGGCTGGGAAGATGTTTCCAGGGGAGGACTGGGACCCACCAAGCAGGGTTGTCTGACAGGGACAAGACTTTTGATGTGCAAATACTGGGCTGCTTCCAATTTCCTCCCTCATTCAACTGCATGTGTTTCCCTTTTTTGTTCTTTGGTGGAAGACCATGGCATGATATTTTAAAAGGTGCTGTGGTGCAGCAGGTAAGGATGCAGTGCCAGCATCCCATATGGGCACCTGTTCAAGTCCTGGTTGCACCACTTCCAATCCAGCTACTTGCTAATGCACCTAGGAAAGCAGCATAAGATGGCCCAAGTGCTTGGGCCCCTGCACCAAGGTGAGAGACCTGGAAGAAGCTCCTGGCTCCTGGTTTCAGATTGGCTCAGCTCCGGCCATTTTGGCCATTTGGGTCGTGAACCAGCAAGTGGAAGATATCAGTCTCTCTCTGCCTCTCTAGCTCTCTCTCTCCATAACTCTCTACCTTTAAAGTAAATAAATAAATCTTTAAAAAGTAAAAGGCACTCACTCTCAAGGTCCTTTAAGTTGTTTGCCTTACCTAAGTCCTGGCCCTAATGGCCAGAATTCAACCAGACTTTTTTATTTTTAAATTTTGGATTAACATGTAATGCGTGCATATTCTAAATGGACACAACAGAACATTTCAATACTTACGTGTAGTGTAAACCAACCGTGCCAGGCAACTGGCTTCTCCATTTCCTTCTCTTTTCCTTTTGCTTGAAGTCTACCATTTCCTCTGTTCTAGTCTTTTTTTTTTTTTTTAAGATTTATTTATTTGAATGCAGAATGTGAGAGAGAGAAGAGAAGAGAAGAGAGGAGAGAGAGGGAGAGAGAGAGAGAGAGAGAAAGAGAAAGAGAAAGAGAAAGAGAAAGAGAAAGAGAAAGAGAAAGAGAAAGAGAAAGAGAAAGAGAGAGAGATCGATCTTCTATTCACTAGTTCACTCTGCCAAAAGCTTGCAACAGCCAGGGCTGGGCCAGGCTGAAGCCAGGAGCCAGGAGCTCCATCCTGGTCTCCCACGTTGTGGCAGGGACCCAAGTACTTGAGTTATCATCTGCTGCTATCCCAGGCACATTAACAGAAAGCTGGATCAGAAGCAGAACAGGCCGGCGCCGTGCCTCACTAGGCTAATCCTCCGCCTTGCGGTGCCGGCACACCAGGTTCTAGTCCCAGTCGGGGCGCCGGATTCTGTCCCGGTTGCCCCTCTTCCAGGCCAGCTCTCTGCTGTGGCCAGGGAGTGCAGTGGAGGATGGCCCAAGTGCTTGGGCCCTGCACCCCACGGGAGACCAGGATAAGTACCTGGCTCCTGCCATCGGCAAAAAAAAAAAAAAAAAAAAAAAAAGAAGAAGAAGCAGAACAGCTGGGACTCAAACCAGCACTCAGATAGAGGATGCCAGCATCCCAAGAGGCCGTTTAATCAGCTGTGTCACGACACCCCCTCCTGTTGCAATTCTTTGTATAGAATATAAAACATCGTTGTGAACCAGAGCCCGTTACACTCAGTCTGTTGTGTTTTGGCACCCATTAGCCAATCCCCCCCGCCCCCCGTCTTCCTGGCCTCTTGTGATGACTTTTTTTTTAAGATTTATTTATTTATTAGAAAGTCAGAGTTACACAGAGAGAGAGAGAAGAAGAGGCAGAGAGAGAGAGAGGTCTTCCATCCACTGGTTCAGCCCATATGGGATGCCGGAACTGCAGGAGGCGGCTTTACCCATTATGCCACTGCGCTGCCCCCCCCCCCCAGTTTCAACCCATTTCCCCTCTTCTCATAGCTTCCCCAGCGGTTTCCTCTCCTCCATAGAGCCTGTACCTCCTACTTATTCTCTCTGCCTTTTTTTTATTAAGATTTATTTATTTGAAAGGCAGAGTTACTGGGTGGGGGGGAGAGAGAGAGAGAGAGAGAGAGAGAGAGAGAGATCGATCTTCTATCTGCTAGTTCAATTCCCAGATGCCCACAACAGCCAGGACTAGGCGTGCCAAATCAGGAGCATGGAATTCCACCTGGATCACCTATGAGGGTGACAGGGGCCCAAGGACTTGAGCCTCATATCAGGCCTCCCAGGATGCATTAGCAGGAAGCTGGAGTGGAAGCAGAGTGGCCAGGACTAGAACCAGGCACTCTGATGTGGGGTGCGAGTATCCCAAGTGGTGGCTTCTCCCCCTCTGCCACAATGCCTGGCCCCAGGATATCATTCTTACTTATGGCAGAATAATATTTCACCATGTACATACAGCACATTTGCTTTATCCATGTATCAGTTGATGGACATCTAGGTTGAGTCCATATCTTAGTTGTTCTGAATAGTGCTACAACAAACATGGGAGTGCAGAAACTCCATCCAGGTCTCCCACGTGGGTGGCAGGGACCCAAACACTTGGGCCATCTTCTGCTGCTTTCTCAGATACATTAGCAGGATGCTGGACCAGAAGTAGAGCAGCCAGGATACGAACTGGCACCCATATGGGATGCTAGTGGGCTTTACCCGCTACACCACAACACTGGTCCCCATTTTTAGCTTTCTGAGGAAACTCCACACTGTTCTCTATAATTGCTGTCCTAATTTGCATTCCCGCTAACTGTGTTAGGATTCTTTTCTCACCACATCCTTATCAGTATTTGCTTTTTTTGTCTTTTTGTTCATAGCCATTTCTAACTGGAATGAGATGATACCTCATTGTGGTTTCATTTGCATGTTCCTGATGTATTGCTAGTGATATTGAGCATTTTGTCATGTATTTGTGGGACAATTGTATTTCTTCTTCTGAGAAACATCTCTTGAGATCCTTTGCTTATCTCTTAGAATTGGTTGTTACTTTGTTGTTCAGTTGTTTGCATTTCTTATATATTCTGAACCTTAGTCCATTTTCAGCTGAATAGTTTGCAAATGCTTTCTCCCATTCATTCTTTTGGTGATCTCTTCACTCTTGCTTCCTTTGCTGTGCAAAGTTTTGTTAGGTTGATGTAATGCCTTTTGTCTATTTTTGTTTTTCATAGCTTCCAGCCTTATATTTATATCTTCGATGCATTTTGAGTTGATTTTTGCATGGAGTTGTGCAGCATGTATAGCTTGATTCAGTCTTTTGCCAGTGGATATCCAGTTTTCTTGGCACCACTTATTGAAGAGACTGGCCTTTTTTAAAGTGTATGTTTTTGGCAACTTTGGTGAGAATCAATTGGATTCGTGGATTAACTTTTAAGATTTCTATTCTGTTCCATTTGTCTATCTATTTGTTTTTATGACAGGACCATGCTGTTTTGGTTCCAGTAGGTCTGTTGTGTGTCTTGAAATCCGGGATTGTGATGTCTCCTGCTTGGGCCTTTTTGTTCACAGCCCAGATTGTTGTCTTGCATTCTAGCACATATGTTTCTTCTGAACATACTCACACACACACAAGTAAGTAAACACCAAACAAATACACACAAACACACACACACAAAAAAAAACAAAGCAAAGGCCGGCACTGTGGCTCAATAGGCTAATCCCCCGCCTTGAGGCGCCGGCACACCGGGTTCTAGTCCCGGTTGGGGCGCCGGATTCTGTCCTGGTTGCCCCTCTTCCAGGCCAGCTCTCTGCTATGGCCCGGGAGTGCAGTGGAGGATGGCCCAAGTCCTTGGGCCCTGCACCACATGGGAGACCAGGAGAGGCACCTGGCTCCTGGCTTTGGATCAGCGCAATGTGCCGGCTGCAGCTCGCCGGCTGCGGCAGCCATTGGAGGGTGAACCAACGGCAAAAGGAAAACCTTTCTCTCTGTGTCTCTCTCAAAAAAAAAAAAAAAAAAAAAAAAAAAAAAAGGCGTAACAAAAATCCTGCCTTTGGACTGTTGTCACTGGATATTAAGTAGAAACCCAATATTAACATGTATAAACTTAAAAAAAAATAGAGAAGGACAGGTCTGTCCTGTGGCAGTTAAAATGCCATTTGGGATCCCCACATCCTATATCAGAGTGTCTGGGTTTGAGTACCCACTCTGCTACCTATTCCAACTTCCTAATAATACATACCCTGGGAATCAGTGCTGAGGGTTCAAGTACTTGAGTCCCTGCCACACATGTGGGAAACCTAGATTGAATTCTTGGCTCCTGGCTTCAGCCTGGCCCAGCCCCTGTTATTGCAGGCATTTGGGGAGTGAACCGGCAGATCAGAGATCTGTGTGTACATATCTACGTGTATATGTGTGTATTTGTATTTCAAATAAATAGATAATCTTTAAAAATGCTAAATTTTATTTGTATATTTGAGAGAGAGAGAGAGAGCCCATCTGCTGGTTTACTCCCCAGATGTCCACAACAGCTGGGCTAGGCTAGAAGCCAGGAGCTGGGAACCAGTAACCAATACAGGTTTCTCAGGTAGTAGTAGGCGTTCAATTACCTGAGCCACCACCGTCTCCTCCAAGAGTGCGCATTAGCAGGAAGATGGAGGCACGAGTCAGGAATGGAACCTGGGCACTTCAGTATGGCACATGGTCTCTGAACTGTGCCAAGCACCTGCCACACATATCTAAGCTTTAGCCTATTTATCCTTCCATACATACACACTGTTCCTTCATCTAAACCAGAAAAGCTGATATCACATGGCTCAAAACCCAGCCCTCTTGTCTCACAGTTGGTCTTTCTGGCCAGCTACCGTCCTGAATTATATCATTAGCTATAAACTCAGGTGGGATCCAAAAGGCCCACTATGTAAAACAGAGACTTTCCATTTCTTAGGAAATTCCAAGGATTTAGATGTTAGCTTCCAGGCACATGGGACAAAGATCTGTCAAATTGGTTTTTTTGTTTTTGTTTTTGTTTTTCTTTGACAGGCAGAGTGGACAGTGAGAGAGAGAGAGAGACAGAGAGAAAGGTTTTCCTTTGCCGTTGGTTCACCTTCCAATGGCCGCCGCAGCCGGCGCACCGTGCTGATCCGATGGCAGGAGCCAGGTGCTTCTCCTGGTCTCCCATGGGGTGCAGGGCCCAAGCACTTGGGCCATCCTCCACTGCACTCCCTGGCCACAGCAGAGAGCTGGCCTGGAAGAGGGGCAACTGGGACAGAATCCAGCACCCCGACCGGGACTAGAACCCGGTGTGCCAGCGCCGCAAGGCGGAGGATTAGCCTAGTGAGCCATGGTGCCAGCCCAAATTGTTTGTTATATCACAAGCACATGCAGTCGTGTAGCTCTCTCTAACCACAGCCACCATGATGGTCCAGGCCTTCACAGCTCCTGCCTTCCTCCTGAGACCCTTGTCTCTCTCCATGTTGGTTCTGTGTCACTTCTTAATCTCATCCTCACGTGGGACTCCAGCCTGGCTAGTCCTCACAGTCCTCCAGCACGCCACGTGCATTCTCGACATTAACCTGCTTGCTTTGCTCTGCTAGGCAAGTCCTCAGTCCTTCCAGAAAACTGCCGCACCTCTGTCAAGATTCCTGAAATTCTTACCTATCCCACGGGGAGACTTTTGTAAAGAAATCAGCTCATAGAGATCACTACTTCTGAGTTTCTCTGGTCCTTGTGGTCTGTTAGGTAGCATTGTTTGTCTACTTAGCTTTTCCATATACACCATGTTTGAATACGCAACAAGACAGGAAGTATCTCAAGGGAAAAGCCCAAGTTTCCTAATTACTGTTTTAGTCCCAAAGAGTGCCTCGCATGGTGTTTTGTGCTTCACATGGTGTTTTGAACATACTAGATAACCAGTAAACACTTTCCAAGTTGAATCTGAGTTTTAATTTATATCCCTTTCAGACTGCATTTTGACTTTTCATCCCCCCCGCCCCCATTATCATTCTGTTCCCTGCTGAAAACCACTTAGCATTTCTCCCTTATTTTTTTGGCTTCTTCAAGTTCATTCCTGTCATCTCTTACCACCCTATTCTAAAGTGTAGTGTTAGGTATTAGGATTTTAGGGTTCGAAGAAGGTGAGGAGGTGGCCAGTTAAAGTAGAGAAGACTTTATTGTAGGGGGGATGGCATGGGTGTTATGGAGGGTGGGGTTGAGCCTGCCTGGATAGAGAACAGGGTTTGAAGCCCGGCCTCATTCTGTTCGGGCAGCAGGCAGCTTGGTGGGGGAGGTGCAGAGCCCCATGTAGACCTTGACAGTGTGGTTAGGGAAAGCACAGAAAGGCTCCTTGGTGAGGTTTACAGTGCATGTCTTAGCACTCTGGAATGTTCCAGGTGCGGGGCTTTTCAGAGCACTAAGCATTCTACTCACCTTTAGATGATCTGTGCCCAGTTTCATGGGGCCTGGGGATTCAGGCCCAGTGACCCAATGGGTTCTATCAGGCCTCGGTGGCCTAATAGGCCTGCTACATAAAACTATCAACAATTGTAGTGAATGGAGCCTTAGAAATAATGAAGCCCACCTGCTTTGTTCCCAGGTGAGGTGAGAAATAGACAACCAAGGCAGTGAAGTGATTTGTTCAGGGTCACATAGCGACTTGATAGCGTCGAAGGACAAACATCACTACAATTAGGGCCAGTTTTGTGGTGCAGAAGGTTTAGCCACTGCCTCTAACACTGGCATTCTATATCAGAGCACTAGTTCAAGTGCCAACTTCCTGCTAACGCACCTGGGAAGGCAGCGGATGATGGCCCAAGTACTCAGGCCCCTGCCGCCAACCTGGGGGGCCCAGATGGAGCTCCTGGTTCCTGGTTTCAGCCTGGCCCAGCCCCAGCTGTTGCAGCTATTTAGGGAGTGAACCAGCAGATGGAAGAGACTTCTCTCACCTCTCTCTCTCTCTCTCTCCCCCTCTCCCTCTCCCTCTCTCTCCCTTTCTCTGTTGCTCTGCTTTTCAAATAAATAAATAAATCTTTTTAGAAAATTACTGTAATTGAAAGATGTTAATTGACTCTTTTCTATTCTAGAAGTGGGAAGCTTCTAGAAACTTCATGAAACAGAATGTGTTCCAATAAGCCAAATAAAGGAGATTGGTTTTATAGATAGAAAACGGGTGCAGAAAGAAAAGACAGATTGGTCATTTCAAAGTTATTTTCTTTGGAAGGCAGGGACAAGGAGACAGATAATGGAAAAAGAGAACTGGTTGATATCAGATTATTTCAGTTACCTTTATTGTGTAAGGATTAAGGCAGAGGAAATTTATTACGGTGCCAGTTAATGCTGGGAGATTTGCCTCTCTCTAGTTCTGGTATTTCTGGATGGTCAGAGGAACAGCTTAGGTTCAGCCTGGTGAAGTGGAACTTCAGCTCCAGTGGTTTCAAGCCTGGTCTGTTGGGGCCCAGTGCAACTAGACCACAACAGTGGCCTTTGCTAATCTTAGCAGTGTCAAGTCTGAGTTGAGAAGTGAGCTTCCTGTATCTTAATCCTGCTGCTCTGTCACCCCCTTCATTCTGTCGCCACCCCCCACCCATGGTCCTCCCCTCATTTTCCGTCCCCACCTACTGTTGTAAGAGTTTTAGATCAAGTCCAGGGGTGAAAATCTCCCCAAGTCCCAAAGCACAATGACAATTAGAATAGGGTTTTGTGCCACAGGCAGCAGAATTTTGGGAAGCCCACCTCTGAGAACTCCTCTTTGGTTTCTTTTGCTCTTCTTGGCCACTAGGTGTCCAAGAATCTCCTCCTGACTGCGCTGTGGGAACCACTGCCCAGGGGAATGGGGCCTGGGAGACCCTTTCCTCCAGCACAGACGGGCCAAGCCGTCCTGAGCCTGCTCTCTCCCTCTGCTCTCTTAGACCTCCTGAGGCTTGCGTGCATGCTGGAGTCTGATCCAGACCTGGAGTTGTCCCTACAGAAGTATGTGATGGAAAGCATTTTGAAGCAGGTATTTTCATAACTAAATGTATTGGGGTGTCAGTGATCTCTGACAGCTGGAAGAATAGATAGATAGATAGATAGATAGGCAGACAGGCAGACTAGCAGGTAGTCAAATGTCTCACTGAAGTAAAAAGAAATTCTCTGTGTAGTTACTATAACTGTGTTGTTCAAATCAGCATACATTAAGAGCCCAAGAGGCCATAATTCATAAACCACACTGTGACATTAGGCATATGCTAGGACTGCATTGCCTTGTAGAACTGGCCAGCTGGAGCTGCTGCAAGCATATAAGAACACATGGTTACCCTTTCTAAAGGCCATATGGCAGAAAAATATCAAGTGGGTAAGTATTGGTAGAGTTTCTCTTAGTCACATGCGTTGACTCTTACAGTTTGAGATTCAACAATACAGGTGATTAGAACACATCAAACTATCTTCAAGCCCCAGAGCTTTTTTCTTTATTTTGTTGGAAAGAATAATTAATTTATTTACTTGAAAGAGAGCAAGACAAAGACAGAGAAATAACTAGCTCCCATCTGCTGGTTCACTGCCCAAATGCACACAATAGCCAGGAGCCAGGAACTCCATCCAGATCTCCCACATAGGTGGCAGAGATCTGAGGACTTAGGCTATCACCTGCAGTCTCCCAGGGTATACATTAGCAGGAAGCTGTTGGAAGTGGAGCCAGAACTGGAACCCAGTCACTCTGATATGGGATGCAGTCACCAAGCAGAATGCCCACCCTAGTTTTTTCTTTTTATTCTCTTAGATATTAACTTTCAAATATATTAATTCATGTGACTTATAACTATAATTTGATTATAATTACCGTACCCACTATATGCCAGTCATTCTGCTCATTCATGTATTAATCCTTGACGGTTCTCAGTAGATATTTTTATCCCCGCTTTCTGTGTGGGAAAACTGAGAACCAGAGTGCTACCAGGCACTTTCCTGAGGTCGTAAAGTAAGAGGTGTGGCTGTGACTTGAATCCTGGCCTGTCTGAATCCTACAATTTTTGCACCGTCTCTCTACTCTTCTAATACGTGTCTTTTTTTTTTTTAAGATTTATTTATTTGAAAATCAGAGTTACACAAAGAGAGAAAGAGAGAGAGAGAGAGGCCACTGATCCACTCCCCAAATAGCTGCAACGGCCGGAGCTGTGCCGATCTGAAGCCAGGAGCTTCAATTTTTTTTTTATTTTTATTTTTTTTTGACAGGCAGAGTGGACAGTGAGAGAGAGAGAGACAGAGAGAAAGATCTTCCTTTTGCCGTTGGGATATGAGAAGGATTCAGTGAGTCACTGGGAGTATTGTGGGGAGGAATCATGAACACGTGGTGAAGAGATACAGCGAAGGGGGCGTAAAAGAAGCCAAAGACAAACCTTTCATGACTTCCATAAGGCTGCCCCGTACCTAAAGAAAAGAGGTCCTAGGACTGGCATAGGAATGGGAGAGGGAGGAGGAAGAAGGGTTGGAGCATGGGCAAGAGGGAGGGAGGATAGGAAGTATCACTATGTTCATAAACATGTATATATGAAATACATGAAATGTGTGTAACTTAAATAAAATTAAAACAACAACAACAAAAGACACAGAAATTTGCCACTTGGGATGCCTGCACTGCATGTCAGATTGCTTGGGTTTGAGTCCTGGCTCTGCTCCTGATTCTAGCTTCCTGGGAAGCAGCAGGTTGATGGCTCAAGTGGGTGTATGTTCACCACCCAAATGGGAGACCCAGATTGAGTTCCTGGCTCCCACACATTTGGGAAGTGAACCAGCAGATACAAGTTCTCCTTCTAACTCCTCTCTCTCTCTCTCTCTCTCTCTGCACCCTTCATCTTGCTGCCTCTCAAATAAAATAAATAAAATTTTCTGAAAAATGGAGGCCCTGGGTGGGCATTGTGGCAAAATGGATTAAGCCACTGCCTGTGACGCTGCCATCCCATATGGGTGCCAGTTGAGTCCTAGCTGCTCCACTTCCTATGCAGCTCCCTGCTAATATGCCTGGGAAAGCAGCAGAAGATGGCCCAAGTACTTGTGCCTCTGCACCCATGTGGGAGTTCCAGATTTCCAGATGAAACTCCTGGCTCCTGGCTTCAGGGTGACCCAGCCCTGGCCATACTGGCCATTGGGGGAGTGAACCAGCAGATGGAAGATCTCTCCCTCTCTCTTCTCTCTCCCTCTCCCTCCCCCTCTCCCATTCTCTCTGTGTAATTCATAAATCTTTAAAATATATCAATAGAGGTCCTTAGAGATACAGGTGGTCCTGTTTTCCAAGCTAAAACTCAGTGTTCATGGTCTGACAGAACCGTTTTTAAGTTATTTGTGAATGAATTCACTTGAAAAATCCAAGAAAGTCATTGTGTTGGTTAGACATTATTAAATGCCCTTTTGTGAAAGGAATTAAATAACACAGAATCAAGCCCACCCTATATAGGAAGGGAGCATGGCTCTATTATCCCCTGTGCCGGTTCTTGCTTTCATCTGGCAAAGGTGCTTCACTTTGTCTATGGAGAATCTGAGACTTTTGGTTTGCTGTGCATTTGATTCAACAAAATTCAAGGCTGATGATGATTGGCAGGGATGATTTATTTATTTATTTTTGACAGGCAGAGTGGACAGTGAGAGAGACAGAGAGAAAAGGTCTTCCTTTGCCATTGGTTCACCCTCCAATGGCCGCCGCGGCCGGAGCGCTGCGGCAGGTGCACCGCGCTGATCCGATGGCAGGAGCCAGGTGCTTCTCCTGGTCTCCCATGGGGTGCAGGGCCCAAGCACTTGGGCCATCCTCCACTGCACTCCCTGGCCAAAGCAGAGAGCTGGCCTAGAAGAGGGGCAACCAGGACAGACTCCGGTGCCCCGACCGGGACTAGAACCCGGTGTGGCAGTGCCGCAAGGGGGAGGATTAGCCTAGTGAGCCGCGGCGCCGGCCAGGGATGATTTAGAAATGCTCTTCTCTCTCATCCCTGCGCCTATTGTGGGTAGGCTTGGTGAGAAGAGGAGGGCTAAATAAAATATGCCACTGTGGAAAGGCAAGAGCAGGGGGACATGGAATGTTGGACAAGGCATCTGAAGATTTGGGTTCTAGTTGGTTACTGTCTCTTCCTACCTCCAACTGGCAATATGACTTGTTTCCTTGATTCTCCATGCCTTGGCAAACTAAGCAGTAAAACAGTGATAAATAATTTTATTTCATTTAAGGGTATAGTGGGATAGAATATGAAAATATTCCAGAAGATACTGGGTTATGATATGATCTGGTTGAATTGCGTAGCATACTATTTTTATTGGAAAAGTATTTCTTTGTCTTATTGAAGTTGCTCATATTGGCACAAGGGAGCTAGCGGTTGGAGTAACAGACTGGCTGCTGGCCTAAACGTAGTGAGCATGATAAGACCCCATGTATGGCCGGCGCCGTGGCTCACTAGGCTAATCCTCCGCCTTATGGCGCCGGCACACCAGGTTCTAGTCCCAGTCGGGGCACCGGATTCTGTCCCGGTTGCCCCTCTTCCAGGCCAGCTCTCTGATATGGCCCGGGAGTGCAGTGGAGGATGGCCCAAGTCTTTGGGCCCTGCACCCGCATGGGAGACCAGGAAAAGCACCTGGCTCCTGGCTTCGGATCAGCGTTATGCGCCAGCCGCAGCGGCCATTGGAGGGTAAACCAATGGCAAAAGGAAGACCTTTCTCTCTGTCTCTCTCTCTCTCTCTCACTGTCCACTCTGCCTGTCAAAAATAAAAAATTAAAAAAATAAAAATTAAAAAAAAAGACCCCATGGAAGGGGTTTGGATAGTGCATTCCATTTCCATCTGCTTGACTTCAGGTGGACTGGCTTGCCTCGTGCCTCACACGTTCTCATAACTTCAACTTCCCCAGAGTCTCAAAAGGCTACTTTCCATCCAGCGATGATTGTGAGTATGAGTGTAGAGAGGAAGGAGCCACTGCCAAGGACGTATGCTACAGAAAGCTGCTGTGTACCTTCCAGATTGACGACAAACAGCTTCGGGGTTATCTGTCTGAGCTTCGCCCAGTGACGATTGTGTTTGTGAACCTGATGTTTCAAGACCAGAACAAAGCAGAGGTCATAGGCTCGGCCATCCAGGATGCCTGTGTGCACATCAGTTCTGTCCTGAAGGTCTTCAGAGGCCAGATCAATAAAGTCTTCATGTTTGACAAGGTAAATGTGAGCTAAGGGCAGGGGAGGGGGGGAGGGGGGGGGCGGGAGCCAGCCAATAGTTTGCAGTTAGCATTCACAGCCAAGCACATGAGTGATTTGGAGGGAAACTAGAAATTTAACCTGTAAGTATCAGTTTATATCTATAAATAGAGTATTTGTATGGCGGGTGTAGTACTGCATCCAGGTATTGTTCCCACTTTCTCTACAGTAGTTTGCTTCATCCTCATGAATACCCTAAGTATTGTTGTTATCTTCATTTTCTAGGTGAGGATGCCAAGGGGGGGATGAGGATTCCAAGACAAGGCCAGATGGAGTTTTACTCGCGATCATCCTGCTAGTGTGCATGTGTGTGTGTGTGTGTGTGTGTGTGGGACAGAGGGGGCAGGACTGAACTCAAACCCAGCTGGTCTCAGGCTGGCCTTTGCAGTCTGCACTTACTGTGCTTAGCCACATCCCACTATGCATACGGTGTCTTCAGCTGGTGTGTAATTATTCCCCAGGGATTTTAGGTCAGGAAACCTTCCTACCCGGAAGCTTATTTGTTTATTCCCGATAATACCCACCTGCCATGTCATCCCCACCATCCTCGGTGGGGAAGCGAGCACGCTTCCCGCTCTCGGATGTTTCTCGCCTACTTTCAGTCAGTTCCGGGAGAGACGCTGTGGTCAACAAATGGCCACAGAAGTGTTGGTGAGAATCAGTTCCCCACGTCAGGCATTTTTGTGTCTTAAGAGAAGAGTGCTGAATTGCTGCCTACATCTGCCCACTGACTTATTCAAGAAGCATTTCCTAGCAGGCTGTAATCGGGGCTGATAACTCACACACACGTGTCACTCATCCAGGCCGGAAGCACAGATCCAGGATGGGAAAGATTACCTACAGCCTGATGCTCTCTGGTACTCATTCGTGAGTATCACAAGGACAGGGCACAAACCCTAGAACCGTCTTTAGTGTCTTGCAGACATGCCTCCAAAAATTCCTGGTAGTGTGGCCTTAGCAGAAACTGGACTTCTCCCAAGCCTTGGTTGTTTTCCTCTTTGAATAGGGGATTGTGTTTTCCTCAGATGAGTGCTGGAAGTTTTAAGTGATGTGTGAAGAACTGGCTGCAATGCCTATCTCACAGTCAACAATCAGGAAATGACAACTGCTATTCTCGTTGCCAGAGTTGGTCAAGCGCCCCTTGCCAAGCCGCTCGGCACAGCTCCAGATGGAGCAGGCTGGCTGGTGCCCCTGAAGAGGTTGTCCTCTGGTCTTTAAACAGACCTGGAACTGGGGCTGCACTCTTTCAAGTCCAGGCATAGCCCCAGCCGCTTTTAGCTTCTGACCCTCGATCAAATTCTTTTCAGAGAGAGTTGAAGAAATTGAGGTCTCTTAGTGTTTATTTGAATTTCATCAGGCTATAACAAGTATAGACTCAAAATTGTATTCGTTTTCAGATTATTGAACTCAGGTTCAAGGATGAGCATGTAGCCTACAGATTAGGATATCAGTTGAGACGTCCGTGTCCCATGTAAAAGTACTTGGCTTTGATACTTGGCTCTGGCTCCTGACTCCAGCGTTCTGCTCATGCAGACCCTGGGATGCAGCTGTGATGGCTCAAGTAATTAGGTTCCTGACACCCATATGAGAGACCTGGATTGAGTTACCAGACCCTAGCTTCAGCCCATGATTTGGGGAGAGAACCATCAAATGCAAGCACTCTCTCTCTCTCTCTCTCTCTCTGCCTTTCAAATAAACAACAATTTGATAAAATAAACCCAAGTTCCATGTAATTGGCAACCAAGTTTCTGCAATTGGGAAGTGGCCTGAGAACACAGATTTTCTGATTTCAAAACGGGTGCCTGTTCCACTGCTCTGTGCTGCTTCTTCAACTTAAGCTTAGCAACATAAAACCTTGCAACATAAGATCTTGGTGGCGAGGGAGAGTAAACAGGTGAATGCACACAAATAGCTCAGCACAACCCAGACTCTCTGGAGCAGAAGCAAGGCCTCCCCGAGGTGTTGATGGTGCACAAGAAGTTCTGTGAAGTTTACGAAACAACAACAACAGCAAACCGGTGTGGGAGAAGTGCGATGAGATTGACCTAATTCAGAATGTGAAAAATGCTGCCAACGTGCAGGGCCCTCTGGCTGGCCCAGTTTGAAGCTCGCCATCCACGAGCTGCACCTGCTGACTCTCCCTACAGGGCTGCTCTTTCCTCTGTGTCTTCGGCTTCCCTGGGGAGAAGGCACCTGATGAGGTCACTCACGCTTTGGAAAGTGCTGTGGATATCTTTGACTTCTGCTCTCAGGTCCACAAAATCCAGTGAGTGTTGACCCTGATCCCAACCCGTGGGCCCTGGTCCTTTTTAAGGATGTGGAGGTGGGTGCATAGGGAATAGGGAAGGAGAAGGACTAAGAACTTAGTTCTGTGTCTCAGCGTGGTCCTTCTTTGCATCTCCAAGCCATGCACATGCCTTGAATTGATTACAAGGGGGTAGGAGAATTCTTTGTTGAAAATCCGTTCCCACTCCTTTCTGCTCCCATTCATTACTCCCCCACCTGCCTACTTTCTCCATACTCAGTATCTGTTCATCTCTTTCCCACAACCCTCTGCATGGCACAGTACTGTCTCCATCGGTGTTGCCAGCGGGATTGTCTTCTGTGGAATTGTCGGACATACTGTGAGACACGAGTACACAGGTGCGCTGAGCCAGCTTCTCCCCATTTTCCCTTCTGCTGGGCTTGAAGGAAGGAAGCATAAAAATGAGTAAGATGTGGGCTCTGCCCTCAGGAAGTCCGTGGTCTTCCAAGTAGAACTGGGCTATGCAGCTTTGCCCATTGATAGTGTCTCCATGTTTGCCAACTGTGTCCTTCTGGGGCTATCATGAGGGTAATAATTATGTAAGTGGGGCAGATGTTAAGTCTAGTGGTTAAGACAGCTGTATCCCATATCGAAGTACCCATCTCTGGTTCCTGACTGCAGCTTCCTAATAATGTGGACCCTAGGAGGCAGTGGGGATGGTTCAACTAATTGGGTTCCTGCTGTCCAGGTTGAAGACCTACATTGAGTTCCAAGCTTTGGCTGTGGGCGTTTGCCAGGTGAACCAGCTGATGGGAGTGCTCACTCATTCTCTCTCTGTCTATAAGTAATAAAATTATGAAAAAAGGGCTGGCGCCGCAGCTCAATAGGCTAATCCTCCGCCTTGCGGCGCCAGCACACCGGGTTCTAGTCCTGGTTGGGGCGCCGGATCCTGTCCCGGTTGCCCCTCTTCCAGTCCAGCTGTCTGCTGTGGCCCGGGAGTTGCAGTGGAGGATGGCCCAAGTGCTTGGGCCCTGCACCCCATGGGAGACCAGGAGAAGCACCTGGCTCCTGCCATTGGATCAGCGCGGTGCGCTGGCCGCAATGCACTGGCAGGAGTGGCCACTTGGGGAGTGAACCAACGGTAAAGGAAGACCTTTCTCTCTGTCTCTCTCTCTCTCACTGTCTAACTCTGCCTGTCAAAAAAAAATAAGAATATAGCCGGCGCCGTGGCTCAATAGGCTAATCCTCCACCTTGCGGCGCCGGCACACCGGGTTCTAGTCCCGGTTGGGGCGCCGGATTCTGTCCCGGTCGCCCCTCTTCCAGGCCAGCTCTCTGCTATGGCCAGGGAGTGCAGTGGAGGATGGCCCAGGTGCTTGGGCCCTGCACCCCATGGGAGACCAGGAAAAAGCACCTGGCTCCTGGCTCCTGCCAGGATCAGCGCGGTGCGCCGGCTGCAGCGGCGGCCATTGGAGGGTGAACCAACGGCAAAGGAAGACCTTTCTCTCTCTGTCTCTCTCTCACTGTCCACTCTGCCTGTCAAAAAAAAAAAAAAAAAGGAATAAAATAAAATAAATAAAAAATAAAGAAAGTAATTTGCCTGTTAACATGAGAGAGGCAATAGGTTAGGACTACTTTTTACCAACCATAAATACTGGCACTACTGAAAAGTAATATGCCTCTGAAGAGGGAGTAGTGATAAGGGGTGTTATCACCACAACTCTTGACTCGTCCTATTACTCCCCTCTTCAATCCTTTTAGGGCTTATGATGATTAGCAGTGATGCAAATAGAACAGTGAATGCACATGAAGTACTGAAATGGTCATGTTTGTCCTAGTGTCGAGCAGTACTTCATTCTACACAATAGATGTAGTGTTGCCATAGACTGAGCCAGGGAAGCTGGTTTTGTAGACAGAAAGGTGACAGAAACAGAAGCAAATTATAAAAAGCATATTGGTCATTTCCAAGTGTCTTTTTTCATAAGACAGAGCCAGCAGGACAAAACCACAGAAAGACAGATGGTTGGTTAACATCAGCTTGCTGTGCTGTGTGTAAGGATTAAAGCAGAGGGACCTTTGCTAATATGCCACTTAAAACTGGCCTACTGGGGCCAGCATCACAGTGCAGCAGGGTAAGTTGCTGCCTGCAACAGTGGCATCTCAGATTAGATTGCCATTCAAGTCCCGATCCAGCTCCCTGCGAAAGCACCTGAATAGGCAGTGGAACATAGCCCAAGTGTTTGGGATGCTGCCGGCCATGTGGAAGACCTGGAGGAAGCTCCAGGCTCCTGGCTCTGTCCTGGCCCAGCCCCGGCCATTGTGGCCATTTGGGAAGTGAACCAGTGGATGGAAGGCCCCTCCTCTGTCCCTTTCTCTCTGTCACTCTGCCTTACAAATAAATAAATAAAATCTTTTTTAGAAAATGGAAAAAAAAAGGTTTATTTTTATTTGAAAGGCAGAGTGACAGAGAAAGACACACACATACACACACACACAGAGAGACAGAGAGACACACACACACACAGAGAGAGACCTTGTATCCACTGGCTATTCCCCAAATGGCTACAATGGCCAGGACAGGGCCAGCCCAAAGCCAGCAGCATCTTCCAGGCCTCTCATGTGGGTAAGGAACCCAAGAACTTGGGCCATCCTCCACTGCTTTCCCAGCCACATTATCGGGGAGCTGGATTAGAAGTGGAGCATCCGGAAGGAACCAGCACCTAACTTAACCAGCTGTGCCACAGAGCCAGCCCCATAACGAGAAAGAAACTGGCTTGTTTGGAAATTTGACTGTTATCTCTCCTGATTTCTCTGAAGGTTAGATAACAACTTTGTTTTGCTTTGGTAGTTTGGAACTTTAGTATGAGAGACTCCGTTTTCATTTTTATTCTGATCTTTTTGGGGTCCGGTTCAGGAGCTTATTCCAAAGCAATGGCCTCCTTAGTTTTTAACAAATTTGAAAAAGAGTATCTTAATCAAAAGTAGTCAAGTTTATATTAAAGTGGAACATTTACTGCCTAGTTAGTGGTAACACTGAGGGCTTACTTTCATCCTGACACTGTTCAAAGTTATAAATGTGTCTTAACTCATTAATCTTCATAAGCTACTGAAATAGGTATTATTGTTGTGGGAATGAGGATTCCCAAACTACATTGTGGGGACTGAGAACCTTGGTTGGGTGCAGAGAGATCCCCAGCTAAACGTAGTCCTGGTTCTTGTCTTCCCATGTGTAAGAATACACCTGACAGAGGAGAGAGGGGGGTTTGGCAGTGCCTTGGCATAGTGGGTAAAGCTCTGGCATCCCATATGGGCGCCAGTTCCAGTCCTGGCTGCTTCACTTCCGACCCAGCTCTCTGCTATGGCCTGGGAGAGCAGTAAAAGATGGCCCAAGTCCTTGGGCCCCAGCACCTGCGTGGGAGACCTAGGTGAAGAAGCTCCTCACTCCTTACTTTGGATCAGCGCAGCTCTGGCCATTGCAGCTAACTGGAGAGTGAAGCAGCGGAAGGAAGACCCCTCTCTCTGCCTCTCCTTCCCTCTCTGTGTAATTTTGCCTTTCAAATAAATAAATACATCTTTTAACAAAATAAAAAGAAAAAAGAAAAAAAAAAGAGTACAACTGGGAGACGTAGACAGAGCATAAAAGCAGGATTTATTGAAAGAAAAAGATAGCACATACTCAGACATGAGAGTGGAAATCTTAAAAGAGCAAATTTCCCCCAGGCTGGGGTCATTCTTTCATAGGGTAGAGGGGGTGCCCAGGGAGAGCCTGATTGAAGTTCCAAAGGAGGAAGGGTGGGGGTGGGGCTGCATCCCACGTGGCAGTCTCCAGGAAATGGATGGAAAGTGAGGTTTAGCTGCATGATGAAGAGTGAGTATGCCGAGCGTTCAACCATGTTGACTTGGCGTGGAAGATGATGGGGTTTGGGTGGTGCAGGTGGCTTGGATGTCGGCAGTCCTTAGCTCCTAATCCCTGCCTCATCCACATCACGTTTGTCATCCCCATTTTATAGATTAGGAAACTAAGGCATGAAGAGCTAAAGTAGTTTGCCCACACACTTTGCCCATCATGGTTAGCAATAAAGTTGAGGCCCACAGTCTCTGCACTACCGTGCGTCAGTGTCTCCTACATCATCCCCTTCCAGCTCCATTTACTCATAAGAAATTACCAAATGGGGGCTGGCACTGTGGCTCACTTGGTTGATCCTCCACTGGCATCCCATATGGGCACTGGGTTCTAGTCCTGGTTGCTCCTCTTCCAGTCCAGCTCTCTGCTGTGGCCCAGGAGGCAGTAGAAGATGGCCCAAGTGCTTGGGCCCCTGCACCCACATGGGAGACCAGGAGGAAGCACCTGGCTCCTGGCTTCGTAGCAGCCATTTGGGGGGTGAACCAATGGAAGGAAGACCTTTCTCTCTGTCTCTCTCACTGTCTAACTCTGCCTGTCAAATAAATAAATTAAAAAAAAAAAGAAATTACCAAATGAAGGTTCATTTGCAGGAGCATACAGACACATTTTTGTGCTTTGTCCAGGGAGTGATATACAACAGGCCCCAACCCTGGCTGGAGGAGTTGCTATAGAACCCCCCAAACTGGGTCCACTGGCCAGACATGCTCAGAATGGTAGAAGAAAGGAGGCATTTATTACAGAGTGCAGAGCAAGGAGCCAGGCAGTTATCAATTCTCAGGCTCCCTGAAGGGTTAGGAGCACAGAGGGTCTTGGATTGAAGTTTGGGCTGAGAGATGTGTGTTCAGCTTGTGTCCAAGCCCTGGTTGGTCTGGCTTTCTTTTACTTATTTTTTAAAGATTTATTAATATATTTGAAAGGCAGAGTATGAGAGAGAGGGAGGGAGGGAGAAATGGAGGGAGGGAGGGAGGGAGAGATCTTCCATCTTCTGGTTCACACCCCAAGTGGCTGCAACAGCTGGGGCTAGGCCAGGCTAAAGCCAGGAGCCTTGAACTCCATTTGGGTTTCCTACATGGTGGCAGGTGCCCAAACACTTGGGCCATCTTCTGCTACTATCTTGGGTGCATTAACAGGGAGCTGGATCAGAAGTGGAGCAGCAGGATTCAAATGGCACTTATATAGGATGTTAGCACCATGGGCGGTGGTTTAATCCATCTGCCATACCACTGGCCCCTCTCGGCTCTTCTTGATTGGTCAGTGACATCTTTTTCTTTATGATGGACAAGGGGGCTTCAGTGAATCTGGGGGCCACATACAGGTGGTAGTTACATCCTGCCCTGGGTGTGGAATCTCCTCTGCACACATACACACACACACATACACACACACACACACATACAGACACACACACACACACATCCCTCAAGCCAATACCTTACTTTTGGGAGAAATGTAACCTCATGATAGATGCACCAGTTCCTCAACTCAGTGATTTTAGTAAGATGTTGATTTGCAATCAAACAACAGGGCAGGGACACCTTAAGCTAAGGGAGGGAGACTGGGCAGATGGGACCTGGTGATATCTAGCATCTGCATTCCAAATGCTGCAAGGGGTCAGTTTCGGGGTCAGTACTCCTTGGGCGTGCTTGTGTTTGTCCACCTTGTAGAAGATCAATTACCCCTTATCTGAGAGCCCGCCCAGCCTGTGATTTTCCCACTTAGAAAATCCAGTCTGTATTTAAGATCTTTGCATCCCTGAGCAGATCATTCTCTTTGCCTCCAGGGTGTAGTACTAACTTTGTCAATGGCTAATTGCATTAAATTCTTGCATATTTTAAAGGTAGCCATGGGTGGAACTCAGATAGCTGAAGGCTGGACTTGAGTACAGTTCACAAGAGGCAAAGGGGGTAAAGGGTAAAGTGACACTTGGGGACAATATCCCCAGATTACTTGCAGTGCAGTGACTGTTCTTTGACTTTCTCCTTCCTGTTGTAGTCATTGGTCAAAAAGTCAACATAGCTGCCAGGATGATGATGTACTACCCGGGAATCGTGACCTGTGACTCCGTCACCTACAATGGCAGCAACCTACCACCCTACTTTTTTAAAGAGCTCCCAAAGAAACTTATGAAAGGTGTTGGCGATTCTGGACCAGTCTATCAGTGTTTGGGACTTAATGAGAAAGTGTGAGTATGGGGCGTGTGTGTGTGTGTGTGTGTGTGTGTTTGGAAAGAAATGGGAGAATGATGATAGTGAAGCAAGCAGTCATCCATTTGTGATTTTGCAGCCATTTTATGAATTGAAATCTAATTTTTCTCCAGACCAAGGTCCTGACTTCAAAATCTGTCATCTCCCCTCCACCCTATGATATTACCCCCTCAGATCTGAGAATCTGAGTGTGATTCGTCAAAGGTTATGGACACAGAGCGTAGAATGCCCTCTGTTTGAATACCTACGTGCACCCGTGCACCCGGATGGACCAAAATCACCCACCATTAAATATTTACATATTAGCCAACTGTATGCCCAGGCATTAATTGAGTTTGAAGAGTATAAGGTACTGTTTTTATTCTAGATCTTTAGTGAAAAACATTAGCCATAAGCCTGGCTTCGTTGTGTAAATACCACCTTGGACTTAAAATTCTTCAAAGGCTTTCAACCATTTTCATGATGATGTTCATGCTTGTGTTTGTTTAATTCCTGGTGGTGACATGCAAGGTCAACAGCTGCCTTCCCAACCTCATCTCTCCCTCTGCCCCCTCCCCTCGGGTGTCTAAATGGATTTCCTTATCGGCACCCACCCCACCCCAGGTCTACTGGGAATTTCACAATTTTGCAATCTTTCTCAAGGGCTAATTCTATGAGCGTGCATCTGGAACTCCTCCCTCGCAGCTCAGACAGTGTAGCTCTTTCCTCCTACAGCGCATGTCTCCGTCAGCACAGTCATCACGCTCTGTCACAGTTCCTGACTTTTCACTTATGACACACACTCTCTTTGAGGGTGCTGATTATTTCCTGTTCTTTCTCAGGTCCCCAGGGGTTGGCACACAGTAGGCCCTTACTAATGATGACTAAAGGAATGGGTGAATAAGCTAGTGAATGAATGGCATGGGAAGCAGGAAGCTGTTACTCTATATTGGCAAGCTAGAGTCTTACACAGGTCTTTCAGAGGGCCCAGTACCAGAACCAGGACGGTAGTTGGCTCAAGGAGTTGCTATTATTTCCTTTGTATTCCGGGACTTAGCACATGTAGGATATCAATAAAATGCTATTTGAACAAATGAGCGGATATTGATACTTTTTAGTGAGCACTAGTCAAATGTGAAGCAATTTACCTCAAAATATATAATTTATTCTTACTGCTGGCCCTCTGAAGTAGAAACTATTATCTTCTGCATTATTACCTTATTATCTTATGCATTTAAAATCTGAGAGTCAGAGATGTTAAAGAAGTTGTCCACAGTCATATCTCTAGTAAGCAATGGAGCTGAGATTCAAACTGCCACAATGATGTGGCATGAGAGGCAGCCACAAAACCTCAGTGGTATCCAACCACAAACACTTATTATCTCACAAATATGTGAGGCTCAAGGCTAGATTTGGTGGATCCTGCCCTGGCTTATTCTCATGCCTGGGCAGCAGGTTGTTGGCTGACCCAGCATGGCCTCGGCTGAGAAAACTAGGACAGTCTAGCTGGTGTGTGTCATCTTCCACCAGGGGTGCCGTCAGGGCAGTATCAGAAGAACAAGAGCAAGGTGGTCCCGTGCACAGGCATCTGTCGAGCCGCTTCCTGTGTCTTGTGTTTGCTAAGGTTCCCGCTGGCCAGGCATTCACTAGGCTGAGGCCAGAGCAGGAGGGCACCACCGAGTTCTAGAGCAAAGGGCACAAATACAAGTTGGGGTGACCAGGCAGGACTGTTCATGCTGCTCAGACCTGCAACACAAACCCAAGACTATCTGATCCCAAAACCTGCACTCTTTTCATGATTTTTCTCTACCATCATCCCTGCGGATAAAAGAGTGTGGAAATGAAAATGTAGTTTTGAGAATTTACAATCTCCCTGAGAAGACCAACATATACAAAAATGGTTTGTATATTACATGGGAGACTTTTGATGATATGCCATAAAAGAAGGATAACAAGTCTCCTTCAAGAGATGTGTTAGGTAGAGCCCAAGCATGTGCACCCTCGCCTAGGTTCACATTCCATCAGTATCTTGTGTCAGCACTAGCCATGGCATCTTGGGCAAGCTATACTCATTTTCCTCATTTGTAAGATGACCATACTAGTGCTACTTTTCAATAATTTTTTTGGTCAGGATTAAAGGGAATGATACAAGTAAAGCACTTGGAATTGTGCCAGACACATAGCACATACTCAAAAATCAATCAATCAATCAATCAAAGAAAAGGTGAGCTATGGGATTGGCACTATGGTGCAGCAAGTTAACCCTCTGTCTGCAACACCAGCATCCCAAATGGGCACCGGTTCGAGTCCTAGCTGCTCCACTTCTGATCCAGTTCCCTGCTAATGCATCTGGAAAGGCAGCAGAAGATGGCCCAAGATGGCCCCTGCACCCACGTGGGAGACCCGGAAGAAGGCCCTGGCCATTATGGCCATTTGAGGAGTGAACCTGTGGATGGAAGATCTCTTTCTCTATCTCTCCCTCTCTCTCTCTGTAACTCTGACTTTCAAATAAATACTGTGATATTCCACCAATTTGAGCAACTGGTGGAATCTTTCCAGGATGTGAGGGAGGCTGTACCACATCCAAGTCTATAGAGTCCTATGCTAGGCATCTGGTCCCCTAAGAAGGGGGTTGATTCTGCCATTGCAGACTCAACAAACATTTGTTGAACAATGTCAAGGTGTTATGGTGACAAGCAAGTGTTATCGAGTAATGCCTCCTCCTCTCCCCTTCTCTAGACTTTTGCAGCTCTTGAGTCAGGGGATAGATGCTTATTAGAGATTGAAAAGGAAGCTTTCTGGGAACTAAGCCCTAGTCACTCTTGCTCTCAATATTTCCCTGTTTTAATCCTAACATCTTTTTTTTCTTCTCTTCAGCATGTTTGGGATGGCATACCTTACCTGCAACAGAAATGAGGGCTACCCTTTGCTGGGTAGGTAGTGCCTTGATTTTAAACTTCCTGTTGAACTATAGCAAAGCATACAGAAAAATACACTGGTGATTAAGTGCAAAGCTGAATGAGTTATCACAAAATGGAAACATAATGATCACCCAGGTCAAGAAATAGAAAAGTAACAATACTCCATGGACACCTACACCCTCTTTCCTGCTTCCTTCCCCCCCAAAACTTCTAAAACCTTAGATTACTTACATTTGTTTGAAGTTCCTATGTAAGTAGAATCACCCTTTATATATGCCTTATTTTACTCAACAGTGTTGTCAACTCATTTTGTTGGTGTTACTGCCATACTATGCAGTATTCCGTACTGTAAATATACCAAAAATGTCTTTCATTCTGCTATTGTACAGCATTTGGGTTATTATCATTTGGGATTTTTATGAATACTATCACAAACATTTTTTGCACAAGTCTTTTGGTGAACACTATTTGCATTTCCATTGAGTGTATATGTAGGAGTGAAATTGTCGGCACAAAAGGTGCAATTCTGGTAGATGATGCAAAGAAGTTTTTCAAAATTTATATTCTGTAATTTATATTCTGACCAACAGTGTTATGAGAGATCCAGTTCTTCATTCTTGCCAGCAACTTGGTTTTGTCTGTCTTTACAATTTTAATAATTCTGTGGGGTATATTATGAGAACTTATTGTGGTTTCTACTTGTATTGACCTGATTGGGTGAGCTGCTTTTCCACATGTTTGTTAGCCATTTCGACAGCTTCCTTTATAAAGTGTCTGTACAAATCATTGTGCTATTCTTCAGTTGGATTGTATTTGTATCATAGATATTTTGACATTATTTTATATGTTCTAGAAATGGATCCATTGCCATTTATTTGTATTGCACATCACTTTTCCCACCCTGTGCCACTTTTATTCTTTTAATGACTTATATTTAATGAGTGGGGTTCTTAATTTTAATGTAATCTAATTCATCTTATAGCTGGTTCTTCTCTATCTACTGTTTAAGAAAGCTTTCCTCATATACAAGTCATGAAGATATTTTTCTAGATTTTCTGCCAGACATTTTGCTTTATCTTTTGCATTTAAGTCTGCAATCCACCTGAAAGTGATATTTTTGTGATTCTTGGTGCTAAGGACCCAAACATAAGGAAGCTAACTTGAGATTAGACAGGGAAGATGATCTAAAAGGAGGCAGGGGTACACCTCTTACAGAGTAGATCCCATGAAGACTGGCCTGTGGATTCTGAAAGCAGTCATTTGTAGGAACACTTGTCATTTCCTTCTGTTAGACTTGGACGTCCTTGCAAGTCTCAACATAAGTGAAGTTCCGGTTATAACTGTGTCTTGGTGTCAGGAGAACCTGAAAGAAGGCAACAGTTACAGAACTACTAAAGACACTTGGGCCAGCAGAAATGTCCTCCTTAGATTACAGACAGGTGGTTTTCAGTCTTCCAGCACATTCCTTCTTATAGGTCCAGATTCCCAAACTCCTGAAGCCAGAGGCAAGAAGGAGTATCCACTTTCCCTCCTCTGAGGCTAACTTTCCATCCCAAGTCATACTTATGATAACATGGAATCCTGTCCTCCTTTCTACACGATTGCAGACTCAACTAGGACGCAGACATCCCAGGTAATGTCTTAACCACTGGGCCAAATACCAACCCTTCATGAACTTTTTGAAGAACCCTCCTAGCTCTTAGATGTCCTATATGAATGGAATAAGAGAACCAGAAGATTCTGCCATATTGCCTTTTTTTTTTTTTTTTTTTTTTTTTGACAGGCAGAGTGGACAGGGAGAGAGAGAGAGACAGAGAGAAAGGTCTTCCTTTTTGCCGTTGGTTCACCCTCCAATGGCCGCCACGGCTGGCGCGCTGAGGCCAGCGCACCACACTGATCCGAAGGCAGGAGCCAGGTACTTCTCCTGGTCTCCCATGGGGTGCAGGGCCCAAGTACTTGGGCCATCCTCCACTGCACTCCCTGGCCACAGCAGAGAGCTGGCCTGGAAGAGGGGCAACCGGGACAGAATCTGGCACCCCGACCGGTACTAGAACCCGGTGTGCCGGCGCCGCAAGGCAGAGAATTAGCCTAGTGAGCCGCGGCGCCGGCCACCATGTTGCCTTTTGAGCCTCGTCTTCTGAGTTCCTCTGTTAGCCTGAAGCTAAAGAAGAACACAGTACATACAAGTTGAAGTTCAAATGCATTTTCAGAAAGGGAACGTTTCACTCAAAGGAAGCAAGATAGTCTGCAATTCTCAGTACACCATACCCAGAAATTTACATTCCTAAGCAAAGCACTTAGCTTCTTTGAATACATCTACACTTGGATTAGGGATCTTATTTTTCAGCAAAGACTTTAGATCATAGCCCAGCATGTATTTGCTTTATCAGTGGATTACAGAGTAGGCTCTCCACAGCCCTCTGTCTGCCAAATCAAAAATGCTTGGCCCTACAGGAGTCTCTAACTCTTGACAAGCATTGCTCCCCGTCTGGACATTGCAGTCAGTTCTTCCAGCTCCTTCCTGTCCACCCAGGTTTCAAACACTGAACTCAGCTTCCAGTTTCAGCCAGGGCATCCTGTTACATGTATTTAAAAACACAGAAGAAAAAGAACAGCAACGGGGTGATTTTTGTTTTTGCTCTTTCTTTTCTAAGTTTTCTGTATTTTCTACCATAAGCATGTGTTTGCTATATCATCAGAAAAAATACATAATGTATTCTTACTATGAATTTGGTTACTCTTTGGGTAAACATCATTACACATGATTTTTGAAAGCAAATTTAATCTTATCACTGATAATGCTTCCAGTAACACTGAATTAAGTATAATTTTCAGGTACAGAGGGCAAATTTCCTTCATCACAGAATAAGAAATCATATTTTATCTATGATTGTTCAATATGGGAAAACTAACTGTAAATTTATTTCCTAATGAAGTAATCTACAGGTTACTTCTAGTGGGTAAGGGGGAAAAAGAAGCTTTAGGGTTTTTTGCACTGCAAGGGCACTTTAATATGGTCTTGGAAAAATTGAATTTGAAAATAATGCAAAATTTCTATGAACTTTTTGCAGCTATTATGTATAATTAAGTGGACATTGTAGTAAGCATTATAAGAATATTTTCTCTCACAGCTTGTAGTAAACAAATAAAACAGTGAAACCATGTTAACTGGAAAGCTGTAGAGAAAGATTTTAAAAATTTGAGAAGTACACAGGGTCGTGAAAGTCCGTGAGCAACTCCATGAAATGATCAAGGCTATTCTTAGAAGGAGTGTCACTAAGTGCTTTTTTTATATCTCTAGGCTAGTCTGTGTTGATTGTGTTTGCTCCCTTTTTAAACAATAAAAACATCAGGTCGTGATAAGGAGATCAAATACTTCATGTGTACTATGAAGGAATTTTTAATGTCCAACTGCAGCCGAGTCCTAATGTATGAAGGATTATCCGGATTTGGAAAAAGCCGGATACTTATGGAAATTGAGTACCTGGCCCAAGGTGAGAACCACAGGTGAGTGTCTGGGAATGATTGTTCCTTGTGAGATACAACCTTGAAAGAGTTGTATTTCTTTGATGCTTCTTCTCCTCTTTCTATACTCCCCCTTACATGAGTTATCCACAACCCACAGTTGTTGGGGCAATGACCTTTGTGTTAAGTAGACAACTAACGATGAATATATTGAACTAAGAAAGAGAGAAACTGGACTAACCCTTGGAAATCCTGGTTTAATGCCAAGTGGAGCTTAGGTATTTTAAAGCTCCCTAAAAAAAATCCCAATATACAGACAGGCTGAGAACAGCTGGCATAGATGTTGACATCAAGGCGAGATTTAGTCTGTAGAACAAATACAAACATTTATTCAGCTAGCTGACAGGCAACCACTGGTTCACAGCATTTAGATCTGAGAATAGGGGTAGAGAAGGATGGGTCTCTAGAAGACAGGGCTAAGGTACCTACCTCGTGTTATTCATGTAACTTTGTATCTTCATATGAGGAGTGGCATGAGGTTTCTCCTTGGGACAACTCTTCCAGCACCCTTGCGGAAGTGCATAGTATGGTATTCGCAACAGTGATGATGACCGAGACAATGACGATGGTTTCCTATCCTTCCACCATCTGACTTAAAGGCTACAAGGGAAAGATGCTTGCTAACCCTATATTCTTATTAGCTTATAGTATTTCTGTCCCTCTGTATGAGAAAGGCCAGTTTCTAAATACCTTTACCATTGCCATGTTGGTAATTCACAGAAGCCAGAAGACATTCATCTATTCAATCACTTGCTGAATTCCTGTGATGGCTCCAAGAAGTGTTAAGTGCAGTATCCATGTGCCAGGCCTGCCATAACAAAGTACTGGGTAGTGTAGACAACAGAACTTTACTGTTTCGTGGTCTGGGGCCTAGGCATTCAAGACTGTGTCAGCAGGGTTGGCCCCTCTCAGGAGGGTGAGAAGAATCAGAGTCATCTGGATTCTGGGGGTTTGCTAGTGAGCTTTGCTATTCCTCTGGCTTCCTCGTCACATGGCCTTCTCCTTGTGTGTTCTTTGTGACCATGTTTCTCCTCACCCCTTTTAAAAAAGATTTTTTTATTTGGTTGAAAAGCAGAGTTACAGAGAGAGAGACAGAGACAGAGAGAGATGGGGGGCGGGGGAAAAGAGGGAGAGAAAGAAATCTTCTATCTGCTGGTTCACTCCCCAGGTGGCTGCAATGGCCAGGGCTAGGCCAGGCTGAAGCCAGGAGCCTGGAGTTTCATCTGGGTCTCCCATGTGGGTGGTCTAAGCACTTGGGCCATTTTCTGTTGCCTTCCCAAACACATTAGCAGGAAGCTGGACTGGAAGAGGTACAGCTCTTCTAGGCACATGGACTAGAGCCCACATGGGACCCCCTACGTCACAAGGCCAGCCCCACATTTATTTCTCTTTTTTTTAAAGATTTACTGGGAGGCCGGTGCTGTGGCATAACAGGTAAAGCCACTGCCTGTAGCACCAGCGTCCCATGTGGCGCCAGTTCAAGTCCCAGATACTCCACTTCTAATCCAGCTCCCTGCTAATGTGCCTGGGAAGGCAGCAGAAGATGTCCCAAATGCTTGGGCCCCTGCACCCATGTGGGAACACGGAAGAAGCTCCTGGCTCCTGGCTTCGGATTGGCCCAGTTCTGGCCATTGCAGCCATCTGGGAAGTGAACCAGCAGTTGGAGGATCTCTCTGTCTGTCTCTCCCTCTCTTTCTCTGTAACTCTACCTTTCACATAAATAAATATATCTTTTAAAAATTTTTTTCCAAGACTTGAACTGTTGGTTAGAATTGGGATGCTGATACCATAAGCCGCAACTTAACCCACTGTACCACAATGGCTGCCCCAAATTGCCCTTTTTATAAGACACCAGTCATACTGGATTAAGGGTCCAACCCTATGCCAATATGATCTTCACTAATTACATTTGCAACAAACCTATCCCCAAATAAGGTCACATTCTGAGGTAATAGGGGCTAAGTCTCCAACATATGAGTGGGGGAAGGGGGTAAGTCAGCCCTTCGCAGTGCTGAGGCTCTGGATATGAATCCTGTCTGATCCCTACACTCAAGGAGCTCTGAGAAGAGAAGGGGAAGGTGATGGCAATGAATAGAATATAGTGAGAGGCCGGCACTGCGGCTCACTAGGCTAATCCTCCGCCTTGCAGCGCCAGCACACCAGGTTCTAGTCCCGGTCGGGGCGCCGGATCCTGTCCCGGTTGCCCCTCTTCCAGGCCAGCTCTCTGCTGTGGCCTGGGAGTGCAGTGGAGGATGGCCCAAGTGCTTGGGCCCTGTACCCGCATGGGAGACCAGGAGAAGCACCTGGCTCCTGCCATCAGATCAGCGCGGTGCGCTGGCCGCAGCGCGCTGGCCGCGGCGGCCATTGGAGGGTGAACCAACGGCAAAGGAAGACCTTTCTCTCTGTCTCTCTTTCTCACTGTCCACTCTGCCTGTCAAAAAAAAAAAAAAAAGGACATAGTGAGGACAACCACGGAGACATGGAGCACTATGAGAACTCAGAGAGGGGGCTGCTGGGTAACATCAGCTCTGCGACATCAGCGGGGCTGCCCAGGAGGTTCCACCTGAGCTGAGGTTACAGACGGACAGTGACCGAGGGACTGTGAGAACTGACGGCATTCCTGGCTGAGGAGAGAATGTGGGCAAAGACCCGGGGAAGAGAAACGGCTGTGGGGCTGCTGCTTTAGTGGAGGGTGGATAGCTGGGCAGGGAGTGGCAGAGAGAGAACAGGAGGTGGTGGGACGTCTTGAATGTCACATGAAAGGACACTTGGAGCCTCTGAAAATTTTACCTGGGAAAGTGACCCAAGAAGATGAGCCTCTAATGGGCTCTGGGTTTCTGTGAAGGTGACGCATTCTGAAGGCTGTGACACGAGGCACCGGGAGTGGCACACTGTTGTGTAGGGGAGGAGAGAATATGAGGGCCTGAAGCAGGGTGCGGGGCAGCAGTGGTGAGATTCAGGATAGCTAGGTTAGAGGATCGGGGCTTATGGGCATAGCGGAAGGAGGAGGCTATATCAGAAACGGAAGCAGAGAACAGCTTCCGGGTAGCTGAGTATGAGGAGAGAGAGCTTCCCTCAATCTTTACCATTTCCAAAATAAATTTTTGAACTTTCTTCTGATTCTTGATTTTTCTTGTTAAACAGGACTATTGCTATTGCACTGACTAAGGTCAGCTTCCATCAGAATTTTTATACTATCCAGATACTCATGGCCAATGTCCTAGGGCTGGATACTTGTAAGCATTATAAAGAACGACAGACCAACCTCCAAAATAAAGTCAAGACCCTGTTGGATGAAAAGTTCCACTGTCTTCTTAATGACATTTTCCATGTCCAGGTAATTAGCTAGCATTAGACTTCTGCAAGAATTAGCCCTGGGGCGGGGTGAAGTGGCTGCTCCCTGGTGGTTTATGCCAGGCATCTCTCTGGCCTGTATTTTCTTTTTCTTTTCCCATCTGGAGCATCCAGGTGGTGAGGCAATGGCTCCCAATCCTCCTTGAATGTGCATCCGTTTTCTTGAGATGGATTGGCAGTATCAAGATATGCCACACTCACAAAACTCCAAATGGCCACCTGCTGATTCATTTTTTTCTACCCTCACCTGTCCGTCATAGCTGGTCTAGGCACTAGGTGCTCCCACAAGTGGCTGCCAATGCAGTGCCAGAGTGTGCCCTGTCCTTTCCCAAGTCTGTTAGGCTCCCTGACGTAGAGCATTGGAGCTGGAAGGGTTTTAATGCACGAAGCACTTTAGTGTTTTTCCTTAAAGTCGCAGAGCTGGTAGTTCCCATTGCTGTTTCCCTATGCTCAACATTCTTCTATTTCTTTGTGTAGTTCCCTATTTCACGGGAGATTTCCAAGATGAGCACCTTTAGAAAGCAAAAGCAACTGGAAGCTTTGTTTATGAAGATCTTGGAGCAAGTAAGAGCCGCTGAAGGTCAAGTTGTGGGGGAAGGAAAACAGGGCCAATCACCACGAAGCCAGGTGGCCTGCATTGGTTCAGACTCTGTGGGCAAGAAGCTTTTGAAGTCTGTGCAGGGTTTGCCCTGAAGGGTTTGGCTGTCCTACAGACCTCCAGACCTTCAGCTAAGAACCTTTGCTGTATTCCACTTGGCTGCAGTAACTCCCATTGAGTTCAGTGTCCAATACCAAATGCATTCTTTCCTGTTACAATGCCCTTCCTTCCTCTTCTTAATCCTTAATATAGTAAGGGCAAATTCACTTACCCATTATTTCAACTTACCCTTGCCTCATCCTCGCTCACATCTACATGATTTCCAGTCCTACTGCTTCTATCCTGGACTGTCTCTGGAATCTCCCGGCCCTCTTGTTTCCACTGCTGTTGTTAGGATTCCTGTCTTGGGGCTGATGCTGTAGTGTAGCTGGTAAAGCTGTTGCCTGTAGTGCTGCCATCCCACATAGACTCTGATTCAAGTCACGGGTACTCAGCTTCTGCTCCTGCTCTCTGCTATGGCCTGGGAAAGTAGTAGAAGATGGCCCAAGTCCTTGGGCCCCTGTGCCCATGTGGGAGACCCGAAAGAAGCTCCTGGCTCCTGGCTCCCAGCTTCAGATTGGCCCAGCTCCGACCATTGCAGCCATCTGGGGAGTGAACCAGTGGATGGAAGACCTCTCTCTCTCTCTCTCTCTCTCTCTCTCTCTGCCTCTCTGTAACTCTGCCTTTCGAATAAATAAATACATCTTAAAAAAAAAAAAAAAAAAAGACACAGCCAGCGCCACGGCTCAATAGGCTAATCCTCCGCCTTGCGGTGCCGGCACACCAGGTTCTAGTCCCAGTCGGAGCACCGGATTCTGTCCCAGTTGCCCCTCTTCCAGGCCAGCTCTCTGCTATGGCCTGGGAGTGCAGTGGAAGATGGCCCAAGTGCTTGGGCCCTGCACCCGCATGGGAGACCAGGAGAGGCACCTGGCTCCCAGCTTCGGATCAGCGCAGCGCGCTGGCTGTGGCGGCCATTGGAGGGTGAACCAACGATAAAGGAAGACCTTTCTCTCTGTCTCTCTCTCTCTCACTGTCCACTCTGCCTATCAAAAAAAAAAAAAAGACATCTATCTCTTCTTGACCTATTTCCATAGCTTTCTGTAGTTTCTGGGCTTCTTACCACTCCAATTCATCTTCCACGCAACTGCCAGGGTGTATACGAAGCACACCAACCCAGTTTACACTCTCCAAATAAGTCCTGATGCTAATGAGATAAAAGCAAAAAGAATTTTGCTTTTTCTTTTTTAAAGGATTTATTTATTATTTGAAAAGCAGAGTGACAGAGTGAGACAGTGAGAGCGAGAGATCTTCCATCCTCTGGTTCACTCCCCAAGTGGCTGCAACAGCCAGGGCTGGGCCAGGCTGAAACCAGAAGCCTAGAACTCCATCCAGGTCTCCCACGTGGGTGGCAGGGACCCAAGTACTTGAGCCATCCTCTGCTGCCTTTACAGGCGCATTGTCAGAGAGCTGGGTCAGAAACAACTTGCACCGGTGCTCTGATATCGGATGCTGGCATTGCGAGCAGTGTCTTAACCTGCTACACCACAACACCTACCCCAAAAGACTTTTTATTAACCTGGAGAAATGATACTTATCCTTCAGCGTCACCTCTTTGGTGAGAACATCCCCAGATGCTTTGAACACCTACTGCAGTGTATTGCAAATTGTATTTCATATCTATCTCCCCACCAGGAGAATTGTGAGCTTTTTAAGAACAGAGAGTCTCTCATTTTTGTATTGCTACTGACAGGAAGAGAACCTGGGTTAAAAAAAAAAAGATCAGTATAAGTTGTGGCATTGAGTTAAGTTTATAATACAACCACCTTCTACACTTCAGGTATATAAGCAAGGCTGTTTCTAAATGTCAGGCTTTGGATTGTTTGCATAATAAGTATATCCAAGAAGCATCTTTATCAGTATGGATTTATGGGTTTAACTTCTAAAGAATAAAAAAGCAAGGCTTGAGTTGGACATAGGAATCCATTTAATTGTTGGCTTTTGTTTCAAAGCTTCTCAGTTGGGGGAGGCAGGGCTTTGGTGCAGCTGTTAATACGTCACTTAGGATATCCACAACCCATAGTGGAGTGCCTGGGATTGCGTCCCAACTCTGCTCCCAATTCCAGCTCCCTACTAAGGCAAACTCTGGGAGGTAGCAGTTGATGGGTCAAGAAGAAAAGGTCCCTGCCCCCACCTGGGATTGGGTTCCAGGCTCATGGCTGCAGCCTGACCCCGTCCCAGTGGTTACAGGCATTTGGGGGATGAACCAGCAAATGAAAGATGGCTCTCAATCTCTGTCTCTCTGTCTCTTTATCTCTGTCTCTCCCTCTGTTTGTCTCAGTATCTCTACCTTTCAAATAAAATGCAAACAAATCGATAAACTTTTTCAAAATGTTAGTTCTGATGCATAGTCTAGTTTGGAAACCCTAGGGAAGCTAGGCTTTGATCACGTGTCATGACAATAGTCCTTGGATCATTCATTGTCTGTGTGACCTAAGGCCGCTTACTTACACCCTCTGGACCTAAATGTTTTCAGTGAGTAGATCCAATAGTACCACTTCCTGTGGAAAGAATTAAATGAGGTATTTTTGTAAAGATGGTGCCTGGAACATAGTCAGTGCAACATAAATGTTGGTTTTTATTCACAACAGAATCCAATTCAGCCTCTTCATTTGAAATTTGGAATAAACCAAAGCCAATGATATACTATGGATTTCATGTGTTTTGTGGTTTTTAGTTTTTTGGTTCCTGTTTTATTTATCCTTCAGTTCATAAATAATCCACTGAAATCCATCCACTGATTCACTTCCCAGATGGCCACAACGGCTGGGGCTGCTCCATTCTGAAGCGAGGAGCTTCTCCCAGGTCTCCCACATGGGCACAGGGGCCCAAGGACTTGGGCCATCTTCTGCTGCTTTCCCAGGCCATAGCAGAGAGCTAGATTGGAAGTGGAGCAGCAGGGTCTTGAATCAGCACCTACATGGGATACTAACACTGTAGGCAGCGGCTTTACCCACCACGCCATAGCGCCAGCCTGCTCTACTTCTAGTCTAGCTCCCTGCTAATGCACCTGGGAAGGTAGCAGAAGATGGCCCAGGTGCTTGCATCCACGTGGGAGACCTGGAAGAAGCTTTGGCTCCTGGCTTCAGCCTGGCCCAGACTCAGCTATTTGGGGAGTGAACCAGCAGATAGAAGACCTTTCATTTTCCCTCTCTTTAACTTTGCCTTTCCAATAAATAAAATTAATCTTTGAAAAATGGAATAATAACTTTCTGTTCATAAAAATTTTCTCATAGCTAGTGAGGAGCAAAGTATTTGGGGGCATAATGAGGCTGTAGGAGTAGACCCACTATGTGCAATGTATGATAAGTCAGGTTGAACATTTTATAATGATTTATAATTTTGAAATAGTTTTTATTGATTTTGTTTATAAAAATATAGAAGGTAGGAATAGGTCAATCCAGTCTCTTCTCAGTGCAGGGGGAATGGGAGCAGGGAAAGTTTTCTCTGTTGGAAACCTCACATGAGAAGCCAGGGCTGCTATGCAAGTGGCTGACACTGCAATGGATGCTCCATATTTTACTTTTGGTTTGTTTGAGGGAGAGAGAGAGAGAGAGAGAGACATGCAGATAGAGAGAGCCTTCATCCACTGGTTCATTCTCCAAACGCCTACAATAGCCAGGGCTGGACCCTGCAAGGGCTAAAAGCCAGAAACTCAATCCAGGTCTGCTATATGGATGGCAGGGCCTCAATTATTTGAGCCATCACTATTGCCCCCCAGGGTCCACAGAGGAACACATCAAAGCGATATATATATATATATATATATATATATATATATATAATGTAATACAAAGATATTGGTGCCCCAGTATGGGATAGGGGCATCATAACTGCTAGGCCAAACACCCACCTCTAAGCTCCACATTTTGTTTAAGACTGCATCCCAGCACTAAGGATGGGCCTGACCCTACTAGATGCACAATAAATGCTTAACGAGTGAATAATTCAGACTGGTTAGGAAAGGATAGTCTACAGGAGAAAAGAGATACATGATCTATTTTTAAATGTAAAAGATACCCCAACTCAAACTACAACAGCATCAGCTGCCAGGAGGCAAAGAGTAGATCAGTCTCCTTCAGCACTGTGCATCCAGCACCTTGCCCGCAGGCACTCAGTAGTATGTGGAAGATGAGTATGTATTGGCTGAGTAGTGTCAGTTAGAGACTCCTAGGAGAACTTAATTTGTGAATAGACATTAAAATGATTTACAGGAACCGGCGTTGTGGTGTAGCTGGTGAAGCTACTCCCTGTGATGCTGGCACCCCATATTGGAGTGCTGCTTTGAGTTTCAGTTGCTCTGCTTCCTGGGAAGGCAGTGGAAGATGACCCAAATGCTTGGGCCCCTGCTACCCATGTGGGAGACCTGTATAGAGTCCTGTCTCCTGGCCTTGGCCTGGCCTAGTCCTGGCCGTTGCAGCCATCTGGGGGGTGAACCAGCAGATGAAAGATGCCTCTCTCTCTCTCTCTCTCTTGCTCTTCTTTTCAAATAAATAAGTGAATCTTTTAAAAAATGAATTGAAGTTAATATATATCATTATTTTTATCTAATGGACACTTTTACTTAGCTTTAGTGGATACCCCTACAACCTTATCTATCCTACAAATTTCCATTATGTTTACGCACAGTTTTGTCCAAGTAAAAGTCTTTCCAGCAAGCTCTGTCCAAATTGCCACAAATGCCAAGTTAATGGACTATAATACAATCCAAAGAAAAGATTTAGCACAACCGGTTCTTTCTCTCCATCATAAACAAGCCACACACCTCAGTGTGTAGGCGTGCATAGCCACACACAAGCATACAGATCTGAAGTCTTACAGCCTCGTTTTTTGTTTCTCTACCTTGCCCAGACAGTGAAAGAGGAAAGGATCATTTTCATCATTGATGAGGCCCAGTTTGTGGATTACGCCTCCTGGATCTTTATGGAGAAGCTTATCCGAACCGTTCCCATCTTCATCATCATGTCGCTGTCTCCCTTCACTGAAATTCCTTGTGCAGCGGCCAGTGCCATAATGAAGAACAGGAACACCACCTACGTCACCCTGGGAGCAGTACAGCCCAACGACATCCGCAACAAGGTCTGTCTTGACCTCAATGTGAGCAGCATCCCCAAAGAACTGGACTTGTAAGTAACCTGGTGCTGTACCGAGCTCTTTCCGTCTGCACTCACTGCCCAGGCCCAGGTGTGATCAGATTGAGTAGCACCTGTCTTGAAGTATCCAGTTCAGTATCCTTGGTGGTGACACCTGAACCGGTGGTCACTGGGTTGGATGGTGTGTACCTTTTCCATCTTATGTCCCTGTTCTACACCTTCTCAGACTTGCTCAGTGGGTTTGTTTTCTTTCCATTGTGCAAGTTATGGATATATTCACTCTACTTACTTATTTTTAATTAATTTATTGTGTTTATCTGAAAGACAGACAAGGACAGAGATCCTCATCCTCTGGTTCGCTCCACAGATGCCTGCAATATCTAAAGTTGGGCCAGGCTAAAGCCAGAAGCCCAAAACTCCATCTAGGTCTCCCACACGGGTGGCAGGGACTCGAGTACTTGAGCCATCTTCTGCTTTCAGGGTACACACTAGCAGGAAGCTGGATTAGAAGGGGAGCAGTTAGAACTCAAACCAGGTGCTCCAGTATGGAATGCAGGCATCTCAGGCAGCACCTTTTTTAAAAAAAAAAAAAAAAAAAAGATGAATTTATTTGGGAGAGAGAGAGAGAGACTGATCTTCCATCCACTAGTTCACTCTCCAAATGGACACAACCACCAGGGCTGGGCCTGGCCAAAGCCAGGAATCAGGAGTTTCATTTGGTCTCACACATGGGTGCAGGGGCCCAAGCACTTGGGTCATCTTCTGCCGCTTTCCCAGGCCATTAGCAAGGAGCTGGATCAGAAGTGGAGCAGCCAGGACTTGAACCAGTGTCCATATGGGATGCTGTTGTCGCAGGCAGCGGCTTTGCCTGCTACACCACCCACAATGCTGGTTCCTCCCAACCCACAAGCAGCATCTTAACCACTACACCAGTTGTCTACCCTGTATTCACTTTATTTCTTTATTCTTATTTTGAAGATTAAACCTTTTTCACCATATGTTTATTTTGTTTATTTGAAAGGGAGAGAGAGAGAGAGAGAGAGAGAGAGAGAGAGAGGTGGAGAGATTTCTTCACCCACTAGTACACTCCCCTCCAAATGCCTGAGACAGCGAGGACCCAGCCAGGCCGTAGCCAGGAGCTGAAACTGAGTCCCAGCCTCCTGTGTGGGTGGCAGTGACCCAAGGTCTTGAGCCGTCATCTGCTGCTTCCCAGAGTGCACATTCGCAGGGCTCTGACTGGTAGCACAGCTAGACTGAACCAAGTGCGCACTTTGATATCGGATGTGGGCTCCCCAAGGGGTGCTGAGCCAAATGCCACCCCTCTTCTGGGGAGTCTCTTTTTTAACCTAGAAACCTATACAAACTTTATGCATTTTATAAATACAAATTTAGCAACATAGGGTGTCGCTCCCCGTCTTCGTGGAGGAACGACACAGGACCCTGCGCTGTTCTTTTGTCTGCTCGGCCCTCCCCGGGTTTGCTGCTGGTTCTTCCCGGGTTGGCTACCAACCCTTCCACCTCCGTGGAAGGGCGGTTCCCCCTAGCCACTTTCCCCACTTCCACGGGGGAGCGGCACACCGCCGGCCGGCTCGCTCGGGGGCTGCACAGGTGTTCCTTCAGATAGATGTTCCTGGTGCATGTTGTCTCTCTCCTCCTTTATAGTCCTCTTCCACCAATCCCAACTCTGCTACCCACACGCCGAGTACGCTGCTCTCCTCCAATCAGGAGCAGGTCCTGCTGTTTATTGGTTGAACTGGAGGCAGCTGTGTAGAAGCTGTTTTTACTCCTCTCCCAGCGCCATATTGTGGGAGAGCAGATGCATAGAATAAGTCTTAATTCCAGTAACTTAGCTTAGTCCAAGTTGCTCCCCACAATAGGGATTCTTCCCAACCTACCCTCCCTCCCACCCTTCCTCCTCCCTCTCCTATTCCCATTCTTATTTTTTACCAAGATCTATTTTCAACTAACTTTTACACATAAGATTAACCCTATACTAAGTAAAGAGTTCAACAAATAGTATGAGAAAAAAAAAAAAAAAAACTGCCCCGAGACAAGGGTTGTTCAAAGTCATCACATCTCAAAGTGTCAATTTCACTTATCTAGATTACCTTTTAGTGTCAATTTCACTTAGATCAGGGAGAACAGAGGTATTTGCCTTTTTGAGACTGGGGGAGTCTTGACAGCGGCCCCCTTCACAAAGCAGACAATATCTCTTCTTTAGCTGGCTTTTTACAGCCAGTCTTATATATGGCTGGGAAAACACCCTATCTGTTCTTCCTAATAAGTCTGCCTTGGGGCTTGTGTTGTGATGCAGAGGGGAAAGCCACTGCCTGGTTTGTGTCCTGGCTGCTCCACTTCTGATCCAGCTCCCTGCTCATGGCCCAGGGAAAGCCGCAGAAGATGACTGTGATGAAGCTCCTGGCTCCTGGCATCAGCCTGGCTCAGCCCTGGCCATTGCAGCCACTTGGGGAGTGAACCAATGGACATTCCAGGTCTCCCACGTGGGTAGCAGGGGATCAAGCACTTGGGTAATCCTCTGCTGCTTTACGGGGCTCATTAGCAGGGAGTGGAAATGCCAGACTCAAACCAGTGTCCATATGAGATGCCAGTGTTGCAGGTGGTGACTTAACCCTCTACGCCACAGTGTCGGCTCTATAAATAAATCTTTTTTAAAAAATCTGCCTTTGGGGACCGGCACTGTAGTGTAGTAGGCTAAGCCTCTGCCTGTGGAGCCGGCATCCCTTATGGGCTCTGGTTCGTGTCCCAGCTGCCCCTCTTCCGATTCAGCCCTCTGCTACAGCCTGGGAAAGCAGTGGAAGATGGCCCAAATGCTTGGGCCCCTGCTCCCACTTGGAAGACCCAGAAGCAGCTCCTGACTCTTGGCTCCTGGCTCCTGGCTTCAGATCAGCCCTGCTCCGGCCATTGCAGCCTTTTGGGGAGTGAACCAGAGGATGGAAGACCTTTCTCTCTGTCTGTCCCTCTCTCTGTCTGTAACTCTGCCTCTCAAAGAAATAAGATCTTTAAAAAAAAAATCTGCCTTGTTCCTGGAAGGAAGATGTCTTCGACATCATTTAAAATAACTCCTGGCCCAGCCCTAGGTTTTGCAGGCATTTGGGGAGCAAATCAGTAGATGAAAGGTCTATCTTTGTCTGTCTCTCTTGGTTTCTCTGTCTGCCTTTCAAATAAAAATGAAAATAAATAAATGGAAATTTAGAAAATAGGTCCAGGTATGAATTTGTTTCACCTCCCCCTCTCTATACACACACACACACACACACGCGTGCGCATTTACCTTTTGATTTAGCAATTCTAATTCTAGAAATCTATGTCAAAGATACAGTAACAGAAATATGAAACAACATGGGCAAAGTTTTTACTGGGACATCATTTGGAATGATAAAATACTGGGAACAATCCCAATGTTCATTCCAAGAGAATAGGTTGAGTAACCGGTCAACACAATGGAGCAGCATACACCAACAAAAAGAAATGAGAGGGAACTACTTACATGAAAGAGAGCCCAGGATACATTGTTGAGTGAAAAAAAAAAAAAACAAGATGCAGCTCAGTATGCAATGTGCATCCTGTGCTGTCTTTTAAATAAGGGTTGAGAGAGAGAGAGAGAGAGTGCATTTCTTTCTATTCTTTAAAAGAAACATCAGAAGGATAAACCAAAAGCCCGTAGGGTGGAGGAAGAAAGCAAGACTGAAGGTGTGCCTTATTATATATAGTTTGGCTTCGGAAACATAGAAATAATTTTGCATAATTAAGAAAGTGAGTTAGAAGGCAAAAAGCAATTGTTAAAATATGGAAACAAAGAGAACGTGAGAAGAAATTATTGTCAAGTGATTGAGAAGCTCAAATATTTTTTTCTTCCTGAAAGCAAGGTGGTTCACCAGTGTAAGCAGGTTGCCCTGTCTTAACAACAGGTACTTGGTGGAAGGGAGCTGCGGGATCCCATTTTACTGCGAAGAATTGGTAAAGAACCTCGACCACCACAGGGTGCTTGTTTTCCAACAGATGGAGACTGAGGAAAAGACCAAAGTGACCTGGAATAACCTGTTCAGTAAGTCCCACAGAGATGGTTCTTTCTCACTCTGTCCTGCGGTGAGGGTGCCAAGAAGGGATTCTTCCATAGGCGAATACTGTAGGATCAGAAGGTTTTAGGGGTCAAGAAATACTGGATATGTGTGGTATTCCAGATTGCAAGAGAATATCACGTTGCCTGGGACTGACTGAACTGGGCTAAGGAATATATATACCTCCGACAATCATGAAACAAATCGGAGAAATCTGAAGGTTCAGGATCAGAACTAGAGATAACTTAGATGTTACCTGGCGGGGGGAGGGGGTGGGAGGCAGGAGTCCTTGTTTTCTGGCAGTTAAAATTATTAGCTCAAAATGAATTGTCGGGGTTGGCATTGTGGTGCAGCAGGTCAAGCCCATATCAGAGTCTTGGGTGTTCCACTTCCAATCCAGCTCCATGTAAGTGTGCCTGGGAAAGCAGTGGAAGATGGCCCAGATATTTAGGCCTCTGCCACCCACCTGGGAGACCAGGATGGAGTGCCTGGCTCCTGGTTTCAGTGCGGCCTAGCCCTGGCTGTTGTGGCCATTTGGAGAGTGAACCAGCATACAGCAAATGGAGGATCTCTCTTGCTGTCTCAAATTAGATAAGCCTATCTTTAATTAAAAAAAAAAAAAAAGAATTGTCCGCAAATTCCCTTGCTAAAGAGCTGTACAGGTGATTGAAATGTGAGATGATGACATGAAGGAGAATAGCTGGAATTTTTAGGACAATAGTTTTAGTGCAAGGAGAAGGGTAGGGGACAGAGATGGGATAAGAAAGCAAGTCAGGTCATACATAAGAGTGTTAATTGTTAAACTAACAACAGGAGGCACTGTGCACTAACTTCCCATGCAGGACCTCTGTCCTCCAAGAGTTGTGTTATGAGAGTTAATAGTAAAACTTGTTCTCAAAGATTTACTTCGTTTTAGTGTATTAAGTGGAGGATATTCTTATGTCTCATAAGCTATAATTATGTCTAAGCACTCACAAAAGATGTATCATTCTTGGGTTCTTCTTTAAAGTTAGCTAAGTTTCTCAAAAGAGAAGAATACTTAAAAAATGTGAAATTAACTTTGAGATGCAATGACTGAACAGCCCTTGTCTCAACTGTTGAGGAACAGGTTTTTTTTTTTTTTTTTTTCACATACAATTTGTTGAGCTCTTTACTTAGTATAGAGTTAATCTTCTGTGCATAAATTCAAAATAGATTTTAGTAAAAAACAAGACTGGGTATAATAGGAGAAGGAGGAGGAAGAGGGATGGGAGTGTGGGTGGGGAGGCTGGTATGGTGGGAAGAATCACTGTGTTCCTAAAGTCGTATTTATGAAATGCATGAAGTTTGTATTCCTTAAATAAAATGTTTCTTTGTGGGGGGGAGAAAGAAAAATTAAGCCTCTGATATGTACCTTAATGATGTTTAAAAATTAACTCTAGCACAGTCTTTTTTTGTAAAACAGAACGTCAACAATAAAATTGCAAAGTGTTGTAAAAAAAATTAGAAAAAAAGAAAGTCAGAATGTAGATAAGGGCCGTTGCTGTGGTGTAGTGGGTTTAGCCTCCACCTGAAGCACCGGCATCCCATATCATCGCTGGTTCAAGACCCAGCTGCTCCTCTTCTGATCTCGCTCTCTACTATGGCCTGGGAAAGAAATAGAAAATGATCCAAGTGCTTGGGCCCCTGCACTCATGTGGGAGACCTGGAAGAAGCTCCTGGCTCCTGGCTTTGGATAGGCCCAGCTCTGGCTGTTGTAGCCATTTGGGGAGTAAACCAGCAGATGGCAGACCTTTCATTCTGTCTCTCCCTCTCTCTGTAACTCTGCTTGCAAAAATCTTAAAAAAAAAAAAAAAAAAAAAGAGGAAGAAGAAGAAGAAAGAAAAAGAATGTAAATAAAGGATTGAGATTAGAGATAGCATTTTTACCAGGGCTTGTTTGCACTCTCTGGCTTTTCTGGGTTGCCTGATTCTTCAGCTCCAGTCTGGGATATCTTTTTTTTTTTTTTTGTAGATTTATTTATTTTATTTGAAAGACAGAGAGAGAGAGAGATAGGTCTTCCATCTGCTGGTTCACTCCCCAAATGGCTGCAACACCTGGAGCTGGGCCAGGAGCTTTTTCTGGGTCTGCCATGTGGGTTCAGGGGCCCAAGCACTTGAGCCATCTTCTGCTGCTTTCCCAGGTGCATTAGCAGGGAACTGAATTGGAAGTGGGGCAGCTGGGTCTCAAACCAACACCCATAATGGATGCTGGCACTGCAGGCAGTGGCTTTACCTGCTATGCCACAGCGCCAGCCCCTCAGGCAAAAAAGAAACCCAGGGACTTCACTGCCAGATTCTTCCTTGGGTGGCACAGTCCCTAGCTGGCCTGACTTCTCTCCATCTTCAGTGTCTTACTGCATTTGTTTCTGTATATAAAGTCCAGGGGCTTTAGTTGTATTTAGCAGGAGGAATAGGGAAAAACAGTCACCTCCATCTTCCTCCAAGTGGATCTTTATCGTTGGGTGGTTCATGTTAAGTGACCGTAACTTAACAGCCAGAAACACATGACACCTGCAGGATGAAAACTTTTCCAGTTCTGGTTCCAGACCCTTGCTTCTAATTGCCTGTTGTGGGTGACCACCTCAAACTCAGCACGTTGAAAATGTAACTCTTTCTCCTTTCTCTTAAACTGTACCAGTTCGATTAATGGCCTCATTTGTGTTTCTGTCACCTCCGTGGCTGTCTCGCTGGGGCCCCATTTCCTGCATGTCTTCAGTATTCGAGTGCCCCTTGCTGTACCCCTTACCTGGTCTATCCATCATTTCTCCATATTCCATTATGATAACATCTTTCCTAGTCTTCCCTGTGCTGTGCTTTAGCCTCTCCTGTATGCTGCTTCCAGTGTTAACTTTCCCAGAGAAATGAGTTGGATCACTGCTGTCCCCTGTTCAGGAACCTGTGACACTCCCCCATTGTCTGTGGAACGAGGTCCAGTCTTCCTAGAATGTTAAGTGCGCCACCTTCAAACCAGCTCTCCCAACCCCTCTCCCCCAGTAGCCTGCAGCACTACACGCACTGTACTTGACCACACAAGTGGTCACATTCACCTGGCCTGCAGCCATCCCGAGGCTCCTGAGTCTTTGCATTGATCTCTCCGTTTGGAATATCCCTTCATCCCTCCAGGACCAATCAGAATATGTCCTGAATCCACCACACCTGAATTAATTGTTCTCTGTTCTCTGACATGTTGCTCTTTGCTCCTTAGCTTCCTGGTATTGTGATTAGTTACCTGTACATCCCTCCGGGCAGCTTGTAAGCTTCTGGAGGGCCGGAAGTATGGGCTGTCCTCATTCATAGCCTCCGAGGGATGAGAATGCAGGAACTCCCTAATCATCTGGTCCTGTGTTGATGCGAGCTGCCTGTCACTGATTGCGCCCACTCAGGCAGCACCTGTTCACTCCCTGGCCATCCAGCTCTTTGTGTACATGACTCAGCTCTCCAGGAGACCAGGAACGTGGTTATGGTCACCTTTATATTTCTGCCACCTCACCCATTGCGGGGTCTTGAAGATACCGAGCATTACTAGAGGGATAAATCAGTAACGCACTTTGGAGTACCTGGAGATCAAAGTGCTAACCAAGGTGATCTTCCAGCCTTGCCATTTTAAAATCTCTTCCTGACAGTGGCCATGTCCGACCTGGAGCACAGAGCCCCACAGAATGAGTTTGTATCTGAGTGTGGGCACGCGAATGCACGCACAAGTGTATGTTAGCACAAACTATGAGATAAGATACGTCCCGACCATCTGACAGCAAATCACGTTTCTGTAGAGCTCTGTGTACTATGGAAGTCATCAATAGTTCCACTCTTTGTTCTGAGATATGGTGGGGGGGAGACAACATTTCTGAGGAAACTTAGATTTTCATGAATAAGTTTTATTTGAAACAAGGTATTCCAGAATATGTTTTGAGCAAACGCACATCTGTGCCCACTCTTTCTCCCAGGAGACCCACTTCAAGTCTATGGGAAAATCATGCTTTTTTTTTTTTTTTTTTTAATTGGGGACCAGTGTAGTAGGTTAAGCTTCTCTGCCTGCGGCACTGGCATCCCATATGGGCACCCGTTCAAGACCCAGCTGCTCCACTTCTGGTCCAGCCCCTTGCTAATGCCCTGGGAAAGCAGTGGAAGATGGCTCAAGTGTTTGGACCCCTGCATTTTTGTGGGAGACCCGGAAGAAGCTCCTGGCTCCTGGTTTCAAATCGGCTTGGCTCTGGCTGTTTCAGCCATTTGTGGAGTGAACCGGATGGAAGACCTCTCTTTCTGTCTCTCTCTCTCTCTGTCTGTAACTCTGCCTGTCAGATAAATCTTAAAAATATTTCTATTTGAGGGGCCGGCACTGTGGTGCAGTGGGTTAACGCCCTGGCCTGAAGCGCCGGCATCCCATATGGGTGTCGGTTCGAGACCCGGCTGCCCCACTTCTGATCCAGGGCTCTGCTATGGCCTAGGAAGTAGATGATGACCGAAGCCCTTGGGCACCTGCACCCATGTGGGAGACCCGGAGGAAGCTCCTGGCACCTGGCTTCAGATCAGCATAGCTCCGGCTGTTGAGGCTGATTGGGGAGTGAACCATCGGGTGGAAGACCTCCCCCCCCCCTTCTCCCTGCCTTTCCTCTCTCTGTGTAACTCTGACTTTCAAATAAATAAATCTTAAAAAAAAAAATGCCTATTTGAAAGGCAGAAGGAGAGACAGAGACAGACCTTTCATTCACTGATTCACTCCCCCCAAATGTCTGCAGCAGCCACGAGGGCTGGGCAAGGTTGAACCCAGGAGCCTGAAACTCTGTCTGAGTCTCCTATGTTGGTGCTGGGGCCCAAGCATTTGAGCCATCTTCTACTGCTTTCCCAGGTGTATTAGCAGGGAGCTGCATTGGAAGTGGAGCAGCCAGGACATGAACCAGTGCCCATATGGGCTTGCCAACTTCATAGATGGTGGCTTAACCTGCTGTGCCTCAATGGTGGCCCTCAAAATAAGACTTTCTAAGACAGAAAGATGTCCCTTAATCTTTTTTTCCCCTTTTATCTCTCTATAGAGAATTTCATTAAGCCAACAGAGGAATTTAAAATGTCTGGTCTCGGTAATGAAGAAGGGACTGAAGAAATCTGTAAACTTGCAAGTGGTGTCAGACTGAAAAATCTGTCACCCCCGGCATCCTTAAAAGGTAAAGAAAATTTGACCTGGTATTCATGTTCTCGGACCTAGGTTCCACTTTGCTTTCTCTAGGATTTCCGTTGGACAAAGGGGAAATAGAGGAGCACCAGTTGTCTGTTCTGTGTGGCCCTGGATGGGGGCAGGCTCCGTGTTTGGCTTGGCTCCTCTGGGTCTGGTGTGAATACAGGTTTATTCAACTGCACAAAAGAGTGAAGTATGGTACATTTTCCATCGTACAGAAGCCAGATAAGGAAGGAGAGTACTACTGAGACATTTTCTGTCTGCTTTGACAAGAAACAGCAAATAAGGGAGTTTATGTCAGGGACGTATATTGTTCTTTTAAACCTATTCGTTCCTTCACTCATGAGAGAGACAGACGGAGCTGCCATCTGCTGGTTCACTCTTCAAATGCTCACTGCATCCCCCAATCACCGCTGGAACTGAGGCTGAAAGCCGGGACTCAGTCTAGATTTCCCATGTGGGTGGCAGGAACCAATCACTGGAGTTGTTAACCTGCCCCCCAAGATCTGCAAAAGAGGGGAGCTGGAATCAGGAGCAGAGCCAGGTGTCAAACCAGGGCACCCCAATGAAAGATATGGGCATTCCAATCAGCATCTTAACCAGCAGGCCAAACATCTGGCCCTGTTCCACTTTTTCAGAAAATTGACTTTCAAGCCATTTTTAGAATGCATTCAACTCCAGCTCATGCCACCCGTAAGTAATTTTAAATATTTAGAAAGATGACATAGGGACATGGGCAGGTTCTCAGTCTTCAAAAGAGCATCATTTATGTTCCATTCACCGTGTCTGCGGAAGTCAAAAGGTGAACTAACTTAACTTCTACTGTGTTCTGTAGACAAGTCCAGAAGTTCACATTCTGTCCCTCATGGGAAGACATCCTTGACCAGAAAGGTTCAGGGAGCCGTGTGAGCCACTGCACTCAAGCTGAGATGAGGAGTTCGGATTGGAGCTGTGAGCTCTCCGACACTTGATGATGACATAGGTGTGATCATGTGTGTCATGAGAACAGCTGAAACTCTGGGCCAGATGTAGAGAAGCCTTATTGCTAGGAGGTCCCAGGAGGGAGAGGAGCCAGGGAAGAGGATAGCAAGGACCAGCTGGGCATGTCAGCAAAGGACAGAAATGACAATCCCTCTTCCTTCCAACCACTGAGCCTGTCCTCTCCTTGCACCTCCTTGTCACACTTTAGCACATCAGAGCACCAGGAAATCAATCTTATTCCTGTCTGGTCATTGTGTGCCATGCATACGATTAGACAATAGCATCTGTATCTTTTGTTCTCCCAGCACAGTGTTATCTGTGAATGAGGTACTAAACAAATACTTCTAGGCCGGCGCCGCAGCTCACTAGGCTAATCCTCCGCCTTGCGGCGCCGGCACACCGGGTTCTAGTCCCGGTCGGGGCGCTGGATTCTGTCCCGGTTGCCCCTCTTCCAGGGCAGCTCTCTGCTATGGCCAGGGAGTGCAGTGGAGGATGGCCCAAGTGCTTGGGCCCTGCACCCCATGAGAGACCAGGATAAGTACCTGGCTCCTGCCATTGGATCAGTGCGGTGCGCCGGCCGCAGCGCGCCAGCCGCGGTGGCCATTGGAGGGTGAACCAACGGCAAAGGAAGACCTTTCTCTCTGTCTCTCTCTCTTACTGTCCACTCTGCCTGTCAAAAAATAAAAAATAATAAATAAATAAACAAACAAATACTTCTTTTGACTTTGCTTGGCTGGGTTTCTGTGTATAAGAACTGTAGAGCAGAATGGCTGTCCCCCTCTTGAACGTATTTGATAAAAAGACACTTAACCGGTTCCCTGTGATGTGGCTTTTCACCTGCAGAAATCTCTCTGGTCCAGCTGGATAGCATGAGCCTTTCCCACCAAATGTTGGTGAGATGTGCGGCCATCATTGGCCTGACCTTCACTACAGAGTTGTTGTTTGAGATTCTCCCTTGTTGGAACATGAAGATGATGATCAAGGCCCTGGCAACTCTAGTGGAATCCAACATTTTTGACTGCTTCCGGGATGGCAAGGATCTCCGACTGGCTCTGAAACAGAATGCAGCCTCCTTCGAGGTGCATAATCGCTCCTTGTCTCTGCAGCCCACTGAAGGCATAGGTGAGTAGCACCTGCAAGCGATCCACAGTTCCCCTCAGCAGAAGGCACACACCTAGGTCAAATAATTGGTCAGTGCTGATTTTGTTGCCTCCTGCCTGGTCAGAAACCCCTTTTCTGTTCTCTAGCTCACGGGGAAGAGGAGGAGCTTCGTGAACTGGAAAGCGAGGTGATTGAGTGCCACATCATTCGGTTCTGCAAGCCTATGATGCAGAAAACAGCCTATGAGCTGTGGCTCAAGGACCAGAAGAAAGCCATGCATTTGAAATGTGCCCGCTTCCTAGAGGAAAACGCCCACAGGTGCGACCACTGCCGAAGTGGGGACTTCATTCCCTATCACCACTTCACAGTAGACATTCGGCTCAACACCCTGGACATGGACACCATTAAGAAGATGGCTACATCCCATGGATTTGAAAGTAAACTTTTTTTGTTCCTAATGAATGCTGACTATTCCTGGGAAATCTGGAGATTAAGGTCTAGAAGGGAGTGGGTCTGAACCTGCAAGGTGTTGAATCTGCTAAGTTGAGGAAGGTATAAGTAGCTGAATCCAGCAGAAACCATCTCCCTGTGAGACTGTCAGGACAGGTGTCAGGATAAGGGGTTCCTTATCTTTATCCCAGCCAAATGGGGTATGACTAGAGGTCCAATTAAATATCCTGCTTATGGCCGGCGCCGCGGCTCACTAGGCTAATTCTCCGCCTAGCGGCGCCGGCACACCGGGTTCTAGTCCCGGTCGGGGCGCCGGATTCTGTCCCGGTTGCCCCTCTTCCAGGCCAGCCCTCTGCTGTGGCCAGGGAGTGCAGTGGAGGATGGCCCAGGTGCTTGGGCCCTGCACCCCATGGGAGACCAGGAAAAGCACCTGGCTCCTGGCTCCTGCCATCGGATCAGCGCGGTGCGCCGGCTGCAGCGCACCGGCCGCGGCGGCCATTGGAGGGTGAACCAACGGCAAAGGAAGACCTTTCTCTCTGTCTCTCTCTCTCACTGTCCACTCTGCCTGTCAAAAAAAAAAAAAAATATCCTGCTTATGTCACACCAAAGGATAGAATCCAAGAGTGTGTGGTCTGACATGATGACGTAGGAGAGTAAAAGCAACACGTGCCAGGCAGTGGTACGAATGCTGTTGCTTTGTTGTTCTAGTTTGAAATGGGGGGGGGGGGGTCCAGTGGGAAAAGACTTATGAGTGGGAGACAATTAGCCAGAGCTAAGCGGGTCAAAAAAGAAGACCCGGCTTCAGGGCATGGATTCGGGACCATCTAGAAAGCAAAAGCTAAAAAGTTGCAAACGGGTCATGTGATCTGGAAAAATGTAGCAGAGGAATCAGGGGGTATAAACCACCCCAAAACTCGGTCACTGCAGACATACAGGTGTCAGGCTTAGCACAGTGACACCAATTCCAGCCCTTATTCATGGGTAACCAGAAAGCAGCTAGTGAGTTGGCTGCCTGGTCGGAGGACCTCAGTGATTATGACTAAATCTGGTTGGGAAAGCAGAAGTTACAAAAATAGGACACATAATTTAAGGATGTGTTAAATCATGAAGAAATGTATGAAAAGTGCTTAGCACATAGTTGGTGCAAAATATTTGTTCTCATGCATTCTCTATTTCACTGCATTCTCATTAGATTCTCATATCAATCCCTTAGGGGATAGAAAATTGAGGTCTGGACACTTAAATCAATTATCTAACACCACAGAATAAGTGACAGACATTATTCAATCCCCAGTCAATCTAATTCCCATGCCCATGCACTATCCATCACTGTCTGAGCTTCCCAAGGTGTGGGGTTGGACTTTCCAGTAATACTAGCCTAGGAAATTGGAAGAGGTTTGTAGACAGACACACTATTAGGTAAGAATCGGAGAGTAAGGAAAGTGACTGCCTTTCAAGTCCATCTCAATCCTTGATCAGATTTGATCCAGGATTAGCAACTTTGCACTGTGGTACAAGCATATTTGTTAACACTGCACTAATACTTGCCAGGCTCTCTCTTTAAAAGAAAGAGAAAGGGGCCGGGGCTGTGGCTCAGTGGGTTAACGCCCTGGCCTGAAGCGCCAGCATCCCATATGGGCACCAGGTTCTAGTCCCAGCTGCTCCTCTTCCAATCCAGCTCTCTGCTATGGCCTGGGAAAGCAGTAGAGGATGGCCCAGATCCTTGGGCCCCTGCACCCATGAGGGAGACCTGGAAGAAGCTCCTGGCTCCTGGCTTTGGATCCGCGCAGCTCCGGCCATTGCAGCCATCTGGGGAGTGAACCAGTGGTTGGAAGAGCTTGCTCTCGCTCGCTCGCTCTCTCTCTCTCTCTGCCTCTGTAACTCTGCCTTCAAATAAATGGACAAATCTTAAAAAAAAAAAAAGTAGTGAAAACAAATTACCATCTTGTCCCTGATATTCCAGGAAAAGTGTTGAAGAAAAAGAAATACTAATATTATTATGAAAGTAGCATATATATAACATGATATTGAAATTGAAATTTGTACCAAGGCAGCAAGATACAATGACTGCTGCAGTGCAAGGGGAGGTGATAGGCAGATCTGAGGGACTTATCCTGGAACCCTTATCCAAATCTAAGACAAGGATGAGGGAGAGTGTGGACAATGTCGGATTTGTGAAGAGATGTGCTTGGCGAGCACTGATGAGGACCTGTGTGCTCTGCTTCCTTGACCACCAAAACATTGATAGGAGGGAGCTGACTGGAAGAGATGAAAGAGGAAGAGGACTATTCCAGACTGTGTGGGATAAGTGACTTTCTCTCAAGCCCAGTAAGGGATCCTCCTTGGGATCAGTAAGAGGACACAGACAGTCAGGGCCCTCCTCACTCCTAAGGGGGCTTCGGTGGCCTGACTGCACCGTGACCAAGCTTCCCCTCCCACAGGGTTTGGGAAAGGAAGTGTGAGGCTGTCCCCTGGGTCAGATGACATCCACGGGGGAGAAGAACCAAGCTAGAGGTGCCTTAAGTGCTTCCCGAGAGTAGTCATGGGAGTGGGAGAGGACCCCAACAAGTGGGTTGCTCGGACACAATGGGGCTAAGGGGACAGGCAGTGGAGAGTTGAAGTGCATGCGTTGCCCGAACCCAGGAAGCTTCATAAAGGAGCCCTGAGCAGGGCCATATTCACAGAAGCAATGAAAACGTTGATAGGAGGGAGCTGACTGGAGGAGATGAGGGGAAAGAGGAAGAGGAATATTCCAGACTGTGTGGGTAAGTCTCTCTCTCCCTCTCTCTCTCTCTCTCTCTTTCTCTCTCTCTCTCTCACACACACACACACGATTTGGTAGATTGACCTTTCACCTAAGTTGGCAGGTATTGGCTAGGTCAGTTTGGCTTTGCACAGGCTGGCGAGAGTCACCAAAGAAAGCAATCGCAGTTATTTTTGGCTTCTCCACTGAGCCTTGGCAGCCTGGCTCCGGCGTGCATGTGACCAGGTCTCTGGGGTGCACTTTCATCACTGCCTCCACCAGGCTGAGGCCAGGGTGCTCTCACTGCCCTAATCACAGTTGTCACCCGGTTCAAAACGCTGTCAATGAGATGTTCTTCAGAGACATTTTCTAAGTTTCCTGAACATTTTATCACAAAAAACCACAATCCCGTGACCCACTGTCCTCCCCAACTGCGGTAATGCTTAAAAATGGTAAACTTAGCTGTTCTTTCTAGTCATTACTTCCACCTACTGAAGACTGTGCTCATGCTGCTTTTTAAAATTGAAGTTCTAACATTATCTGTTGTCTTCTTGCTATAGTAGATGAGGACTTAACTCTGTTACACCACTCCTCAGCACCTCTCCACCTAAATTCTTCTATTACTCATAGGGGATAAGTTATCAAAGTGGTGACGTGACAGACTGTGTAATACCGTCCATTTTAGAACCAAGCACTAGACGCACCAAGAGCAGATTTCTTAACAAATGTGGACTTCTCCTGGAGTTTCTAGGAAACTTTTCCATTTGCAATGCCTCCCTTAGAATTTCCTGCTTTGGTCTTGGCTGGATACTCTGCTCATTGTCCACAAGTCTATTAAAATATGGGGAGTGATCCTTCGGTAATACTGGTCAAGGACATAATCAGAAGAGATTCGTGTTAATTTGAAACCAAGTAGCAGATGCCAGGAAGGCATTTGGATCTATATTTATGGGTCCAGAGTTAAAGTAGATGTCAGAGCTTAGAGACGTTCAACTAAAAATCATTGTCATCTGCATGGAATTTAAAGTCACAGGCAAGTGAAATTACCTAGGAGAAACTGTGATTGGAGAAAGAAGCCCGGGACCAAGAGGAGGCAAACTAATATTTAGTTTTATTAAATTATTATGTTTTATTTTTATTTTTAATTAATTTTAACAGATCAGTATAGATATAATTCTAAGAATATAATGATATTCCCTCCCTCCCTCCCTAGCCCTTTCTCCCTCCTACCCTCTTTCCCAATCCCTTTCTTTCTAAATTTTTGAGATAAAATCTTTTAAATTTACATTGCAGTAAAAAGGTTTAATGCTTCACCAAATAAGAAGTTTAGTAAGTAAAAAGCAAAAAGATCCTAGTTTAGTGGGAATATAGACAACGGCTATAAACAATGATTGAATGATCCCCGTTAAATATAAGAGAGGGAATAAGAGAGGGAGGAGATGTACAATTTGGGACATGCTCAATCGGACTTGCCCCAAATGGTAGAGTTAGAAACATATCAGGGGATTCCAATTCAATCCCATCAAGGTGGCATGTACCAATGCCATCTCACTAGTCAAAGTGATCAATTTCTGTTCACAATTGATCACACTGATAGGTCTAGGAGTCAAAGGGATCACACAAACAAGACTAGTGTCTGCGAATACTAACTGATTGAATGAAAAAGGGAGAGAATGATCCAACATGGGAAGCGAGACATACAGCAGAATCATAGAATGGTAGATGTCCTAAAAAGCACTCTCGCCTCAGAAACAGCCCTTAAGGCATTCGGGATCTGGCTGAAGAGCCCATGAGAGTATTTTAGGCTTGGAAAGCCGAGAAGCTCAGGAAAAAAAAAAAAAAAACACCTAAATGAAAGATCTCTGTGAGTGAGATCCCAGTGGAAAGAAAGGGGCCATCAAAGAAGGAAGTACTTTTCTCTGAAGGGAGCAGAGAACTTCCACTTTGACTATGACCCTGTCAGAATAAGATCGAAGTTGGCAAACTCAAAAGGCTTCCATAGCCCTGGAAACTCATGACTAGAGCCTAGGGAGATTACTCTCGCCTTAAACAAGTGTGTCAAATTGTTAAGTCAACAACAGGAGTCACTGTGTACTTACTCCTTATGTGGGATCTCTGTTCTTGATGTGTTGTCCAATGTGAATTAATGCTATAACTAGTACTGAAACAGTATTTTACACTTCATGTTCTGTGTGTGTGCAAACTGATGAAATCTTTACTTAATATATACTAAATCAATCTTCTGGATATAAAGATAATTGAAAATGAATCTTGATGTGAATGGAATGGGAGAGGGAGCGGGAGATGGGAGGGGTGTGAGTGGGAGGGAAGTTATGGGGAGGGGGAAGCCATTGTAATCCATAAACTGTACTTTGGAAATTTATATTTACTAACTAAAAGTTAAAAAATAAAAAATAGAAAAAAGTAAATAAAATATGGTTTAAGGAATACAAAAAAAAAAAAAAAACAAAACAAAACAATGATTGAATGGAAATATGACCACTTCACCCATATACAGTAATCACATATAAAGTAATCATAGATCATTAACACTATAGTAGTTTAACAATCTTAACCATTGGTTTGACAAAGGTATAAAGCAAGGTTTTACAAACTGTATTTGCAGAAATACTGATACACACAGGCATTTTTTTTAATTTTTGTTTTTGACTTGCTTGTTTTCAAAAAAATTTTAGCTCCCAAATATAAGGGAGAACATGCAGTATTTGTATTTCTGAGTCTGGCTTATTTCACTCAACATGATGTCCCCAGTAGCATCCATTTTGCTGCAAATAGTAGAATTTCATTCTGACTCTCTGCTATGGCTTGGGAAAGCAGTGGAAGATGGCCCAAATCTTTGGGCCCCTGCATCCATGTGGGAGACCCAGAGGAAGCTCCAGGCTCCTGGCTTTGGATCGGCGCAGCTCTGGCTGCCTGGGCCATCTCGGGAGTGAACTGGCAGATGGAAGACCTCTGTCTTTCTCTGCTTCTGCCTCTCTGTAACTCTGCCTTCCAAATAAATAAATAAATCTTTAAAAAAAATGCCGAACCACTTGAGCCATCACCAGTGCCTCCCAAGGTACACAGTGGTGGGAAACTGGACTTGGTAACAGAGCTGGAACTCAAACCATGGGTGGCATCTTAAGCGCTAGACCAAATGGCCAACTCAGATTAAAGTTTTTTTTTTTTAATTATTTATTTATTATTTGAGAGAGAAAGAGAGAGAGAAATCTTCCATCTACTTGCTGGCTCACTCTCCAAATGCTCACAGCAGCCAGAGCTGGGCCAGTTCAAAGCTAGAAGCCTAGGACTCAATCTGGGCCTCCCCATATGGTTGGCAGGAACCCAAGTACTTCAGCCATCACCTGCTGCTTCCAAGGATGCGTATTAGCAGGAAGCTGGAATCAGAAGCGGAGCCAGGACTCAAAGCAAGCACTCTAATATGAGATGTAGGCATCCCACTGCGCCAAATGCCTGTCCCTAGACTAAAAGTTTTATTTCTTTATATTTAAAGATTTATTTGTTTGTTTGAAAGGTAGAATGAGAGAGACAAAGTGGGGATGGGGGCAGTGTGTGTGTGTGTGTGTGTGTGTGAGAGAGAGAGTGAGATAAAGAGAGAAAGAGAGAGAGAGATCGCCAAATGGCCGCAACAGCCAGGGATGGGTCAGATTGCAGCCAAGAGCCAGGAACTGCATTCTGGTGTCTCCCACATGGGTGGCAGGGGCTCCAGTACTTGGACCATTATCCACTGCCTCCCTAGGCACATTAGTAGGATCTGCACTGAAGTGGAGCAGCCGGGACTCAGTATGGGATGCCAGCATTGCAAATGTGGCTTAACCTGCTGCACCACAACTCTAGCCCTCAGACTAAATGTTTTAAATTCAAGTTTCATGGCCCTGTAGTCAGCCTTTGGGGGGGGGGAGGGGTTTCATTAAAATATCTCCATTTCTCCACTAGAAACTGATGTCGCTTTCTGCAGGATTATTAATTTGTAGTTATAGTTACTGCAGGCTGAATGAGTTAAGAAAATGCCACCTGCTGTAACTAACACCAGCATTTCAGTGGCTGAACACAATACTTGTAGAATGATAGTTTATTCTCTGCCCATGTAATAATCCCATGAACGTTTTGACAAATTAGTGTGCAGTTACGTAGGGACCCAGCTTCTTCTAACACACAGTTTTGCTGTCCCTTAGTGGCTCAGAATTATTTGCTTGCCTGTGGAAGGACAGGGTAGAGAGGACACAGGAATATCTCAGGACAGAGGTGACACATATCTGATCTGGTTCTAATATGGGGACTAACCACATGACTCCCGCTGAGGCAGTGGGTTGTGGGAAATGTAGTTCCTGGCTGGGCAGCAGCAACCCCATGTCCTGAAAAGGAAACTGGAGCCTTTGGTGGCTACCACACATTTCCAGGAGCCATGCCACTCACTTGTTTGTTTATTTTCTAGCTGAGGAAGAGATCAAGATTTCCAGAGCCGGGATCCCTAAGAACTCTGAGTTATTTTCCGAAAACCTCAGGTACAGGCATACATCATTGTTTAGGAAGTAGATCACAAACGATTGCTGAATTTGACCCTCGAGCAGAAGCATCTGTCTGGTTGCTACTATTGGCCTCTTGGGTCCTAGTGGGCAAGTATGGGGGTGGGTGCATGGCCAGCAGTCTCTACATTGGGTTTTAGCATCTTGCTCTTTTGTTAGTTTTTAAAGCTTTTTTTCCTATTAAAAGCTGCCAGTTGCTCTTTGGCTAGTTTTTAAAGACATTTTCATATTAAAGGCCATACTGTATCTACCGGTTACTACCACTCTATGTCTGCATTTGAACAGCCCTGAAGAAATAGGGGAAAGGATCTTAGGGTTCTTTGACGTCATCCTAACGAAAATGAAGACGTCGAAGGAAGACATCATCCCTCTGGAATCCTGCCAGTGTGAGGAGATCCTAGAGATTGTCATCTTGCCTCTGGCCCAGCATTTCCTGGCTTTGGGAGAAAACAACAAGGCCTTGTATTACTTCCTAGAAATCACATCTGCGTATCTCACCCTGGGCGACAATTACATGGTAAGCTGTGCCTACTGCACCCCAGAACGTGCACCCACAGAGCCCCAGGGGAAGTTCCAAGGTGTGGCTTCATCGCTGCACGTCCTCACTTCCTGCCAGGCCCCTTTCCTGTGACGATCACATTGCTCGGAGGGGGAAATGATCTCAGACTCAGAAAAGGCAGTCGGGAAGAGCCACATTTAAAATACTGCTGCCTCGGGAACCTTGCCATGAGCCAAGGGGTCATATCTCATTCCCCAAATGATACAGGGAGACTCTGAGTGGCAGTGCGTCAGGTCTAAAATACCCTCCCTCAGTGACATCCGGGGGCACTTAGCCTCTGTCGTCTCCAAATACCCGTGAGCACGCAGTCCTCTTTCCAACAGTGCACAGCTGGTTTTAGTCTTGTGATGTCCCCAAGAGGCACACCCATTTTTCTCTTCACAAGATCTGTGCCCAGTTATCACATGTATCTGTACACCAGTGAAGCACGTGGCTGTTTCTCTGTGGTAATTGTGAGTCAGGTGCCAGGGCAACACGCCCCTAGCTATGAGAGGATTGGCTACCATGAGGGGTCTTCAACGAGTTCACAGAAAATTTGTGTTATGAAAAAGCCAAGTGCCAAACTTGTGGAGTGAACTGGGCTTGGGAAGGCACAGGTTTTAGAAAGTCGGCCCCCAGGGCTATCCACATCTCTTCCTGGGACTCAACATGTTTTTGTATTAAAATAAGCTTAGCTTTTACTTCCACTTTTCGGCAACTTTTTATTTATTTATTTATTTTTATTTTTTGACAGGCAGAGTGGACAGTGAGAGAGAGAGACAGAGAGAAAGGTCTTCCTTTTGGCCATTGGTTCACCCTCCAATGGCTGCCACGGCCGGCACACACCGCGCTGATCCGATGGCAGGAGCCAGGTACTTATCCTGGTCTCCCATGGGGTGCAGGGCCCAAGGACTTGGGCCATCCTCCACTGCACTCCCTGGCCACAGCAGAGAGCTGGCCTGGAAGAGGGGCAACCGGGACAGTATCCGGCACCCCGACCGGGACTAGAATCCGGTGTGCCAGCGCCGCAAGGCGGAGGATTAGCCTAGTAAGCCGCGGCGCCGGCCTTCTGCAACTTTTTGGAGTAATCTTGTATAGTTAAGTACTAAATCAGTAAGTAAGGTGGGTAGCATTGAGCCTAATGTAGCTAAGTTGGGTTCTTTTAAAAAACAATTATATTTATTTACTTTCATTTTACTTGAAAGGCAGAGAGATTTTTGTCTGTTTGTTTAAAGACTTATTTATTTATTTATTTATTTATTTGAAAGGCAGAGTTACAGAGAAGCAGAAAGAGAGAGAGGTCTTCCATCTGCTGGTTCACTCTCTAAATGGCTGCAATGGCCAGAGCTGAGCCAATCAGAAGCCAGGAGCCTGGAGATTCTTCCAGGTCTCCCACATGGGTACTGGGACCAAAGTACTTGGGCCATCTTGTGCTGCTTTCCCAGGTACCAGGGAGCTGGATCAGAAGTGGAGCAGCTGGGACTCGAACCAACACCCATATGGGATGCCTGCACTATAGGCAGTGGCTTTACCCCATATACCACAGCACTGGCCTTGGAGTGAGAGATTTTAAAAATCTACTGGTTCAGGGCCAGTGCTATGGCATAGCAGGTTAAGCCACAGTCTGCAACACTGGCATCCCATATGTGTCAGGAACCCAAGTACTTGAGCAGGGTAGCTAAGACTGGAACCAGGCACTGTGATGTGGGATGTGGGTGTCCCAAGTGGCAACTTAACCCCTGTGTCAGGTCTCTGAAGCTTCCAGGGGAGAGAGAAAGGTAAGGGTCAGGCTAGGGGGAAGGCATGTTTCTCATGGAGCAGCTGTCTGGACTACGCGTGGAGATGCCTGTCTGAGTCTTGCTATATGTGTCTGCAGCCAGCTTCAGGAAGTTTCACATACCCAAGGAGCGGTATCTACAGTACTTCGTGACCACACTGGTGGCCCAATAGCTACTGGTGATTGCAGCAGCCTCATCAACCTTCCTACCTTAGACTTACCTAAAATTTAAAAACAGTCAACCCTTCAAAATGCCAGGAAGCCCTTGTTTTCTCCAGTATTTATATGGAGAAAGTCGCCTACATATTCTCCTGCACAAATGGTGTGGGTGGTGGTGCAGATGTGGCCAGTGGATCTCAGGAAGAGGAGGCGTAGGTACCCCCGGGGGCACCTGTGCATACCCCATTTCACTCCACAAAAATGAGTGAATGATCGGGAAGACCACGACTGAAAGTGGGTCCCAGAGGCAACATCTCAGAATGTGGCGTATACAACCTCTCTCCCATCGGAGTAAAGCCGGTGGGACTGGGGCTGGTGCCAGTTTCATCACACCAGCCTCTTCTTGCCCCCACGCACTGTCTTAGGCTGCATGCGACCTGGAAGTATTGCCTCCCCTTATTTTGTTCCACTCAGATCTTGCCTTGGTGTTCCCATGTGACAAGATTCACCTAACAACGTCAGGTTAAAGATGAAGAGAGGAGAGGAGAGTGAGTCAGGGCTTTGTCTTCTTGTTGGCTCTCCTAAAGATGGCCCTGGCAAAGGGAATGTATATGTGTGTGTGTGTGTGTGTGTGTGTGTGACAACTCATTCCAAAATCAGAAAGCAGCTTCTCCCAGATGTGGGGATGTCGGCAAGGGTGCAGGATTCGTTGTTGGAAACACGAAGTTGGGGATGGAGTTTCCAAGAAATTATAGGAAATTACCTTGGGGAAAACTTTAGGTAAGGCAACCTATGTGATAGTGTAAGGAAAAGGAGATATTCTTAGATTCTTTTATTTTTTAAGATTTGTGTTTTGAAAAAAATTATTTGAAAGGTAGAGTTACAGTGAGAGGAGGAGAGACAGAAAGAGAGAAAGAGAGGGAGAGAGAGAGATCTTCCATCCTGGTTCACTCTCCAAATGGCTGCAATGGCCTGAGCTGGGCCAGGCTGAACCTAAGAGCCAGGAGCTTCTTCCAGGTCTCCCATGTGGGTGCAGGGGCCCAAGGATTCAGGCCATTTTCTACTGCTTTCCCAGGCACATTAGCAGGGATCTGGATCAGAAGTGGAGCAGCCAGAACTCAAAGCAGCGCCCATGTGGGTTGCTGGTGGCATTGCAGGCAATGGCTTAACCTATGCTGTGCCACGATGCCAGGCCCGAGATTCCTAGATTCATCCTCTAGATTGAATGATGCAGTGGACAAAAGTAGACATGAAGGAGGAGGCTTTGCCCAGGCTTTGAGGCTCATTCTAATCAGAGGTATTGGGGAGAGGGGTGGAGGTGTTACCTGGGGTGGCCCCTGCTTCTCTTCTCTTCCAACCCTGAGGGCTGGGGCTGGGGCTCCTCTGCAGCCTGGGTCCCTGGCCACTCAGCACTTTTCCCTCTGTGTGCTGGTTGCAGGCATACATGTATTTGAATGAGGGAGAGAGGCTGCTGAAAACCCTCAAGAAGGAAAAATCCTGGAGTCAGACTTTTGAGTCTGCCACCTTTTATAGCCTCAAAGGCCAGGTAAGACACCACACATGAATTAAGCTGTTACTTGCCTTGGGCCTTTCCATGGAGATAGAAGTTTCCACTACTATACCTTGTACTTCCCTCTCCCATTCCCCACCACCGATGCCTGTCCAAGACGCTAGCACCCCAGCCCCTGGACTCCAACCTCACTGTCGTCCCCACAGCAAGACCTTCCCTGTTCTCCAGGCTGCATCTTTATGAACTATTTCCATAGCAACCTCTACATATAGATGTGAATGGGTCAGGTGATACAAGGCAAAGACACCAAATCCTACTCATTCAGCCTTCTTTCACACATGCATCCAGTAAATGTTACTATGCCAGGCACAAGAATTCCTTTCTGGGCCATAAATCACCTCTTTGGAAAGAGTCCCCAGAGGATGAATTGAGGGACCCTAGCGACCAAGTCCAGGATGACTGCTTTGCCTCCTTCCCGCTCTCCCTCTCTCATCATCCTCGTAGGTCTGTTTCAACATGGGCCAGATGGTGCTTGCCAAGAAGATGCTGAGGAAGGCGCTGAAGCTTCTCAACCGAATCTTCCCTTACAACCTGATCTCCCTGTTTCTCCACACCCACATGGAGAAAAACAGACACTTTCACTATGTGACTCAGCAGGCCCAAGAGAGCTCACCTCCAGGGTAAGGGAGGGAGCCGGGGAGAGCTCATCTCACTCCCCGGAGGAGCGAGACCTACCTGTAAGGTAACAGTCAGCCCCAGAGCCTGGGCCTCCAGGGGGCGCAAAGACTGCTGTGTGGCTCTGACCACTCGCTGGTGGGGGAGAGGGGAGCGTGGGGGCTGCTCCCAGGCCAGAGCTGGGTTGCCCCTGAGCACTTCCCAGGCAGCTCTTGCCAGTGGGAGCTCAGATGACAAAGGGTTAAAGAGACCACCTTTGCAAGGTAAACTCTGGTGCCTCTCCCATGGTGCTGCCCACTGAAGCCCTGGCCATCCATGTTGCCATTGGAACCTGCAACATTGCTCCTGGAACCTCAGTCACAGCCCTCTTCCATTCACAGTCAAGACAGTGGGTATGGGCCCTGCCCTGAAGGAAAATAGCAGGCCGTGGAGATGTCTGTCGGGGGATTAACCACCTAGCTATCTCCATAGGGACGCAGCTTCCGTGAGGACATCCACTGGCTAAAATCGTACAGTGTTGTGTGCATTTCAGCACGTGTGAATTTTACCTACAAAAGAACCTTAGAAAACAGTCATGGACTGTGAGAGAAACAGTGAGAGGAGAGGGAGATGAAATAAGAAAGTTGACAGCTGGCCGGCGCCGCGGCTCAATAGGCTAATCCTCCACCTTGCGGTGCCGGCACACCGGGTTCTAGTCCCGATCGGGGCGCCGGATTCTGTCCCGGTTGCCCCTCTTCCAGGCCAGCTCTCTGCTGTGGCCAGGGAGTGCAGTGGAGGATGGCCCAGGTGCTTGGGCCCTGCACCCCATGGGAGACCAGGATAAGTACCTGGCTCCTGGCTTTGGATCAGCGCGGTGCGCCAGCCGCAGCGCGCCGGCCACAGCGGCCATTGGAGGGTGAACCAACGGCAAAGGAAGACCTTTCTCTCTGTCTCTCTCTCTCTCACTGTCCACTCTGCCTGTCCAAAAAAAAAAAAAAAAAAAAAAAAAGTTGACAGCTGAAACTGGTGCTGGGTACTAGGGCTCATTACACCCTTTTGTTTGCTGTGTGTATGTTTGAAACCTTTTAGAGTAAAGGTTTATTTAAAAATTCCACCTATCTAGCAGCTCATACAGAGGGAAGGACCACCTTGTTGGGGAATCTAGAGGGCTGACAGAGAACTTCCCACCCGTCTCGGGAGAGACCAGTAGTCTAAGACACAGACATCTGTTCCCTTGAGCAAGTTACTACAGCTCTTTTTGCGACCCCACAAGAAACTACCCTTGTCTGCTTCCCAGAGTATTCCTTTCCATGTGGGAGAATCCTGAAATGGGAATGGGATGGAGCTGAGCTCCTTTGCAGGTTGGAGGCAGCTCCTGGGAATCCCTGGCCTCTCCTGAGACACCAGGAAGGGAGGGGTGAGGAAGCGCTCAGAGATGGCTCTGAGAGGTTGAGAAGGAAGTAGCCCTTGGCTTACCTGTAGGGCTGCCAATCAAACACAAGATGCCTCGCTAGATTTGAATTTTGGTGAAGGTAAGCAATCATTTCTTTAGTGCACATTTGCTACATGTCATATATATTTAGGACACACACATTTGTTTCATTTTTTTAAAAATATGTTATCTATGTTTAAATTCATATTTAACTGGGCATCTGGTATTTTCATTTGGTAAATTGGATAACCTTAGTTTGTGTCCACATTGTATAAAAGGGACAAGAAGTACCTGCACAAGGGGAAAAGGCAGAAAAGTATTGTGCGGGGGAAAACCTGCAGAGTTGTTGGCTTCAGGTACCCTCCAGTCAAAGGAGTCTCACTCTAAGATGAGGGCAGTAAGAACAAACTCAATGCCAGGGTGTCAGCAGCGCTCTGGGCTTCTTACACAATAAGATTTTACCCTGTCCCTGCCTCCTCAGAACCTTGAAAAATGACATTTACAACAGAGTCAGTGTCATCTCTGTCTAAGCTGAGTGTACCTGGGATTCTTCTTTAGCCTCTCAACAATGCCTTTTTCCTCCTTCCTTCTCCTTTTTATTGAAAATCTGCCTTTTGAGAAGCATTTCCGTTGCTATTTTGTTCTCGTGGTTTTGTTGAGTTCCTAACAAGGCAGCCCTCTTGTTGAGGCCCCTGTTTCTGTCTCACACACACGCAGGATGTGGGGCTGCATGATCAGTGCCCCATCAAGGCTGGCACTGAGAGCCCAGACGTCCCTCATGGAGGGTCATCTGTCTGTTCTCCCCTTGAATGCCAGGGCGGGAGGGGGGGTCACCATTGCCTGTGACACTGCAGTCCACTGTCTGAACCTAACTGTTAAAGATGCTAATTTCCTGTGTGGAGCTGAGACCCAGCTCCTAAGCGCAACGTGCAGTGAAGGAGGCAGTGCATTGACCAGACTGAGCTGAGGGTGGACAAGGCTTCGGTCCTGGCACCCTCACTTCTAGCTGTGGGACTTCGAGTTAACTGCTTAATTTGAGTCTCACCTTCTTCACACCGAGGCTACTTATTCTTTCTTCCTGATAGGGTTGTCATTAGAATCAACTGTCATGAATTATATTATCGTACATTTTTAAATAACTGCATTTAACTAGCAATTTGGGGACAGGTGACCTGAGGCAGATGCCGATATAAATCATCTTAATGGTCACAAAGAAGGTAGTAGGTGAACAAAGTAGGTATTACGGCTCTCACTTTACAATGAAAAAAGCGTGATTCATAAAAATGAACATGCCTGCCAGTCACAGAGGCGAGCTTCAGATGCAAGGCGGTTCTGCCTCCCGAGCCCGCAGCAAGGCCCCGGTGTACCTGCACCCCGCTAGCACACGGTGACCATTCTACCCTCTATGTGTGGTCCATGTGTGTTTACTTCATGTCCTAGGAAGAAGAGGCTGGCCCACCTCTACCAGCAGACCGCCTGCTTCTCCTTGCTGTGGCAGATCTACAGCTTGAATTATTTTTTCCACCACAAGTACTATGGCCACCTGGCAGCTATGATGGAGCTGAACACCGCACTGGAAACGCAAAATGATTTCCAGGTAAGGCGTGCGTGTAGCTGCTCCTCGCATTTCTGGATCTCACTTGGAAAGAGGAGCCCTGCGAAAGCCCAGCTGGGACTGACATCGCCAGGCTGCCACGGAGCCTTCCTCACAGCAGGGTTTCGCTGAGGTCAGCAGTGGCCAACAGGATCCCGTCACACGTTTACAAAACCAGTGAGGACCCCAAAAAGCTTTTATTAATAGGAGCTGTACCTACTGGCATATAGGAAATGAAAACTGAGGAAATTTATTTTTAAAATTTATTTTAAAATACAAATCATGAACGCATTGCACAGAGACAGCAAGATCTTCCATTAGCTGGTTCACTCCCCAAGTGCCTGCAACAGGCAGCCCAATTGGGCTGGGCCTTCCAGGAGCCAGGAATTAAATGTGGATCTCCCACTTGAGCCATCATCTGCTGCCCACCAGGATGAGCATTAGCAGGGAGCTGGATGGGGAGCAGAGCCAGAACTGGAACCCAGGCACTCCAGTATGGGATGCGAGATGTTCTAACAGTGTCCTTGCTGCTTTGCCGGATGCCTGCCTCATCCTAATCATTCCTTTTTTATTAAGATTCATTTTATTTGTTTGAAAGGCAGAGTGATAATAAGGGAGGGAGAGACAGAGTGAGAAAGAGATTTTTCCATTCACTGGTTAACTCCCCAAATGGCTACAACCCAGCCCAGGCTGAAGCCAGGAGCCTGGAACCCCATCTGGGTCTCTGACATGGTTGTCCGGGATTCTTCCGCCGTTTTCCCACGCGCATTAACAAGGATCAGAAATGGAGCAGCTAGGACTCAAACCAGCACTTCGATATGGTATGCCAGCATCACAGGCAGCCTGCATGACCATTTCTTTTCTTTTTTTTTTTAACATATTTATTTATTTATGCATTTATTTATTTATTTTGAGAGGCGGAGTTACAGAGAGAGGGAGAAACAGAAAGAAAGGTCCTCTATCCACTGATTCACTCCCGAAATGGCACAACCCCCAGAGCTGGGCTGATCTGAAGCCAGGAGCCAGGAACTTCTGGGTTTCCCACATGGGTGCAAGGACCCAAGGACTTGGGACATCTTTCACTGCCTTCCCAGGCCATAGCAGAGAGCTGGATTGGAAGGGGAGCAGCCAGGACTCAAACTGGCACCCATATGGGATGCTGGCACTTCACATGGAGGCTTAGCCTACTATGCTACAGTGCTGGTCCCCATAACCAATTCTTAAACAAATAAGCAACAACAACAACAAACCACCATATTTCCCCAAGCAAAAAACAGTGAGAAGTGTGGCTTTGTATTAAATTTTTTGCAAATATCTTAATGAGTGGCTTCATAGATGACAACAAGATTCTCACACCTGCTTCTATCATGTATGTTGCCTCTGGGAAATGTCAGTATTTAATCCAGAAGGAATGAGAGTGAAGAAGGAAAATGTTAAAAGTGATTTTGGGGAGCCGATGCTGTGTCATAGAAGGTTAAGCCTCTACCTGCTGTGCCAGCATCCCATATGGGCACCCGTTTGAGTCCCAGATGCTCCACTTCCAATCCAGCTCCCTGGTAATGCACCTGGGAAATCAGCATAGGATGGCCCAAGTACCTGGGCCTTATCACCCATGGGGGAGACCCAGAAAAAGCTACTAGCTCCTGGCTTCGACCTGGCCCTACCCCAGCCATTGAGGCCATTTGGGGAGTGAACCAGCAGAAGGAAGATGTCTTTCTTTGTCTCCCTCTCTCTTGCCTTTTCTCTCTGTATCTCTGCCTTTCAAATAAATAAATAAATCTTTTTTAAAGAAAAAGTGATTTAAAAAAAGTGAATAGCATATAAATGTAAAAGCAATGCATTTTAAAGATTGTATTTAACTCATTGAATTAATCCAATGAGAGAACTAGTAAGATGTTACAACTGACCCCAAGGAGTATTCATTTAAAACTAGTGTAGTCCCAGGCCAATAATCACATGGATTCCACTGGACATTTCCGTTTCCATGAAAAAACAATCGTATAGTTTACATTCTCCTACATTCTGGAGAGTTATAACACGGTTCAGACAGTGAAAGGTAGAGCTATCTCAACTGGTGAGCTAGACAGGACACTCACTAGAATTGTTTTTCTTTTGGCTCATTTCAAACTCTCTTTTTAAATTAATTTATTTATTTGGAAGGCAAAGTTACAGAGAGGCAGAGAGAGAGATCTTCCATCCACTGGCTCACTTCCCAAATGCCTGCAATGGTGGGAGCTGGGCCGATCCAAAGCCAGGAGCCAGGAGCTTCTTCCGGGTCTCCCACATGGGTGCAGGGACCCAAGGTCTTGGGCCATCTGGTACTGCTTTCCCAGGCCACAGGAGAGAGAGCTGGATCAGGGATGGAGCAGCCAGGTCTCAAACCAGTGCCCACATGGGATGCCAGCACTGCAGACAGCAACTTCACCCCCTACGCCACAGCACTGGCCCCTCATTTCAACCTCTTTCACTATTTTTTTCCGACATAACTAATACTTTGATATGATGAAGCTAGCTTTGACCTTTTGTGCTTTCTGTAAGGGTCTTGGACCAATGGGGGTCCTAAGACCAACTGGGAGAGCCACTAGGCAAAGACTTTGGGTGAGACGAGATCATGAAATTCTGAAGCTAAATCCAGCTCGTCAACCTGGCTCCTTTATAAAAAGTACATCAAGTCTGTATTTCTTTTGGGGCAATCACTTCCTCCTGGACTGCGAATGACCAAGAACTGAGGGAAATAGTCAAGTTGGAGGAGCTTGAATTGAAATAGTCATGTTGGAGGAGCCTGAATTCCTAGCCAGGAGTCTGTCACCAGCATTAGTTTTTTTCATGAGCCCAGCCAGGCTGGCTCGCCCAGGACAGAGAAGTATTTATAAAGCTCATCTGGCTGGTACCCCTGCCTGTTTCCATCCCCACCCCACCCAGTTCCCTGGATCACTGGGGCGGCCACATTGGTCTCTTTTGGTTGCTAAGACCCAGAAATTCAGTCTCTTTCTTGCACTGAACATTTCCTCTGACTGAAGTGTTCATCTCCTGATCGTTACTGGGCTTTCTTTTTTTTTTTTATTATTTTTCTAAGATTTATGTTGGACTTACTCTTTATCAGCTTAAAGATCACTGCTCCAGTGAAGTCTACCTCCCTTAACAGAGCCACCCTTCACGTTCTAACCCATCACCCTTATGTTAGCAGGTTTTGTTTGTTCACCTGTTAGCTCATAGTCGGTCCCCATCACTAGCCTGTGACCTCGGGGACAGCAGGGCCTTTGCCACGGTGTTCACATCCTGTGAGCCTGGAACTGGGCCTGGCATTTGGCAGGTACTCAAAAGACACAGATTGGAAGAAATATTTCACTTCCTCTTCACACTTGAGGCAGTGGAGTTGGGGTTCGGCAGGGCATCTGTGGTGGCGATGGAAGTGGGCCAGGGCAGATCAAATGTAGAAACGAGCTTGGAAGTGAATTAAGAGACTGGTCAGGGAGGCATTTGGCAAAGTGGTGAAGACGCCACTTGGGACACCCACGTCCCATATCGGAGTGCCTGCATGTGAGTCCTGGCTCCTCTGTCTCTGATCCTGCTTCCTTCTAAGGTGCTCCCTGGGGGGCAGCAGATAATGACTCAACTACCTGAGTCTCTGCCACCCATGTGGGAGACCCAGAATTGAGCTCCTGGCTGCTGGCTTTGGCCTCATGTAGCCTAGGCTATTGTGGGCATCTGTGGAAGTGAACCTGCAGATGGAAGATTCCCCCCCTCCCTTACAAATGAAAGAAAAAAGAAGAAAGACAAATGTCAAAAGACAGAGACTTGTTCTGAATGCAGAACAGCAGGGAAAGCAGTCCAAAAATGGCCCAGGTAGCAGGAGTGGGACAATGGCAGGAGCCAGTGTGAGAGCCAGGAGGGGTTTCCAGACCCCCACCCATCTGCCTTGTGACACTGGCGAGCACGTGACCTCGGAGCTTTGCATTATCCCCACTGAGTGCAGCAGTTGGACGCCACACCCCCCATTTGCAGTCTTGGATTTTTCATTTCCCCACAGTTCTCTGCACTCCACCACCATTTCTGACCAGCATTTTCACAAGGAGGTTCCTGGGCAGAAAGGAATGCCCTAAAATAGAGTCTCGGCGACCTGCTTTTAGCACAGAAGGTGAGGGCAGTCGCTTTGCACCATTTGTGAAACTGCAGGAAAAGAGTCCCTACTCAGAAGTGCCTCCCCCACCCAACTGCTGTAACTCCCAGGACTTCCCGCCTTTGGAGACTGTGTCTCCTGTTTACATTTTCAAAGCCACTTCCATGAACTCTGTTTTTATAGATGTAATAAAACTGCTTTTTTCCATTTCCGTGGAATGGCTGGGGCTGGACCATACTGAAGCCAGGAGCCTGGAACTCCATCTGTGTCTCCCCTGTGGATAGTAGGAGTCCAAGCACTTGGACTGTCTTCCACTGCTTTCCCAGGCATATTAGCAGGGAGCTGGACAGGAAGTGGAGCTGCCGGGACTGGAACCCATATGGGATTCTGGCACTGCAGGAGACTTAACCCAGTGAGCCACAACATTGGCCCCCTTCCATTATTTTTAAAGGCAAAGAAACCAAGCCTACTTTTTTTTTTGTCAAATTACAAAGGCAATACACACTTATTACAACAAATTAAATACCACAGAAGTACCTAAAGTAAAAAGCAAAGACTTTCTTGTCTCTTAAATCCCCCCCTTGCCTGCAGCAAAGAGGCAACTACTGTTTACATTTTGGGTTGCATCCTTTCAGGCTTTTTGCTATGCGATCATATATCCATACATGTAAGCCATTGCTTTTATTTCTCATGGAAATAAAAATGTTTATATTTTAAAGACTCTGTGGGCAGGAGGGCCCATCGAGCTTGTCCTACAGGATATAGTAAATAGATGCCAGAAACTCCATTTGAGTTCTTTTTTTTTAAAGAATTATTTTATTTATTTGAAAGACAGAGTTACAGAGAGAGGTAGAGACAGAGAGAGAGAGGTCTTCCATCCGCTGGTTCACTCCCTAATTGGCTGTAACAGCTGGAGCTGCACCAATCCAAAGCCAGGAGCCAGGAGCTTCTTCCAGGTTTCCCTTGAGGGTGCAGGGGCCCAAGCACCTGGGCCATCTTCCACTGCTTTCCCAGGCCATAGCAGAAAGCTGGATCGGAAGAGGAGCAGCCGGGATTCAAACTGGCATGCATATGGGATGCTGGCGCTGCAGGCTGGGGCTTTAACCCACCGCGCCACAGCAGCCACAGCGCCGGCCCCCTCCATTTGACTTCTGTATATCAGACCATGGCTTTGGCCAAATGACCAGCTCTATTCCCAAGCTTCCCAATCCAATGCTTACTGGCAGACACTGGGTGATGTCCCTGGGCTTTCCGCTTTGTGTTCCACCTCCATCTTTTCCCTTCTTGCCTCCCTTGCTGCCATTTCAGATCATTAAGGCTTACCTGGACTACGCCATGTACCACCACCTGGCTGGCTACCAGGGCGTGTGGTTCAAATATGAAGTCAAGGCCATGGAGCAGATCTTCAACCTCCCCCTGAAAGGCGAGGGCATTGAAATTGTGGCATACGTGGCTGGTAAACTGAGCTACATCAAGTTAATGATGGGTTACCTGGACTTGGCCATTGAGTTAGGTAAGGACTGGCTGGCAACAAGGAACATGATGATACAAGTAATATCTCCAAATACACTGCAATTGTTTTTTTCCCAGGCGCTCGAGCCCACAAGATGTGGGCATTGCTCCAGAATCCCAACCAACACTATGTGGTCCTCTGCAGACTTAGTAAATCTCTCTTCTTGAAAAACAGGTATTTATCTCAAGATGTTTTCCAAAGTTAGGGGGAGGAAGCCATATAAGTATTATGGCGTGACCTGGCTCACTTACCCTGGTCACAGGGCAGGGAGGAGTATGGCTCGCAGGGAGATGACCAGATGGGTCTGAACCATGTTTTATTTTTGGACACTACTGCCCATTTAACTGAATGCTGCCACATGCGTCCTTTCGAATCTGGTTGCTCTGCCCAGTGGTGGGGGTGCGGGGGGGCTGAGACAGTGGGGATCAGGTCCCTGCCCATCAAGTGGAGAGGAAGAGGAAAGTCCTATAGGGAGGCAGATACCCAGAGAATCACAACCAGAACCTGGGGGCCCTGGCCAGACTGGCTTCACTCTGGTCGCCCTGTTATAGAGGACCCATGAAAGAACAGTTTGGGGAAAGAGCCAATCAAATCCCTAGATTCCAGTCCTCAGCAGGGGTGGATCTGAAGTCTGTTTAGTGAGTTGCATTTGGTTCTCAGTTCCTGAGCAGGACCAAGTGCTGGACCAGGATTGAAATCCTGCCTGTCCTCTCCACTCCCCACTTGTTAATGCCCACATCTTGTCTCTTCCCTAGATACAAGCATCTGATCCAGATGCTGAGGAGGCTGTGGGATCTTTCTGTAGCAGAAGGCCACATCATCAGCAAGGCGTTTTTCTATTTAGTCTGCTTGGACATCATGCTTTATTCCGGTGAGTGTGACTCTGGGATTGAAAAGAGATTGGGGCTGTGGCCCCTGCACTGTGCGTTATGTGATAGCTTCCAGGGATTTTTTTTTTTTAAGATTTATTTTATTTATTTGAAAGACAGAGTTACAGAGAGAGGTAGAGACAGAGAGAGAGAGGTCTTCCATCTGCTGGTTCACTCCCCAAATGGCTGCAACGGCCGGAGCTGCTCCAATCTGAAGCCAGGAGCCAGGAGCTTCTTCTGGGTCTCCCACGTGGGTGCAGGGTCCCAAGCACTTGGGCCATCTTCTACTGCTTTCCCAGGCCATAGCAGAGAGCTGGATCAGAAGAGGAGCAGCTGGGACTAAAACCGGCGCCTGTATGGGATACCAGTGCTTCAGTCCAGGGCTTTAACCCGCTGCACCACAGTGCTGGCCCCAGGGCTGGAGTTTTGAGACCTGTAGGTTTCTGGCTGATAGATTTAGAGGAGAGGGAAAGGAAGAATCTGGTGCTGTGAACCAAGGAGCTGTCTTGTAGGTGCCAAGATGGGAATGGAACAGCAATGAGGAAGCTGTTGGATCTAAGCTGCTGGCTTATTTGTCAGATTAATTTACACATAAGTAACAGTGACTGATATTGTCTTCCTATGTCCATCTTACTGGAGACATTTTTTTTTGTATTTATATATTTTTTAATATTTATTTATTTATTTGAAAGGTAGAATTACAGACAGAAAGGTTCTCCATCTGCTGGTTCACTTCCCAAATGACCACAAAGGCTGGAGCTGAGCCAATCTGAAGCCAGGAGCCAGGAGCTTCCTCCGGGTCTCCCGCGTGGGTGCAGGGGCCCAAGGACTTGGGCCATCTCCCACTACTTTCCCAGATGCATTAGCAGGAGCTGGATGGGAAGTGCAGCAGCTGGGATTCTTATGGGATGACAGTATCTCAGGCTGTGGCTTAATCCACTGGGCCATAACACCAGCCCCATAAAGTTATCTTTTAATTTTACTTTTCCATGAAATTTCTGGTGTACCCTTGTATATGCATATGATCCCACAATAGCTGGGACTCAGCAAACACAAGGCAATGCAGCCACGTGGTTGCCACAATCCATGGGACCCTTTGGATTCACAAAGCAATCAGAGACTGCTCTCCCTGCGGTGTGAAATCCTACGGTGAGCCACCAGGCCAAAAAGACAACCACCCCCCACCTACCAGCTAAGCTCTCTGCTCTCTATCTCTCTTCTAGGCTTCGTTTATAGAACATTTGAAGAATGTTTGGAATTCATTATCCAAAATGAAGACAACAGAATCCTCAAGTTCCAAAGTGGACTTCTCCTGGGACTTTACTCGAGTATAGCTATCTGGTAAGAGAACATGGTGAACGCCAAGAGGAGTTCTATGAAACCTGCGAGAGCTATTCATCCCTTAGACGCGAGGCAGCTCCAGGAGACCAGCAGGATTCAGTCCATCCCCTTCCACCAAGAACAGAAAAGTGAGGTTGTCTCCATTGTAGTCAGTGCAATGGGCTTTGTCCCCATACACATCATGCTGTGGTAGCACAGGAGTAAATAAAAAAAGCTTACAGTGCCTTCAGCCCGCCGTCTCCTTGGGTTCTGCATCCGTGGAGTCAACCAACCCTGGTTTGAAAATATTTGGGGATACATGTGTCTGTACTGAATACAGTCATTATTCCTTAAACAATACAGTGGGTGACAAGTATCCCGTAATATTTACATTGTGTTATTAGGTATTTGAAGTCATTAGAGATGATTTAAAGCCTACGGGGTGATATGCATAGGTTATATGCAAGTACCATGCCATAGTACTTAATAGAAGGGGCTTGAGAATCTAGATTTTGGTATCTGCAGAGGTCCTGGAAGCAAATCCCCTAGGATGCTAAGGGTTGACAGATCTAGCTTCTGAGGCGTGCTGGGGCTTGCGCCCACCTAGGTCTAATCCCACAGAACAACATTATTGTGAGGCTAAGGTTGGAGGATATGGTTTACATCTGTAGGGAAGGTTCCTAGCACTGAGCCCGGTGATCAGACTTACCCACGCAGCAGCAGGCAGTTCCTGAAAACCACGTTCTGTAATTAATACACAGTTATTCTTAAGTGTTGAAACTTAACTGAAAAGTGATCCCTGTTAAATATAAGAGTGGGAATAAGAGAGGGAAGAGATGTACAATTTGGAACATGCTCAAGCTGACTTGCCCCAAACGGTAGAATTAGAAACATACCAGGGGATTCCAATTCAATCCCATCAAGGTGGCATGTACCAATGCCATCTCACTAGTCCAAGTGATCAATTTCTGTTCACAATTGATCATAATGATAGGACTAAGAGCCAAAGGGAGCACATAAACAAGACTAGTGTCTTCAAATACTAACCAATAGAATAAAAAAGGGAGAGAACGATCAAACATGGGAAGCGAGATACACTCATAGAATGGCAGATGTCCTAAACAGCACTCTGGCCTCAGAATCAGCCCTTAAGGCATGCGGATCCGGCTGAAATGCCCATGAGAGTATTTCAGGCATGGAAAGCCAAGACACTCTGGCAAAAAAAAAAAAAAAAAACCTAAATGAAAGATCTCCGCAAGTGAGATCCCAGTGGAAAGAACAGGTCATCAAAGAAGGAAGTACCTTTCTCTGAAGGGAGGAGAGAACTTCCATTTTGACTACAACCTTGTCTAAATATGATCAGAGCTGATGAACTCAAAAGGCCTCCATAGCCTTGGCAGCTCATGACAAGAGCCTAGGGTGATTACTGATGCCATAAACAAGAGTGTCAATTTGTTAAGTCAACAACAGGAGTCACTGTGCACTTACTCCTCATGTAGGATCTCTGTCCTTAATGTGCTGTACATTGTGATTTAATGCTATAACCAGTACTCAAACAGTATTTTTCACTTTGTGTTTCTATGTGGGTGCAAACTGTTGAAATCTTTACTTAATGTATGCTAAACTGATCTTCTGTATATAAAGAGAATTGAAAATGAATCTTGATGTGAATGGAAGGGGAGAGGGAGCGGGAAAGGGGAGGGTTGCGGGTGGGAGGGAAGTTATGGGCGGGGGGAAGCCATTGTAATCCATAAGCTGTACTTTGGAAATTTATATTCATTAAATAAAAGTTAAAAATTAAATTAAATTAAATTAGACTTGGAAAAAAAAAAAGAAAATCACGTTTTCCCACCTCTCTTCCACGTGGCAGAGATGTGAGTACCATGCTCCCTGTCCCCTCTATCCCAGGATAGAGAGAGAGGTCCTGCACTCCATTTGCCTACTTCCTCTCCTGGAGTCACCAGCCAACCACATCACTCCTTATCACAGGAGGAGTGAGAGGAGCAGAGAAAAGATCCTGGGTCCCTCATGTGAAGCAGCAGCACCTGTACCCCGTTACCTGCATTAGCAGGAAGCTGGAGACAGGAGCCAGAGCTGGGAATTGAACATGGCCATTCCAAGTATGGGATGTGGGTGTCCCAACCAGGCTCCTGACCTCTAGGCCAAATGTTAGCACCTTATTTTTTCTTTTTTTTTTTTTTATATTCATTTATTTATTTGAAAGGCAGAATTAGAGAGAGAGAGAGAGAGAAAGAGAAAGAAAGATCTTCTATCCACTGATTCACTTCCCGCATGGCCACAACAGCCGAGGCTGGGCCAGGCTGAAGCCAGGAGCCCAGGAGTTTTATCAAGATCTCCCATGTGGGTGCAGGGGTCCAAGGACTTGGGTCATCTTCCACTGTTTTTCCAGGCACATTAGCAGAGAGCTGCATTGGAAGTGGAGCAGCCGGGACTTGAACTGGTGCCCATATGGGATGCCTGTGTCACAGGTGGCAGCTTTACCTGCTATGGCACGATGCTGCCTCCCTTATTAAGTGTTTAACTCAGTAGGCCTAGAGCTATGAGGGTATCCTCAAGGAAGGAGATGAATGGTAAAGCTTCGGAACACTAATTAAATTTCTCCCACGACTTTCCTTAAGACTAAAAATTACCCTCCATTCTCATCTACCTCAAATTGTATGTAACCGTGTTGTCCAGGGTGGTCCATCAGAGATTTTGTGATGAGATTAAATAACATGGAAAACATCCCTAGATGAAATGCCACGAACTAGAGAAGTTCTAAGTTTGAGTACCAACATCCTCTTATTGTAAACTTACTTGAGAGAAATTACAATCCAAAAATCAAAGTTCAGAAAGTCAAATTAACTTGCCTCTGTGAATTAAGGTTCAAGAAATATGAAGTCCAAAACTCCTCCTCACGGCTTTCTTCCATTTCAGCTGGAGAGTTCAACAGCTGTGTCTTGGGTCAATGCTCCTTACACTTGAGTGGACCTCAGATCACCTGGAGAGTTTGTTAGCTCAGGCCCCTAGCCTCACTCCCTGAGTCTGATTAAGCAGATCTGGGTTGGACCAGAGCATGGGCATTGATAAGCATCACCCAAGGTGACCCTGCTAAAGTGTGGACGACACTCTGAGTAGCAGTACTTGGCCTGAGCCGTCTCTCTTTGGAATTGGAGTAATCTCTTCAAGTCCCTGAGCCTACAGCTCCACGTGTCTGATCTCCCTTGCTTCTTAAAATGGTAGATGGTAGCTGTCTGAGTCCATTTTCTGTTGCCGTAACTGAGTCCCACAGACTGGGGACCTTAAAAATAACAGAGCTCTATTCAGCTCACCAACTAGAGGTTATAATTCCAAGAGTGCGGCACTGGCAGCTACCTGGCAGTCTGGTCAGGGTCTTCTTGCTGCATAACACAGTGTGGGGAGATCACATGGCCAGACAAGGCACACATGCCAGAGAGCGCTCACGAGAACCACTCCCCTCGATAACTCGTTACTCCAGTGGTCAGTTGATCCATGTATAGGTTAATCCATTCAGGAGGGCAGAGCACTCTGACCCAATCTTCTCCCAGTGGTCCTGCCTCCAAACAGCATGAGCGTATGAATTTGGGGATCAAGTTTCTTACATGTAAAATTTAGGGAATGCATTCCAAGCGTAGCAGTAGCTAGTGTTACCTGGGTGTTCCCAAAGATTCTATTCCTCTCAAACCATCAAAATTCTACCTTCTTTTGCTGCATGTCCCTGAATTTCTTGCTGTTTGGGGGATTGTGGAGTAAGTGGGGTAAGCGGGAGGCAGACTTTCAGAAGCCCCAGCACTGGAAGCAACACATCCAGAGAGAGTCATTACAGAAAATGAGCCCATTCCGGGAGTGGTACTGATTTTTCTTGTCCCTCTGTGCAGGTATGGCAGACTTCAGGAATGGGACAACTTCTATGTATTTTCTAACAGAGCTAAAACTCTAGTGTCAAGAAGAACCCCGACGATTCTTTACTATGACGGCGTATCTAGGTACATGGAGGGCCAAGTTCTCCAACTTCAAAAGCAAATTGAAGAACAATCTGAGACTGCCCAGGACAGTGGAGTTGAGCTACTCAAGGTGAGGTTGTTCTCCGGCTTCAGGCATAACGTCTCTCCTTAAAGGGATTTCTGTCTGCCTCTTGTGCTAGTTTTTTCTGACTATAGAATCTATACATGTGTTAGGCTATCGTAGAACTTTATTCAAAAAGATGTTCTTTGCCCTCTTACATGTGATTTAATTTATTCCAAGTTTTCTCTTTTTCTCTCCAAATGCCATATGATTGCCCATCATTATCAGTTTTATTTATTTATTTGAAAGGCAGAGTGACAGAAAGAGAGGAGAGACACAGAGAGAACTTCCATCTTCTGGTTCACTCCCCAAATGGCTGCAAAGGCTGGGGCGGGGCCAGGCCAAAGCCAGCAGCCTGGAACTCTATTGGGTATATCAAATGGGTCATAGGAGACCAAGCACTTGGACCATCTCTGATACTTTCCCAGGCGCAACAGCAGGGAGTTGGGTTGGAAGCAGAGCTTCCTATGGGAGGCTAGCATCGCAGTGGGCCATTTGGCAAGTGAACCAGAGGATGGAAAATCTCTTTCTCTCTGTCACTCTACTTTTCAAGTGAAGAAATCTTTAAACAATGATATGGCTAGATGCTCTTTTTTAGGCATTTATCCTGTTTGATGTTCTCTGAGCTTCTGGATCTGTGATTTGGTCTTTGGTTTTAATTTGGTTATTATTAGTTAATATTATTGGTTATTAATTTGATTATTATTTTATTTTATTTTATTACTATTTTAACTACTTATTTGTTTGTCTTTTTCTTCTCCTTCTGCTATTCCCATTATGCATATGTTACACCATTTGTAGTTGTCCCACAGTCCTTGGATATTTTGTTCTGCTTTTTTTTTCAGTCTTTCTTTTCTTTGGTTTTCTTTCTACTAATATAGCCTCAAGCTCAGACTCGCATCTGTGTCCAATCTACTAATATGCCCAGCAAAGGCCTTCTTTATTTCTCTGACAGTGCTTTGATTTTTTTAGAGATTTATTTATTTATTTGAAAGGCAGAGTTACAGAGAGCGAGAAGGAGAGACACACAGAAAGAGAGGTCTTCCATCTGCTGGTTCACTCCACAAATGGCTGCAACAGCCAGAGCTGGGCCAGGCCAAAGCCAGGAGCCAGGAGCTACATCCAGGTCTCCCAAGAAGGCGCAGGGGACCAAGCACTTAGACCATCTTCAGCTGCTTTCCCAGCAGCATTGGCAAGGAGCTGGATTGGAAGTGGAGCAGCTGGCACTCAAACCTGCACCCATATGGGATGCTGGCGTGCTGGCATTGCAGGGGGTAGCTTCACCGTTATGCCACACTGCCAGCTCCCATCTTAACAGTGTTTCCAATCTCTAGCATTTCTTTTTTATTCTTTCTTCTGATTTTCATCACTCTGCCTATATTGCCCTTACCTGCTCTTGACTTTATCCATTAGAACACTTAGCATTTTCATCACAGTTGCTTTAGAATCTGGTCTGTTTTTAATTCCAAGTCTCCCTGCCATGTCCGGTCCTGATGCTCACCCCATCTCTTCCAGCTGTGCTTTTTCCCTTTTAATACACTTGGTAATTTTTTCTTATAGGTTGGACCAGGTCACAGGGACTTGTGCAAATAAGTCTTCAGCAATGTGGCGATAAGGTGTGGAGGCAGGAAGCCTTCCAGAATTCAGGGTTAGGTTTGAGCAAAACTCCAAAGTGAGCCTGTGGGTTTGGACCAGCGCTTTTCAGTTCCTCCTCCTCTAGCTGGTTCCCCTCGGCCACTTTTCCCTTCCCAAGTGGGTTAGGCGCTGGTTAAATAGTTTCTCCCCTGTGCAAACCTGGTTCACAAGAACGGAGTAATTTGGGTATTTCAAATTGTTCCTCTCCCCTTCTTCTGCTGGAAACATAGGGGATTTTTCTCTAGGATTGACTGTGAGAATCTAGTCAAAATCCTGGACATAAAACTCACAAGTGTGGGCCCTCTGGAGGCTTTTCATTTATTTTACTTTTCATCCTTTATTATTATTATTATTATTATTACGGTCAAATGCCTGTAACCTAAAATGTGCCATGTTAACCATTTGAAGTGCACAGTTCAGTGGCATTCGTGCATTCATAACGTGAGCTTCCATCACCCCCGTCCATTTCTCCAGCTCTTTCCATCTTGTGCACCTGACACTGTTCTCTTTAAGTGTGGCTGGGTGGTTTGTGGTGTTGTTTAAGTCCTCTGCTCCCTTGCTTATCTCTGTCTGGCTGTTCTGCTCATTCTTGAGAGTCTGCCGTGTTGGTGTAGAGTTGCCTGTTTCCATCTCCAGTTCCATCCGTCTCTGCATCGTGCCCTTTCATGCGTTTGTCATTAGCTGCGCACGTTTATAACTGTTCTGTCTTCTTGCTCTAGTGACTCTCACTAATTCATAATGCCCTTCCTCGTCTCTTATCACCATTTTTGATGTAAAGTTTATTTTGTCTGATATTACAGTGTCTAATAATGTGATAGGTCTGGAAGTCTTATTTTCCTCCTTCCCCAAGGATTGCTTTTTTGTTGTTGTTGCTATTGTTTTTTGCTTGCTTTGGTTTTTTAAAATTGTCTTAGGCTGTGTGCCAAGGATTGGCTTGAGGTATAAATTTAAGATCTTCCCAGGTCTTTCCTGAGTCCTTGCCTTTCCCTGTCCACGTGCAGTCACTTTCTAACTTTTCCCATAGAATGTCCTAGTCTTTAATGTCTGAATCTCAAAGGGACCTTGGCTCTTTGAACTCCTTGGAATCCCTTTGACCAGAGTGGGTGGGACTTCAACCGTGGAGGCAGGTACAACAACAATGGCTGTTTGTCTATACACCTTTTTGTTTCTTTTTTTTTTTTTTTTAATATTTATTTATTTATTTGAAAGGCAGAGGCAGGGAGAGAGAGGTCTTCCATCCACTGGTTTATTCCCCAATTGGCTGCAATGGCCAGAGCTCCCCTGATCTGAAGTCAGGAGCCCGGAGCTTTTCCAGGACCCCCAAGCAGGTGCAGGGGTTCAAGAATTTGGGTCACCTTCCACTACTTTCTCAGGCCATAGCAGAGACCTGGATGGGAAGTGGAGCAGCCAGGACTCGAACCGGCACGGCTTTGCCTGCTACGCCACAGCGCCAGCCCCAAGCAATTTACTGAGTATAGCTCAGGTTTCCCTACGCTGGCACAGGTTTCTCCTGGTGAGTGCCAGCTGTGTGAAGCTGTGATTCCCAGTACTCAGCTGACTCCCTCCAGTCTCTGAGGCAGCAATTTGGCCTCCATCCTCGCCTCTCTTTCAGAACCAAGAAGAGTTGTCGGTTTCTCTGTCTGTTCAGCTTTTTCACTTGTTGCTAGGACCAAGCACTGACTTCCAAGCTCCTTGTATATGGAGCTGGCCATTTTTTTTTTTTTTTTTGAAAGTCAAATTAACAAGGAGGGAAGGAGGGAGGGAGAGAGAGCAAGCTTCCATCCCCTTTTCACTGTCCAAATGCCTGCAACAACCAGGGCTCTGCCAGGCCAAAGCAGGAGCCAGGAACTCCATCCAGGTCTCCAGGAGGGTGACAGAAACCCAGGTTCTCAGCCCATCTGCTGCCGCCTCCTAGGTGCGTTAGCAGGGAGCTGGATCCGAGGCATGGAGTAGCCGGGACTAGAACCAGGCCCTCTTATGTGGATTGGGGGGTCTCCTAAACAGAAGCTCTTTTTAATTTTTTTAAAGATTTATTTTATTCATTCGAAAGTCAGAGTTACACAGAGAGAGAAGGAAAGGCAGAGAGAGAGAGAGAGGTCTTCCATCTGCTGGTTCTCTCTCTAATTGTGCAGCTGGAGCTGTGCTTCTCCAAAGCCAGGAGCCAGGAGCTTCTTCTGGGTCTCCCATGCGGCTGCAGGGGCCCAAGGACTTGGGCCATCTTCCACTGCTTTCCCAGGCCACAGCAGAGAGCTGGGTCACAAGTGAAGCAGCCGGGTCTTGAACTGGTGCCCATATGGGATGCTGGCACTGCAGGCGGCGGCTTTCCCTGCTGCGCCACAGCACCGGACGCAGCAGCTCTTAACCTGCGGCATCACAACACCCACTGCAGGAACTCATTAATTTTTCTCCTGAATTTTCAACAATTAACTTGTATTGCTTTGATCAGCAAAAGAAAATGTGTTGTTGTTTTAAGTTCTGGCAGAGAAATATTGATGGGCCCTTCTTCCATCACATTCCCCGGTCCGACGGGCCTTGGGAGCCACTGCACTCCACCCGACACTTACCATCTGACCCCCAGTATTCATATCTCTGTAATACACTCCTCGGTTGACTCTTACCCTTGGAATGTCCCCAAGCCCCCCGTGGAGGAACAACGTGGCAGCCGAGGACCCTTTTCTGATTCTGATCATGTTCCTGGTGCTTTTGTTTTTAATCCTAGAGCCTGGAGAGTCTGGTGGCTCAAAATACTACTGGCCCCGTCTTCTACCCAAGGCTCTACCACCTGATGGCCTACATCTGTATACTCATGGGAGACGGGCAGAACTGTGACCTCTTCCTGAACACAGCCTTGAAGCTCTCTGAAATACAGGGGAACGTGCTAGAGAAATGCTGGCTGAACATGAGCAAGGTGGGTACTATCCCTGGGCAAGCCGGGGGTGGGGGTGGGGACACTCACCCTTCCAGGAAACCCCAGACGCCTGCTTCCACTTGGGAGGTCCTTGTCTTAGTCCATTTGGGCTAAAAATATCTTACATTGGGTCATTTGTAAACAACGGAGAGTTGCTGCTTTCAGTTTTGGAAGCTGCTAGCCAGTCCAAGATCAAGGTGCTAAGAGTTCAATGTCTGGCGGGAGCCTGTTTCTCTTTGGTGGTGCCTCTTGCTGCACTATCATGTGGTGCAATGGTGGGGGGGAAACTCACTCCCTTAAATGCTTGTGTTTGTTTATTTATAAAGTGATAGTGCTCTTACCTGGAGAGTCTATTGCTTGTTCTCTCTCTCTCTCTTTTTTTTTTTTTTTTGCAAGATTTATTTATTTGAAAGGCAGAGTGAGGGAAGGGGTAGGGTGGGTGGGGGTGAGGAGAAACAGATCTTCCATTTGCTGGTTCACTCCCCAACGGGCTTCAATGGCCAGGACTGGGCCAGGCTGAAGCCAGGAGCCAGGAACTCTATCCTGGTCTCCCATGTCAATGGCAGGAATTCAAGCACTTGGGCCATTCTCCACTGCTTCCCAGACCCTTTAGCAAGGGGCTAGATCAGAACTGGAAGTGCCTGGACCTGAACCCGTGCTTCAACATGGGATGCAGCAGCCCAACCCAGCTGCACCACAACGCCCATCCTGTTAACATCTATTTTAAAAAATGAACGTATACATGTGAAGTGCAGAAGTAGAGGTAGAGACAGAGACTTGGAGAAAAAGAAAGAGCTCCCACCACCGGTTCACTCCCCAAATGCTCTCAACGGCTGGGGCTGGGCCAGGCTGATACTCAGAATCAGGATCTCAATACAACACTCCCACATAGGTGGCAGGGGCACAAGTACTTGGGACATCACCTGCTGCCTGCACATTAGTAGGAAACTGGAACTGAGCTGGGATCCAAACCCAGCTTAAGACAGCTTTTTAACAGCTAAGCCAAACACTCGCTGCAAGCCCTTTTAAAAAAATACTAGCTCCATTTATGTATTAAGTTTTTAAGATTGATTTTATTTGTTTGAAAGGCAGAGTTTCAGAGAGAGAGGAAGAGAGAGAGAGAGAGAGAGAGATCTTCCATCCACTGGTTCACTCCCTAAATGGCCGCAATGGCTAGAGCTGGGCCAGGCTGAAGCCAGGAGCTTGGAATTCTGTCTGGGACTCCCACATGGGTACCAAGGGCCCCAGGACTTGGGCCATCCTCCACTGCTTTCCCAGGTGCATTAGCAGGGAGCTGGATAGGAAGCAGAGCAGCCCCAGGACTTGAACTAGCGCCCAGATGGGGATGCCCTGTGTCACAGGTGACTGCTTAAGTTGCAGACCACAACACTGGCCCCACGCAGCCCACTCCTGACCTAATCATCACCCGAAGGCCCCCACCTCTTCACGCCATCGCCATAGGCATCAAATCCCTACATAAATCAAATCCCTATAAATCCCTACTCACATTCAACACAGGTCTTTCTGTGCCAGCCCCTGTGGTTCATGTTTGTAAGCCTCCCCTGCAGACCCTGTAAGTTCTCCTGGACTCCCCCTGATCCAACCCCCTTTAGCACACTCTCTGCCCCTCTCGTGTGGACTTACCACTGGGTGCCACATTTATCCACAAGTCTCCCCTCCAGCATTTACATCTCAAAGGCCAAAACCGTGCTGAGGACCCAGCACAGCACCTTACTGTCAGTACTTGTTGAGTTAGAGAACGAGTGTGCTATAACACGTGTTTTGTTAAGGAGGCTTATGTCGGTATCCTAGTTTGGGAAGCAAAATTCGTTTTTGTCCCTGGGTTCACCTGGTTTTAAAAGCATCCAAGGATGGGGCGGTGTTTTTACAGAGGGTTAAGCCACTGCCTGGAACGCCAGCATCCCATATGGGCGCCAGTTCAAGTCCCGGCTCCTCCTCTTCCCATCCAGCTCCCTGCTAATGCAGCTTGGAAAGCAGTGCAGCATGGTCCAAGTGCTTGAGCCCCTGCACCCACTGGGAGACCAGGAAGAAGCTCCTGGCCCTGGCTCCTGCCATTTAGAGAGTGAACCAGCAGATGGAAGCACACACTCTCTCTCTCTTTCTCTCTCTCTCTTTCTCTCCCTCTGTCTCCATATCTCTGCCTTTTAAATAAATAAATCTTTTTTTTTTTTAAGCATCTGAGGATGGGCCAGTGTTGTGGCACATAGGTTCAGCCACTGTTTCCTATGTTGGTGTCCTATATGAGGTCCTGGCTAAGCTGCTTCTGCTTAGCTTCCTGTTAATGTGCACCCTGGGAGGCAGCAGATGGTGGCTCAGGTCCTTGGGCCCCTGCTACCCATGGGAGACCAGGATGGAGTTCCTGGCTCCCAGCTTTCCTGTTGCAGCTATTTAGGGAGTGAACCAGCAGAGGGAAGCGCTCTCTCTCTCTCTCTCTTTCTCTCTCTCTCTCTCTCTCACTCGCTCTGCCTTTCAAATAAACAACTCTTAATTGGAAAGCTCCAGGGCCATTTAGCCATTTGTGGCATCAGGCCAGTGCTGGCCTCCGAGGCCAGGGAGCGCCAGCTGGTCCTTCGTTCTCTTCCCCTCTCAGGAATGGTGGTACTCAAACTGTACGCTAACAGAAGACCAGTGGCTGCATACGATCCTGAGTCTCCCGGCGTGGGAAAAAATTGTATCCGGCAAGGTGAACATCCACGACGTTCAGAAAAACAAATTTCTCATGCGAGTTAACATCCTGGACAACCCCTTCTAACGTGCTGGGGGGGAAAAAGAGCAAAGATGTTAACGAGATCCATGCCCTTGCAATGTTCTGTTTTTGATCCTTCTCTGTAGCCAGCACCCTCCGGGTTCTTTTTTTCCACACTCTCTTCTCTTGCAGACACGGAGCCGGGGAAGTTGGCTGCTTCTTCCTTGGAGAGACAGAGAGGGTGGCCAGTGTCATGCTTTGCTTCCTCTAACATTGCCTTTCCTTTCTGTCTTTTGTTTAAAGCCCTGACCTGTGTATTTCAGCCCATGCAAAACTGTACCATATAGGAAGACGGTGCGACACCTTGTGTTGCGACAGACCCGTGTCTGGTTAATGTATTAAACTGCAAGTGTTTTATTTTTAAATGTTCAGTTGTTAAATCTTTTGGAGGAAGCATGCCATCATAAGTAGCCAGCTCTGGGCATGGTCTACAAAGACACATTTCTGTAGAGCCTGCCTGGTTTCCACGGCCACGGTGATACTCCAACATGGGGATACTCCAGTCCATGCACCAAGTATCGGCGGATGGCAGTTGCTTTTCTTAAATTGAAATATTAGGAATTTTGATGTGGCTATCTTGTACATGCTTAGTATATAAAAAATAATAGCAATCATCTTTATTTCCCAGCTGTCAAGGCAAGGCTCTGCATTTTTCATCCTGATGTTGCAAATGAATCCCACAAAGGAGGGTGGACTGACCACATGATACCTCCTGTAAGGTTTGCCACAGAGGCCTGGGGGCCTGGCACAGTGGACAGAGTACCAGGCTATGAATCCCAGATGTTTCTCATTCCCTGACCTCCCTATGTCAGCACATGGTTGTATTGAATAAGATAGTGGAGGTAGAGAGTACAGCATATTGGGGCTGACATTGTGGTATAGAAGGTTAAGCCACCACCTGCGATGCCGCCATCCCATATGGGCACCAGTTCCAGTCCCAGCTGTTCCACTTCAGATCCAGCTCCCTGCTAATGTACCTGAGAAAGCAGTGGAAGATGGCTCAAGTGCTCCTGGTTTTAGCCTGGCCCAGCACTGGCCATTGTGGCCATTTGGGAAGTGAACCAGTGGATAGAAGATCTTTTCTCTCTCTCTCTGCCTATCTAAGAAATAAGAAAAAAGAAAATTATAGTGCGTCATATATATATAAACACAGACAACGTTTTTTTTATTTTTATTTTTTTGACAGGCAGAGGACAGTGAGAGAGACAGACAGAGAGAAAGGTCTTCCTTTACCGTTGGTTCACTCTCCAATGGCCGCTATGGCCGGCGTGCTGCAGCTGGTGTACCACACTGATCCGAAGGCAGGAGCCAGGTGCTTCTCCTGGTCTCCCAGGCAGTTGCAGGGCCCAAGGACTTGGGCCATCCTCCACTGCACTCCCGGGCCACAGCAGAGAGCTGGCCTGGAAGAGGGGCAACCGGGACAGAATCCGGCGCCCTGACCAGGACTAGAACCCGGTGTGTTGGCACTGCAGGCGGAGGATTAGCCTATTGAGCCATGGTGCCAGCCTCAGACACCTAATTTTTAAAATAAATGCATCAAGGGGCCAGCGCTGTGGTGTAATGGGTAAAACCACCTCCTGCAGTACAGGCATCCCATATGGGTGCTGGTTCAAATCCCAGCTGCTTTGGTTCCGATCCAGCTCCCTGCTATGGCCTGGGGAAGCAGTAGAAGATGGCCCTGCACCTGTGTGGGAGACCCGGAAGAAGCTCCTGGCTCCTGGCTTTGGATCGGCACAGCTCCAGCCATTGCGGCCAGTTGGGGAGTGAATCAGTGGATGGAAGACCTCTCTCTCTTTCTCTCTACCTCTTCATCTCTCTCTGTGTAACTCTGCCTTTCAAATAAATAACACTTAAAAAATGCATCAAATATTAAACTTCAGGAGCTATCTCCTTCAAAGTTGCCATCATGGAAGCTGTGTAGTATCCTTTGCTTTCTAATTGCCTCCGTCACTTTGTATATCACTCATCTAATTTCATTTTCTTTTTCACTCACCCACCAACAAGTAATCAGCATTTGAGGAATGAACTAGCAAATGGAAGAATGCTCTCTCTCTTTCTCTCCGCCTTTCAAATAAAAAAAATGAATTCTAAAAATTTTTAAATGGACACAGAAAAAGATTAGAGGTTGCCAGGGGTTGTGGAGAGGATTGGATGAACAGGTGAAGTACAGGATTTTTAAGGCAGTGAAATTATTGTGTACAACACTGCAATGGCGGACATGGGTCATTTTACATTCATCCAAACCCATAGAAAGGACAACGGCAAGGGTGGGCTTTAATGGAAACTGTGGACTGTGGGTGATGGTAATGTGTTAGGGCAGTTCTTCAGTTGTAGAAACGTCCCGCTGTGGCGGGGGAGGCTGACAACGGGTGAGGATGTGCATGTGCCGGCTCGGGAGGTAGATGGGAATTCTGCACCTTGCACTCAATTTTGCTGTGAACCTAAAAGGGCTCTAAAAAAACAAAGTTCCTTAAAGAAACCCAAACCAGAAACAAGCCTGAAGCCTGTGTGCACCAGCCTGCCCTCCCTCCACAGAGCACGCTGCTCTGTCCCCCACTCCTGTGCCACCTGCTGCCTCCTCAGCCCCTGTAGCACTGGCACAGTCTGGTTGTCCCTGGTTCTTCTGTTTCTTCAGCACCCTCCCCACCCGTCAGCAGAGCCAGAAAACCCGCGGGATACATCTGGAACACAACCACTGAACACCACCTTCACCATGCCACCTTACACAGAACCGTGGCGGCTGCTCGCTGGGGCTACTGCAACAGACCAACTGACCTACCTGCCTGCTTCCAGTCCTGGCCCTCCCTGGCCTCCTCCCAGCCAGAAAGCCAAGTCAGCCTGCTCACTGCCATGTTCCTCCAATCTCTTCCAAGGCACTTATTAGAAGAAGATCAGAGGCCGACGCCGCGGCTCACTAGGCTAATCCTCCGCCTTGTGGCGCTGGCACACGGGGTTCTAGTCCCGGTCGGGGCGCCGGATTCTGTCCCGGTTGCCCCTCTTCCAGGCCAGCTCTCTGCTGTGGCCCGGGAGTGCAGTGGAGGATGGCCCAAGTGCTTGGGCCCTGCACCCCATGGGAGACCAGGATAAGTACCTGGCTCCTGCCATCGGATCAGCATGGTGCGCCGGCCGCAGTGCGCCGGCCACGGCGGCCATTGGAGGGTGAACCAACGGCAAAAGGAAGACCTTTCTCTCTGTCTCTCTCTCTCACTGTCCACTCTGCCTGTAAAAAAAAAAAAAGAAGAAGAAGAAGAAGAAGAAGATCAAAATGACCCACTCTGTTGTGCAAGTTCTACCCTTGCCTCCCTTTCGAACTTCATACCACTCTTCCCCAGCCCTAACGTGCTCTTTCACTCTAACCTGCTGGATGTCCTCAGAAGAGATTAAGTGATAGGCATTCTTTCTTCTCTTACAAAATTCTTTTTTAAAATTTTTTTCTTTAATATTTATTTATTTATTTGAAAGGCAGTATTACAGAGAGGCAGAGGCAGAAAGAGAGATCTTCCATCTGCTGGTTCACTCCCCAAATGACTGCACGAACCGGAGCCAGGCCAATCTGAAGCCAGGAGCCAGGAGCTTCCTCCGGGTCTCCCAGTGGGTGCAGGGGCCCAAGCACTTGGACCATGCTCTGCTGCTATCCCAGGTACATTAGCAGGGAGCTGGATTGGAAGTGGAGCAGCAGAGACTTGAACCAGCACCGATATGGGATGCTGGCATTGTGGGCAGCGGCTTAACCCCAACACAATGCTGGCCCATCCTTGGGTGCTTTTAAAACCAGGTGAACCCAGGAACAAAAATAGGTTGCCAGCACTGGAAGCAGTGGCTGAACCTGCTGGTGCATAACACTGGCCCATCCTTGGATGCTTTTTAAAAAAGAAAGATTTATTTATTTGAAAGGCAGAGTTACAGAGGTGGGGGAGAGAGAGAGAGAGAGAGAAAGAGAGAGAGAGAGAGGTTTTTCCATCCACTGGTTCACTTCCCAAATGGCTGTAACGGCTGGAGCTAAGCCAATCTGAAACCAGGAGCCAGGAGCTTCTTCCAGGCAGGCCTCTCAATTGTGCAAGGGCCCAAGCACTTGGGCCATCTTTTACTGCTTACCCAGGCCACAGCAGAGAGCTGGATTAGAAGTAGAGCAGCTGGGGCTCGAACTGGCGCCCATATGGGATGCCAGCACTGCAGGCAGAGGCTTTACCTACTATGCCATCCGTAGTGCTGGCGCCACAAAGTTCTTTTGCCTACTGCCAACTTGGGCTAGGGCAGCCCTGGCCTGGCCCAGGGAGACCAAGTCACCTGAGGATGTTCATTTGGGTCTTGGTGTCTCCTGTTTGCTGCTTACTTCTGCAGGCAAAGCAAAGGGCAGTCCACCTGAAGAGCTCCCCCTGGCTGGGAGTAGGAGAAGGGCACGCGTTGAGTGAAGGCGGGTGGGTGCCCATTGAGAAGCTAAGCTCAAGTGGTGCCTGTCCCTCACTTATTGGGAGAGGTGTCTGACACTGAGCGTCCCTCAATTATGGGAATGGAGGCCAGGGCTGAGAGGAGCATTCTGCACAGGCTGCTCTGTGCCGCTCTACTCTGGTGCCAGTCCCTGCTGTCAGAGGACACTGGTCAGGGCTTCCATGTGAACAACTGGCACCCTAGCACAAGTAGAGCAGGGGCAGCCAGCCTTCTAACACTTGCTCTTCAAAAGCCTCTTTTGCACTTTAGTGACTTGTGAGTGAAAGCAACAAGGGCCTGACAAAGAGACAGGAAGAGGTGGGAAGGGCTGGGCTGTAATGTTTTTGGAGATTGTATTTCCCCATGCATCTGAATCCAAGGTCGCATGCAGGAAACTTACAGGAAACTTGAACTTAGTTTCTGGCATGGCTTGGGGCCTTCCCTAAGTCTCTTCTCATCCATTTCCTCATCTCTAAACTAAAGAAGTGAGCAGGCCCCTGTTCCCCAAATCTGGCTGTGATCCGGCTTCCTGCGGACTCAATGGCTGAGCATGCATTTCATGCCCAGCCAGCAGGTGGCAGCACTGGCCCCACTGTGGCTGCAGCCCAAGGGACTGCACGGGCCAAGCTCTCCCAGGCTGTTGTCTGCAGATCTACAGCCTCAGCTCTTAGCAAGGCTCCCCTCATTCCCTACAGGAAGCCTCCAAAAAGACATTCTGGATATGACTATTTTTAGGAGAAAGATGATATAAACAGTTCACGAAGGCCTCAGGAACAGAAAGGGATGGAGAAGTGATTATCTTTTTTTTTTTTTTTTAATTCTTCCTACACCTGTGAACTTGCAGAGTGCCTAACTGCAGCATTAGGCTCAGTGCCTGACATAGAGCAAGGGTGCATACGGGATGCACCATAGGCGGTGGCTTAACCCACTGCTCTGCAATGCCAGCGCCTCCTTTCTTTTAGTTTTTAGAAAGATCTGTTTATTTATTTGAAAGAGTTACAGAAAGAGAGAAAGATTGAGAGAAAGAGATCTTCCATCTGCTGGTTCGCTCTCCAGATGCCTGCAACAGCTGGGGCTGGACCAAGCTGAAGCCAGGAGCCAGGAACTTTTTCTGGGTCTCCCACGCAGGTGCAGGGGCCCAGACACTTGGGCCATCTTGCTGCTGCTTTCCCAAGCCATTAGCAGGGGGCTGGATCGGAAGTGGAGCAGCCGGGACTTGAGCCCGTGCATCATGGCAGACAGTGGCTTTACCCACCTTGCCACAGCAGTGTCCCCCCACCCGCTCCTTCCAACCCCACCTCCTCAAGGCCCCTTACTCATGTCCAGTTGCCTGTCTCTGTTGAGGGTACGCATTAACTACTAGTCTTTTCAAGCCTCTGGCTGTATTCTGCCAATGCGCGAGACATCTTCCTCAGTATTTCTCACATCCTCCTGTCATCTTGATCCCACTGTTGCTGAAATGAGTTCCTCCAGCCTTGAACTCTGCAATGGCCGCTTCGTTAATCGGTCTGCTGATTGCAAATTTCCATCTGGTTTCAGATTCTCACCGATAGGCAGGGCAAGCTTGCTGAATGCAGGTCCCCAGTTGTCTCTCCTCTGCTTCCATCTGATTCACCTTCAGGACAACACCCCAGTGTCTCCTTTCTGAGGCTTAGAAGGCCTGTTTCCCCTCCAAGTCCAACCCAACGCAGCAGTCATGCTGGCCTCACTGTCTCCCACCCTGGACCCTTGGGACTGATCCTTCCAACTGGACAGGCCTTTGCTCTCCCAGTCTTCCGGGTCTCTCCCAATCCGCTCGCAGATGCCCCAGCCCCAGAGCACCAGCTCCCTGGTGGCCGCAGGCTGGGCTCACCAGTCGGTCCTTGTCATTCCCCAGCTCTCACAGGACAGCCACGGTCTAAGCTTATCGAGAGCAGCGAGTCTATCTTGCTCCTTTTTGGTCCCACAGAACTTGGTGTGAGGTCAAGCATTCGACAGCTTTAGCAGGCTCTGTCTTGTTCCCAGTTGCATCACAGCACTTTGTACAGCATGGGTCACGTAGGCAGCAAGTGTTGTGTGTGGGAATGAGGCTGTGTGTGCTCGCGACCAGAAAGTGGCAGCCACCATGGAGCAGCACACCTCAAAACTCCAGACCAAGCGAAGAAAGAATGTAGGGGAATTGTGTGTGTATGCACACACAAATGTAACCTGGCACAGCTAATTTTTTTTAAAGATTTATTTATGGGGCCGGCACTAAGGTGTAGTGGGTGAGGCCGCCACCTGCAGTGCCGGCATCCCATATGGGCACTGGTTTGAGGCCTGGCTGCTCCACTTCCAATCCAGCTCTCTGCTATGGCCTGGGAAAGCAGTAGAAGATGGGCCCCTGGACACGCATTGGGGGCCTGGAGGAAGCTCCTGGCTCCTGGCTTCAGATCAGCACAGCTCCGGCTGTTACAGCCATCTGGGGAGTGAACCAGCAGATGGAAGACCTCTCTGTCTCTGCCTCTGCTCTCATTATGTAACTCTGACTTTCAAATAAATAAGTAAATCTTTAAAATAATAAAAAAGATTTATTTATTTGGAAGGCAGAGTGACAAAGAAAAGGGAGAGATAAAGATAGAGAGAGATCCCCTCCAAATGCCTACATCAGCATGACAGTACTACGCTGAAACCAAGAACCTGGAATTCCATCCAGGTCATCCATGCGGGTGGCAGGGACCCAAGCACTTGGGCCACCCTCTGCTTCCTCCCGGGAGCATCATCAGGAAGCTGGATCAGCTGTGGCAGCCTTCCTGCTGCACTGTTGCTCCCCCTCTCGCGGAGGAACGACACTGGACTCTGCGCTGTTCTTTTTTGCCCGGCCCTTCCCGGGTTAGCTGCTGTTCCCTCATTCGTGGAGGAACGATGCCGTCCTGGGTTAGCTGCCAGCCCCCCGCCTCCGCGGAGGGGTGGCACCCCTGCCACTTTCCCCGCTTCCGCGGAGGAGCGGCACACCGCCGGCCGGCTCTCAGGGGTTCCTCAGATGTTCCCTCACATGTTCCTGGTGCATGTTGTCTCTCTCCTCCTTTATAGTCCTCTTCCACCAATCCATGCTCTGCTGCCCACATGCCGAGCACGCTGCTCTCCTCCAATCAGGAGCAGGATCAGCTCCTGCAGCTTATCAGTCAAATTGGCGAGGCGGCTGTGTGGAAGTTGTTTGCTCCTCCCCAGCGCCATATTGTGGGAGATCAGATGCATAGAATTAGTCCTAGTTCCAGTAATTTAGTCTAGTCTCAGTTGCTCCCCACACTGCACCACAGTGCCCATCCCCCACACAGCTGGTTAAAAGGCTGCCAACTCTTGCAGAGTATACACTAGTATACTTTGGAACTTTTGTTGCCAAACACTCACCTCCCCCAAACTAGTTGGAGGTGTTGCTAGAGAACCCCCAAACCTGGACCACTCAGCCCATGCACGGAAAGCCACTCCCTGACACTGGGGCAGTGGAAAAAAGCAGGTGTTTATTTCAAAGTGCAGAGCAAGAAGCTGGACAGCTATTGCTTAATTTCTGGAGTTAGGGGTGAAGGTTCTTACAGACTGAAATTGGTGCTTCTCTGGCTCGTGCACAAACCCCTGGTTGGTCAGTGGTGTTCATTGGGTTGGTCAGTAATGCTGTTCTCTTTAGGGAATTTCTGATGGCTAGGTGGGCTTCAGTTGGTCCAGGGGTTCCATACAAGTGGTAGGTACCTTCTGCCCGCAACCTAGCATTTCCCTAAACACAGCCCTCCGGACAATACTGGCCAGCCAGGTTTTATCTGTTGGAGAAGCAAATGACTTCTTGAGTCTGATGAGTAGAGCCTTGTAGGGCCCACTGTCCAACTCCGTAAATGCAGTGAACTCCTTTTGATAGAGGCAAGAACACCCTGGGCTAAGGGAGACAGACAAGAGACTGGGCCCTGCCCTGCCATGAGAGGGATTCGCTCTCACTTTCTGTGCTGAAGGGAATGGTTTGTATCTACACAGATCAGTATGGTAGCCATCGACGTGCAGCTACGGAATACCTGAGACACGGTTTGTGTGACTGTGGCTCTGAATTTTAAATCCAGTTTGATTCTAATTAATTTAAACAGCCACATGCGGCCAGCGGTACCATCTGGGACAGTGGAGGTCTGTAGGATCTGCATTAACCTAAAAAAAAAAAAAAATGCCAACACAAAACCCCCGAGGGTTGACACTTCTACAGGAGACAATGGTATCAGTTTGCATTGGAAGGAAATTATCAATGTATAGAAGAAAAGTCTCAGGTTAGATAGGCTAAACCTCTTATCCATATGTCGTTATCCAACTGGTGCAATCGATCCCAGGGTGCAGAGGTAGCGCTTAATAACGGATTAGATATCTGGCTAAGCTACTGACTGCTCTCTATCCTCCCTCCTGCCTCCCTCACGGGAAGGGGTTGCATTTTGCAATGAGTTCCTCGCACATCTGCTGGGAGAGAGGAAGAGGCAGGGAGGGGAGCTGCGGACGAGTCACCATCTAAAGGCTCAAAACGAATTTAAATCGACAAACCAGGAACCAGAATCTGCAACTTCTCTCTGCTGGTACATTTTGAGAGGATGTGGAAGGAAGCCAGTGGTTTTGGCCAAGTACTGGCTCTTATTTCATTTCTCTCCCTTGGGTTTCTTTGTCTCTTGCTCAAGCTCAATTAGTCCACATTTAGTGATTAGCTCAACCTGCTCGGCAAGAGCCTGGGGTGTCCTGGCGCCCGGGGCGCTGTGTCACAGGGACCCACGGTAGCAGCGTCCACTGTGCATTCCCTTTGCTAATGGCAGACGGGGCAGTGTTGCTCCGTTTAAGCCCATGAGCTCGGGTCAGCTTCCCTGGCTGAAGGACCCTGAGCTTGCAGGGCGCCAGTGGCTGCGTATTCCACACACGCTTTGCAATCTGGGAACCAAGATCCTGCCACAAGAGTTTTTCAGAGGATGTTCCCTGTAGCAGATCAGTGTCCCACAGCCAAGGCCCACAGGTACAAGACCCGGCCTTTTTCTCAGGAACACCAAGAGCCCCCCAGGCACTTCTGCAGGGGTCACGCAGCAGCCTCAAGGGACGTGTGACCCAGAGGCAGAGGGTTCTCCCACCAGCCTTATAGCCAAACACCTGGGGGCCTGGCTGGGCCAGCAAGAGTGAAGGTGAGGCCTCAGAGGACTTGGCACGAAATCAATGTAAAATGTTTGCTTCTGGGGCCGGCGCTGTGGCAAAGTAGGTTAATTTCTGCCTGTGTCGCCAGCATCCCATATGGGCTCCGGTTCTAGTCCCGGCTGCTCCTCTTCCCATCCAGCTCTCTGCTATGGCCTGGGACAGCAGTAGTTGATGGCCGAAGTGCTTGGGCCCCTGCACCCTCGTGGGAGACCCAGAAGAAGTGCCTGGCTCCTGGCTTCAGATCGGCCCTGCTCTGGCATTGGGCTATTTGGGGAGTGAACCAGCAGATGTATCCTCTCTCTCGCTCTCTCTGTAACTCTACCTCTGAAATTAAAAAAAAAAAAATTGTTAAAAAAGTATGCTTGTGTTGTTTAGTTACAAGAAAGTTTGTAATAATAATAATAATAATAATAATAATAAAAGATCATTTAAAGGCAGAGAAAGAAACAAAAATGTGGTCTGGATTCAAAATTCAGTCCCGGGCCGGCGCCGTGGCTCACTTGGTTAATCCTCCGCCTTGCGGCGCCAGCATCCCATGTGGGCGCCGAGTTCTAGTCCTGGTTGCTCCTCTTCCAGTCCAGCTCTCTGCTGTGGCCCGGGAGTGCAGTGGAGGATGGCCCAGGTCCTTGGGCCCTGCACCCGCACGGGAGACCAGGAGAAGCACCTGGCTCCTGGCTTCAGATCGGCGCATCGCGCCAGCCCTAGAGACCATTTTGGGGGTGAACCAACAGAGCGAAGGCATTTCTCTCTGTCTCTCTCACTGTCTATAACTCTACCTGTCAAATAAAAAAAATTATTAAAAAAAAACACAACTAAATTCAGTCCCCTTGGAGTCCTTCTCAGAGGAGAAACCTCAGACCCCAAGCAAGCTGCACTTTTGCCTCCGTTCAGCTGCGGATCGCCGAGAGGACTCCACGCCCCGCCACCCAGCAACAGACCGCCAGGCTCCCTCCTCCCACAGGCAGGCCAATGACTTCAAAGGCAAAGGCCAGCCCTTCCTCACATCCTGCCGCCCTCCAGGCCAGCTCCACCGGGCCCCAGAGCCCAGCGACGGCTGGACACGCGGATCCAAAAGCCGGCGCCAGGGACAATGGCCTCACCTCCTGTTTGCAGGAGGAAACGGAGCTGGCCTCCCTCTGCAGCTGGGCAGCTCGCGGGACGCCTGTGAGGTTGAAAGACCCCGGTTCCTTCCTTGCAAACACAGCCAGGCCTCCCGCAGACCCTAGGACCAACCCCCCCACCCCAGCCTTGCACACCCAGCTGTGTTCTGAACAAATCAACCCTCAGACTTCAGAGCAGCGGCTCTGCTGCCTGGCTCTTGGCTCTCCATGGCTTCAGGAAGGATGTGAGGGGGAAGGGGACCGCCACTATTAATTAGACCCTGTAATTAGATCCTGTTTCCAAGGGCTGAGAGGATGTGTGTGACCCCATCCTGGGCTGCTTTGCTGAGGCTGCAAATTACTCACACTGGGCTTTGTGGGTTTTTTTTTTTAAAAGAAACAATTTTATTTTGCAATTTTATTTAATCAAATGATCAATCTGCTGAATTGTTTTTTTCCAAATATTTATTTATTTGAGAGAGAGCGAACAACACGTCCCTTCTTCCTATCAGCTAGCCCACTCCCCAAACAACTGCAATGGCCAGGGCTGGGCCTCCATCCAGGTCACCCACATGGGTGGCAGGGCCCCGAGTACTTGGGCCATCACAGCTGCCTCCCAGGCTGTTGTTCATCAGCAGGAAGCTGGAGTCAGGAGTGGAGCCAGAACTCAAACCGGGCACTCACATATGGGATGTGGGCCTCCCAAGCCAAACACTAACCCTCCACCCCACCACCCACCCCTCCCCCACCTTTTATTAACTTTATAGGACAATTACAGCATTACTTGTAACAGACAATAATAATGTTGGAAACTTCTAAATGTGCAGAAGTTGGCAAGCGTTTCAGTATTATGGCGTGCCTATAAGAGAGCCCTGTGTTAACAGATGGCCTCGCTCTTTATATACCTACATGGAAATTCCCTGGCACAATGCTGAGGGCCAGACACTGCCCAGCACCACGATTCCATCCTGGATTTTAACTTTTCAAAAGGTTATTTTATTTGAAAGGTAGAGAGCTCTTCGACCCACTGGCCCACTCCCCCAAATGCCTGCAGCAGCTAGCGCTGGCCCAGGGACCCACAACTCAACCCAGGTCTCCCACGTGGATGGCAGAAACTCCCTCCCAGGGTGTGCATTAGCAGAAAGCTAGAATCGGAAGCATGGCCAGGACTCGAACCCAGGTTCTCTGATGCGGGCTGCGGGTGTCCCACGTCTGGTTTAACGGCTGCATCCAAAGCTTGCCCCTATTTTTGGTTTAAAACAGGCACAGGGTCTTTCCTAGAAGCATATTTGGATTCTGACTTGAAGAAATCATTTGCAGAATGCCGTGTCTGTGACGGGGAAATTTGAATGCAAACTGAGTTAACAGACAAAACCAAGGACGCACAACTGGGGCAGGCATCTGGTGCAGTAGGTTAATCCTCCGCCTGTGATGCCAGCAACCCATATGGACGCCGCTTCTAGTCTCAGCTGCTCCTTTTCCGATCCAGCTCTCTGCTGTGGCCTGGGAAAGCAGTGGAGGATGGCCCAAGTGCTTGGATCCCTGCATCTGCACGAGAGACCCGGAAGAAGCTCCTGGCTCCTGGCCTCGGATCGGCTCAGCTCCGCTCCGGCTGTCTATAACTCCGCTCCTCACTGTCTATAACTCCACCTCTCAAATAAATAAATCTTTTAAAAAAATAAAAAATAAAAAGATGCACAATGAAGAACAATAGGGGAGAGCCGATGTGATTTGGGGATTTGTCTTAAAATAATTTAGAATAGAAGAAAAAAAGGGTTGGACCACAATAGTCACTGAAGATGACTACTGATTTTAAAATCAGTAGTTGGAAATTTTTCATAATAAAAATATCTAGGGGATGGGTGGTGTGAAGGCTTCCTCCGCAGGTGGGCCCCGTAGTGGGAGGAGTCAGCACTTGGCTCCAAACCCAATCTCGCAGCGGGGCCAGAAGAGAAGCAGTAAGACAGAGTATCTGAAGTTTCCGCAGAAACAGCGAGGATGGGTGGACAACTGGCAGAGCAGTTCCGACGCTGCAGCCCACATCCGAGTGCCTGGGTTCCGGGTCCTAGCTCTGCTCCTGATTCCAGCTTCCTGCTGTGTACCCTGGAGGCAGCTGGTGACAGCTCAAGTAGTTGGATTCCTGCCACCCATACGGAAGACCTAGACTGAGTTTTTGGGCTCCTGGCTTCAGTCTGACCAGGAGCCCAGGATGTTGTGGGCATTTGAGGGGGAGTGAACCAGTGAACAGATCTGTCTGCAAACTTTCAAAGAAATGGAAACAAAATAGTGTATATGGAGAGCCCCAGCAGGCAGAAGCCATCCAGCACTGAAGCGTGGCAGGTCTAACAAGGGCCACGAAAACCCACTGCAGCCCTGCAGCTGCGGGAAGTACCCGTTCTTTTATTTATCACACATCATGGGTGCTGGTCACACCTGAGACTCACTCCCTGCGGCGTTCCCGCCAGCTGCCACTCCTCTGCTTAGGAAAACATGAAGCTGTGTAAGCCAGGGCCCATTGGGAGCCTGTGGTCATTTGTAACATTCACAAAGCACTGTGAAATTTCAAAGCTTTATTAGTAAAACATTGTGACACAACTCTAACACATCGCCAGTGCCTTTTTTTTTTTCTTTTTAACATTTATCTATTATCTGAAAGGCAGCATTAGAAAAGCAGAGGCGGGGCTTGTGCCTGCAGTCCTGGCATTCCACGTGAGCACTGGTTCGAGTCCCAGCTGCTCCACTCCCAATCCAGCTCTCTGCTATGGCCTGGGAAAGCAGTAGAAGATGGCCCAAGCCCTTGGGCCCCTGCACCCGCATAAGGGGACCTGGAGGAAGCTCCTGGCTCCTGGCTTCTGATCGGTGCAGCTCTGGTCATTGTGGCCAACTGGGGAGTGAACCAGTGGATGGAAGACCTCTCTCTGCCTCTCCTCTCTGTGTAACTCTGACTTTCAAATAAATCAATAAATCTTAAAGAGAGAGAGAGAGAGAGAGAGAGAGAGAGAGGCGGAGGCAGAGAAGTCTTCCATCCGCTGGTTCACTCCCCAAATGGCTGCAATGGCCAGAGCTGGGCCAGTTTGAAGCCAGGAGCCAGGAGCTTTTTCTGGATCTCCCATGTGGGTGCAGGGGCCCAAGGACGTGGGCCATCTTCTACTGCTTTCCCAGGCCATAGCAGAGCTGGAATGGAAGTGGAGCAGCTGGGACTGGAACTGGCACCCATGTGGGATGCTGGCACCACAGGTGGTAGCCTTACCCTCTATGCCACAGCCACGTGCCAGCCCCCACCTTGTCTTTCAAATGAGGTTAAGAGCCCCAGGCACCTACACTGCTTCCCCTACCAGTTAGCTGCCCCTCCCCTACCCCCAGCTCTTAGAGAACTGTGTCTCAGGCACACAGCTTTCATCGGAGTAAGGAAGGAGTTAGGTTCTTTCCTCTGCCTCAAACAGCTCCAACCCTACTTCTTTGTATCTTACAAGCCAAGGGACCCTGGGCAAACTATGTAATCTAAGCCTAACACTTTTTTTTTTTCTAAGATTTAGATGAAGGAGTTAGAGAGAGAGGAGGAGAGACAGCTTCCTCTGGGTCTCCCACATGGGTTCAGGGGGCCATCTTCCACTGCTTTTCCAGGCGCATAAGCAGTGAGCTGGATTGGAAGAGGAGCAGACAGGACTCAAACCGGTGCCCATATGGGATGCTGGCGTTGCAGGCAGAGTTAAACCCACTATGCCACAACGCCGGCCCCTGACACTGTTTAGAAGTGGGCTCGAGGTTAGCACTAGGGTGAACTCACAGTGCCATTCAGTGTAAGAGACACCAAGTGCCCGGGCACAGCGCGTGTCCAGGAAGCAGCTCTACCTTGTGGCTTCCTCATGCTCAGCACAGCTCTCAGCACAGTGGACTGGGTGGACAAACACACCCATCCAGTCAGCATTTATTGAGTAACCACAGGTCTGAACCCAGGCCCCAGGGGCAGAGCAGTGGATGAGACAACGAAGCCCTGGCCTCTTGGGGCTTAGGTTCTAGTGGGGGAAACACAAGAAAACACAGAGCTGCACAGAGGGAGAAAAGGAGACAGAACTGCTATGGTCTGCTCACGGGACGTGTGACCCTATCCTGAGGTTGAACGTGGGTGGACTTACTCCAACAGTGGGAGGTCTTAGGGAGGTATTGAAGGTCAAGTGAGGCCATCGGGATGGGCCCCGAAACCACTGGGACTGTGGCTTTACAAAGCAAGGACACCTGTGTCACCTGTACTGCCTTGGGACTCCAGGTCCCCACTGGCAGGAAGGGCCTCATCAGACACAGTCACCAGCCCCTTCAGCTCTGTTAGTGGGGCGCCACCAGGGAGGGAGAGCTGGATTTTTTTACGTACTGGGGAAGCTCTGAGACTGTGTCATTTGAGTAGACTCCAAATGAGACTGCAGACTACACACATGTGGGTAGAAGCTGTGTTTCTGGCCAGGGGGTGGGGTTGGGGACCAGGCAGACAGGTGCAAAGGCCCTCAGGCAGGTTCATGCATGTCCCCTAAGAAGACCAGAGACTGAGGGGGCTGGGATGGTGTGAATGAGAAGGCATTTATCTTTATTCCATTTAATTCAAAATAACCACACAACACGATTCAGAAATTGGAAAAAATGTATTAAAATATTCACAAAAGTACAGCTGAAAGAGAAAAAAAATCGAATCACAATGGGCTTGGTGGCTTTTTGCTATATTTCCATGGAAGAACCAGAGAGAGTCTGGGATGTGGATCTCACTCCCCCAGTAACAACCTGGACCCTGCAGGTCTGCATTTGGACAGGACCCGGAGCAGGGGTCAAAGACTGCAGAGGAGACGGTGTGGGGAGCTTAGGGACTCTCAGGGATGTCTGCCCAGCCTTCGGGCCAGCCCCAGGGAGGGGTACAAAAGCAGGTGCCTCCCTGGCCTCAGGGGGCGGGACGGCCAGAATACCCGAGCACAAGGTGTGCGGTTGGGCTGTGAGGTCAGCAAGTGAGGTGCGCGCAGGCGGGGCCTCCTGCCCCCCAGGGAGAAGCTCTGGGCTCCAGCTCTGGGGAAGGAAGGCTCAGGAAGAAGACAAGAGAACGGCCCCTTTCTCCGTACAAGCACAGCTGTCTGCAAGTATTGCACCCGGAATTGCACCCTCAGCCTCCAGACGCCCGCGGCGGGGCATCATCAGTGTGAAGAGTGGGGACAATCCCCCCTCCCACACCCCCACCCCACCCCGCACCCCGCGCAGGCTCCTGGAGGGTTGAGAACAGACGCAGGGGAAGCTCTGGGGGCCCAGGGCCGGGCAGAACGATGACCCCTGGGCGGGAATGGCCGGCCCCGCGATGGGTGGGTGAGGTCCCAGTCCCGTGACCTGCCCGCGCCAAGGTGGGCCGGGTGGTGCAGCCCCGGCGGGCGCCTCGGGGACCCGGCCCCTGCAGCCTCCTGCACAGAGCCCTCGGCGGCTCTCGCTCCCGGGTCAGTGGCGATCCAGGGGGGCTCCCTTTATGCATTCTCAGGGACTCGGCCGTCCCGCGCCCCCAGAAGGATGGCAGGGGCCTCAAACCTGGGGAAAAGTGCTCCCCGCCGCTCCCCACCGCCCGCCCACACTGTTCCGTGTCCAGACCAGGCGCTTCCCAGACGCATCGGACAATGTTAGAGGGAAAGGGCGATTCTTTTCAAACAAAACAGTCCAGAAGACAGGGGGACGACAATATAAATAACCGTTGTTGGATCTTCACCGTGCATTCCATTCTCAGTAAAATACAAAAACACAGATTTAAAAGGGGTGGGGTGGGTGGAAAATGAGTCAGATTCCCAATTGCACCTCTCTCCATCGCCTATCAGCTGCGCGTCATGGGGGGAAGGGGGCAGAGGAGGAAAGCAACACAACACAACCGGAAGAGAGAAGAGATTCCCGAAGCAGCAGTCTCAGCCTACTTGAACTTCCCAGGTCGCTGGGGCACCAGGGAGCTGTCACAAAGCCACCAGTGTGGCTGCCCCGTGCTGGAAGCAGAGAAGGGGACCCCGAGAGAGCGCTGGGGTACCAGAGGGGGCAGTCCAGCCCCACCGCCGCCCACCCACAAGGAGAGCAGGAAGGGCCTCGGCAGTGACCATAAATGACGCCTGTCCCCTGCAGAGCGGACAGCACGCCTCCAGCAAAGCCTGCGCTTTCGGCTGTGGCCTTGAGCCCCAGGTCCCTGGAAGGGCATTCACCCCCTGCTCCCCAGGCTAAGAAGGAATCCACTCACTGATCTGTGTGAAGGGTGTGACGTTAAAGTCAAGTCTACACAGCACGTGAGGCTGAAAAGTCGCTTCGCATTTTGAAGAGAGAAAAACATCAATAAAAACCTTTTCAAACTGTCCACAAGTGGCAATACAGAGTGGATGTTTTCTAAAAGCGACAGCCGAACACCAGGGCTGCGCAGGGTTCAGGCCACCGCGGGTCAGCTTCCAGGGTCGCACCTCCATGCTCCACCTCTGATCAACGCTAAGACTGCTGAAGCCCTTCAGAAGAAAAGGCCGTGTCTACTGGAAACACTACAACATCTGCTACTGTCTCCACTAAGGCAAATCCTAACTAAGTGACGGGGTTAGGCATGGTTCTGAGATCTCCCAATGGTAAATGACCCCGGGGGGGGGGGGGGAGCACAATAGCAAGACAATTGATATGTACAGAGATTCACACTCATCGTCTTCCGCGACACCGGCGACTCGGGCTCCTCACATCGGGGAGATTAAATAGCGTATTTATACATATCCTTTATACACGTCTCGTCCTCCCTCTGTGAGCACACAGGTGCTTGTCCTTGCCTGGGTCCCCAAGGCCACACGTGATTATGGGCTGCCTTCTCTGCACCAGAGTCCAGTCCAGGCTTGTTTCTTGCTCAGGATCCGTTCAGGAATTTCTCTTAGTTTTTCCGGATGTCTGCGTACACCACAGACTCTGACTTGTTGATCTTGTCACTGTGCCGTCCGCCAGAATGGTCTAGCTGCGCATAAATGACTGGGCCCTGGAAGAGAGAAGAGGAGTGAGAGGCTTGGAGAGGCCGGGGTTCCTTTAGGTGTAGGGGCAGAGGCAATGATTTCAGTGGTTGCATAGGCTTCCCTCCCCTGAATGTTCGCAAGGAGGCTTCTCAGGCGTGGTTTGTCCAGGACTGACTCTAACATGGGCCTGGGCATTTGTGGGTAGTTGTCAACACTGCTACATGGTAATCTGTTACATTTTTCTCTCTGCTTTTGCGAATATCTGCAAATTTCCTTAACAATATAATATTCCTTCTTTAGGACTATTCATTATGTATTCATTTGAGAGGTAGAGTGAGAGAGGGATAAGAGACAGACCCTCTATCCACTGGTTCACTGTCCAAACACCCACAATGGCCAGGGCTAGCTAGCCTGGAGCCAGGAGCTAGGAACTCCATCCGGGTCTCCCACATGGGTAACAGAAACTCAAGTCCTGGGCCCCTCATTCACTGCTTCCCAGGCATGTTAGCAGGGAGCTGGAGCAGAAGTGGAGTAGCTGGGACTCAAACCAGCACTCTGACATGGGATGTGGGCAAGTCAAATGGTGGCTTCACCTGCAGTGCCACATCGCCCATCCCCCTGCACCTGGGGTCAGAGGGTAACTTCTACCAAGCTGAGACATATGAACTGCAGGACAGTCATGAAAGAAATGAACAAACTTGGTGCGACCCTAAGACCTAACAAATTTGGACTGGTCACTTGATATAAATATTTCAGGGGCCTGGCACTGTGGTGCAGCACGTTAAAGCCACTACTTGCAATGCTAGCATCCCACGTGGGTGACAATTTGTATCCCAGCTGCTCCACTTCCGATCCAGCTTCCTGCTAATACACCTGGGAAAAGCAGAGGAGGATGACCCAACTGTCTGGGCCCCTGTAACTCACATGGGAGACCCTGATGAAACTCCTGGGCTTCTGGCTTCTGCCTGGCCCAGCGCTGGCTGTTGTGGCCATCTGGGGAGTGAACCAGTGAATGGAGGATCTCTCTCTCTCTAGCTCTGAATTTCGAATAAATAATTATTTATTTATTTATTTATTTTTGACAGGCAGAGTGGACAGTGAGAGAGAGAGACAGAGAGAAAGGTCTTTCTTCCTTTTGCTGTTGGTTCACCCTCCAATGGCCGTTGCGGCCGGTGCACCGCACTGATCCGATGGCAGGAGCCAGGTACTTATCCTGGTCTCTCCCATGGGGTGCAGGGCCCAAGCACTTGGGCCATCCTCCACTGCACTCCCTGGCCACAGCAGAGAGATGGTCTGGAAGAGGGGCAACTGGGACAGAATCCGGCACCCCGACCGGGACTAGAACCCGGTGTGCCGGTGCCGCAAGGTGGAGGATTAGCCTAGTGAGCCGCGGCACCAGTCTCAAATAAATAAATCTTTAAAATTTTTTTTTAACTTTTATTTAATGAATATAAATTTCCAAAGTACAGCTTATGGGTTACAATGGCTTCCCTCCCATAACGTCCCTCCCACCCGCAACCCTCCCCTTTCCCACTCCCTCTCCCCTTCCATTCACATCATGATTCATTTTCGATTCTCTTTATATACAGAAGATCAGTTTAGCATACATTAAGTAAAGATTTCAACAGTTTGCTCCTCAAACGGTAGAGTTGGAAACATACCAGGGGATTCCAATTCAATCCCATCAAGGTGGCATGTACCAATGCCATCTCACTAGTCCAAGTGATCAATTTCTGTTCACAATTGATCATAATAATAGGACTAAGAACCAAAGGGATCACATAAACAAGAATAGTGTCTGCAAATACTAGCTGATAGAATAAAAAAGGGAGAGAACAATCCAACATGGGAAGCGAGATACATAGCAGACCCATAGAATGGCAGATGTCCTAAACAGCACTCTGGCCTCAGAATCAGCCCTTAAGGCATGCGGATCTGGCTGAAATGCCCATGAGAGTATTTCAGGCATGGAAAGCCAAGACATTCTTGGGGGGAAAAAAAAAACCTAAATGAAAGATCTCCGCAAGTGAGATCCCAGTGGAAAGAACAGGTCATCAAAGAAGGAGGTACCTTTCTCTGAAGGGAGGAGAGAACTTTCACTTTGACTATGGCCTTGTCTAAATATGATCAGAGTCGGTGAACTCAGGGGGCTTCCATAGCCTTGGCAGCTCATGACAAGAGCCTAGGGTGATTACTGATGCCATAAACAAGAGTGTCAATTTGTTAAGTCAACAACAGGAGTCACTGTGCACTTACTCCTCATGTAGGATCTTTGTCCTTAGTGTGCTGTACATTGAGACTTAATGCTATAACTAGTACTCAAACAGTATTTTTCACTTTATGTTTCTGTGTGGGAGCAAACTGTTAAAAAATTTTTTTTCTAATGCTCTTCAATACTAGCACTGATGGCGCTAGCTCTTCTTCGTTTTAAAATAAAACTAAAAAGACAACATTCTCAAAGTCACGCTCTCTAAAGCTATAAAGAAAGGCCCTAGTTGGAATAAAGTAAGAAAGACCCCTTTACCAGAGCAGGAAGGAAGGGGTAAAAGTCCCAGGGAGCTGTTGGGGTCCAATACAGAAGGAGGGAAGGGGGCGTTACATTATTCTCTCTGCTTTTGCAAATATCTGGGACAGGGCACATTGCCCTCTTTGAGGGGCAGAGGTCTAAGCAGAGGCTAGGGGTGCAAACCGACAGTGGGTGCCCAGCTTGGCCCTTCAGTCCCTTCTAACCTGGACACCCCAAAACTGTACGATAGCTCTCATCTTAGAAGAGGAGGCAATATAACCCCAAATCAGCTTTCTCCTAATCCACGGGAATTCTTGAGAAGTCCAACAACAGTGGCTTAAGCTTTCAACTCTGAAATGGAAAGTTCAGTAGGCAAAAGCAGGTGTCAAACACACCCCCACCACCACCCAGGAGCCCTCCAAACTGCACTCTTTGGCTCAGGTGCTCCACCCTCCACAAAAGGAGGGGCAGACCGAGCGGAGAGAGCTATGCCACGGTGCACGTCAAAATCAAGTGACAAAACACCACTCAAGGCCCAGACCCACGTGAACTTGGGCCGAGCTGGGGTCTGAATGTAGGTCTCCTGTGACCATGGCGGAGAAGACCATGTGGCCTTCAGCACATCTGTAAATCTGCAAGCATCAGTGTGTCTCTAAAACGCACTGACAATAGAATCTATGTCTTTTAGCACTGTGACAATCTGACACGGACAACGTGGGCGGTACCCGACAGTCCCTGACTCGTCTGTTATGAGCATTGTGTTACCCAGACACACTGTAAAGCGGATCAAGTAAATAAAATAGGCGAACCAGGTTAGTTCTTTTTTTAAAAAGATTTATTTATTTATTTGAAAGTCAAAGTTACAGAGAGAGAGAGAGAGAGAGAGAGAGAGAGGTCTTCCATCTGCTGGTTTTCTCCCAAATGGCTCCAACGTCCAGCGCTGGGCCAAGCCGAAGCCAGGAGCTAGGAGCTTCTTCCAGGTCTCCCACGTAGGTAGCTGGGGCCCAAGGACTTGAGCCATCTTCTGCTGCCTTTCCCAGGCCACTAGCGGTGAGCTGGATCAGAAGCGGCGCAGCCGGGACACAAGCTGGTGCCCATATGGGATGCCGGCGTCGAAGGCAGTGGCCTTACCCGCTACGTCACAACGCTGGCCCCGGTATGTCTGTCTTTATTCCACAGATGACATTCTACATGTCCTGGGCGGTATGAACAGGTCACATAGTCAATACTAAATCACAGAGCCTTTTCTGTGTTCATCCCAGAAAGCTACAAGTTAAATGCTAATCCAAAAGGAAACAAAAATAAGTTAATAGGATAGTACCTTCCCGCCAATTAAATTAAATTATGCAATTGCCTAGGTAATAAAACCCTACACTGTAATTCCTGGAGACTTGTTAGGAACTTTAAGGTGCGTTCCCGGAAGGAGTGTGACGGGCGGTGAAAATGGTCATAAACTTTGTCCTCTAGCGCATCTCGCACCCTTTGCAATGCAATGCTGCAGAGTGCAACTCAGTCTTGTGACTTGCTGTGACCAATGGAACGAGGCAGATGCTGCCATGCAGTTTCCACACCTAGACTTTTCACTTGTTTTCTGATCTCGGGACCCATAGAGGCACCCAACTACGCAAAGCTCAAGTGAGCCTCCTGGCTCTTGAGACACACGTGGCCCAGCTGTCCTCTGGACAGTGGCCTGCCAACTGTCAGGCTGCAAATGAGACCACTGTAGACGGTCCAGCTTCCCGCCAACTCTCTAGCCAACTGCAGGTGCATCAGTGAGCCAGCAGAAATCAGCTGAACCGACGCAGACCAGATCTGCCCAGCTGATCCACAGAACGGGAGCCAAGTAAATGGTGGCATTTTAGGCCACTACATTTCAGGGTGGCTTGTCACACAGCAGTGGATAACTGACGCACTGCAGGGGAGAAAAGGAAAGAGCACGGCAGCTGGAGAAGAGAAAGGACACTGAACTGTCCCTGAATCAGTCAGCGGCTGTTAGATACCAGGAGGTCTCTGAATGGGAGGCAGCCCTGTGCACAGCATAGTACAACAGCCTGCTGACCGTGACCCCCGCTATCGATGCGCTGGGTTTTCTTCAAGTGCTACACTGTCTGATGTTTCCCTTCCTGCCTTTCCTCTTTAGAATGGAATAAGGACTTAACTCTCCGGTTCTCAGTGCTCCTTGAGGGCCAATGAGACTGCTCAGGACTTCACTTGGAACTAAACGCACCACTGCTAAGACGCTCACTTTTAAGTACGGAAGACTAAAGGGAAACCAACACACCACCACCATCGTCACCACCTGCATTCACCTCACTGTTTTCAATGTCCATCTTGGCACTCACCCTCCCCTCATCCCTTTTTTAGGGGGGGCAAGGAGGTTGGGAGGGAGAGCTTTTCCATAAAGAATTACAATAATCCAGTGAAAAAGTTGGATACTTTTTCCCCAACTACTTACTACATAGAAAGATCTTAATTACTGAAAATGTTTCAAGGAGCAATCTGCTTGATGTAGGTCTATTTTATAAAAAATTTATTTATTTGAAATGCAGAGTTAGAGAGAGAGAGAGATCTTGCATTTGCTGATTCACTCCCAGATGATCACAATGGCCAGTACTGGGCCAGACTGAAGCCAGGAGCTTCATCCAGGTCTCCCACGTGAGTACAGGGGTTCAAGCATTGGGCCACCCTTTGCTGCTTTCCCAACCCATTAGCAGGGAGCTGGATTGGGAGTGGAGTAGCCAAGACTCAAACCAGCACTCATGGGATACCGGCACTGAAGGTGGTGCCTTAACTTCCTGTGCCACAGCACCAGCCCCATAGATCCATTATTTTAGCTACAACTAGAGATAAAATTATCTCTGAAGGGCTGGCGCTGTGGTGTGCTGGGCTGGGCCTCCACCTGTGGTGCTGGCATTCCATAACGGCACCAGTTTGTGTCCCGGCTGCTTCTCTTCTGATCCAGCTCTCTGTTTATGGCCTGGGAGGGCAACGGAGGATGACCCAGTGTTTGGACCCCTGCACCCACGTTGGGGAACCTGGAGGAAGCTCCTGGCTCCTGGCTTTGGTTTGGCTCAGCTCCCGCCATTGCAGCCATTTGGGGAGTGAACCAGCAAGTGGAAGACCTTTCTCTCTGTCTCTCCCTCTCTGTGTCTGTAAATCTACCTCTCAAATAAATCTTTTAAAAAATTATCTCTGAATTCTACTTGTATCAAACTTATTCTAATGTGAAAACATACTGGAGAAGATTAGGGGAAAAGTCCAAGAAATAGGGTTCTAGCACAAAGATCTGGCTCTAAATACATATGAATCACTCAGAAGTCATCACATTATGTCCTGTAGTACACTTTGCATCATCTCTGTAGTTTTTTAAGAATTCTATTCTGGGGCTGGCACGGTGGCGCAGGTTAAAGCCCTGGCTTGAAGCGCCAGCATCCCATATGGGCACCAGTTCAAGTCCTGGCTGCTCCACTTCCCATCCAGCTCAATGCTGTGGCCTGGGAAAGCAGGAGAAGATGGCCCAAGTCCTTGGGTCCCTGCACCCACATGGGAGATCCAGAAGAAGCTCCTGGCTCCTGGCTTTGGATCGGCACAGCTCCAGCCACTGCGGCCATCTGGGGAGCGAACCAGCGGATGGAAGACCTCTCTCTCTCTCTCTTTCTCTTTCTCTCTGCATCAGCCTCTCTGTAACTCTACCTTTCAAATAAAATAAATACATCTTTTTTAAAAAAAGAAAAAGAATTCTCTTCTGGTCCTTCAGATATTAGCAGGGGTGGGAAACCCTTTTTCTGCTAAGGGCCATTTGGATAATTATAACATCATTTGTGGACCATACAAAATTATCAAATTGAAAATTAGTCTGCTATAGATTTACAGAAATTTTTTTAATATTTTATTTATTTATTTGACAGGTAGAGTTACAGACAGTGAGAGAGAGAGAGAAAGGTCTTCCTTCTGTTGGTTCACTCCCCAAATGGCCGCCACAGCCGGAGCTGCGCCAATCTGAAGCCAGGAGCCAGGTGATTCTTCCGGGTCTCCCACGTGGGTGCAGGGGCCCAAGCACCCAGGCCATCTTCTACTGCTTTCCCAGGCCACAGCAGAGAGCCAGACTGGAAGAAGAGCAACCGGGACTAGAACCACCGCCCATATGGGATGCTGGCGCCACGAGCAGAGATTAACCTAGTGTGCCATGGTGCCAGCCCCGATTTACTGAACTTTGAGTCCTGCCTGTAGTTGCGTGGGCAGGGCCAGACCAAATCATTCTGTGGGCGTTTATGTGGTCCACAGGTCAGAAGTTCCCCAGCCCTGCCTCAGAGGAATGATGCCTCATACCCTAGCACGGTAACACCAAGAAGAGAACACCTGCTTCCTCTGTGTACTCACTACTGACAAACCTCCCTTTTCACTATTTGCTTCATTGTCTTTTTTTTTTTTTAAAGATTTTATTTATTGATCTGAAAGTCAGAGTTACACAGAGAGAGAAGGAGAGGCAGAGAGAGAGAGGTCTTCTGTCCACTGGTTCACTCCCCAAATGGCCGGAGCTGCACCGATCTAAAGCCAGGAGCCAGGAGCTTCTTCCGGGTCTCCCACGTGGGTGTAGGGGCCCAAGCACTTGGGCCATCTTCTACTGCTTTCCCAGGCCACAGCTGGATTGGAAAAGGAGCAACCGGGACTAGACCCGGTGCCCATATGGGATGCTGGCGCTGCAGACGGAGGATTAACCTACTGCACACGGCACTGGCCCCTCATTGTTTTTTCAAAAAGCGAAACAAAAAAATAAAACACTGTTATGTATTCTGTCTTTGAGATAAAGACAATACTGATTGCCAAAATGTAGTTGAGAAAAATTGGACAGGCAGGATGGAATAAATGTGTGCCCTGGAGCTAGACAGATTGAGGCCTGACCCCAGCTCTGACACCCACTGCTAACTCTGAGCAGGTGATGCAAGCTAACTAGGCCACAGCTTCCTAGTAAAAGAACTTACTTCACACACACACATATAATTCACTTGTGTGTTTGAGAGGCAGAGGGAAAAACAGAGAAGAGAGAGAGAGAAACTCCCACCTGCTGGTTCACTCCCCGGACACCCACAATGGCTAGGACTGGGCTGGAGGCCAGAGCCAGGAGGTAGGAATGCAGTCAGGGTCTCCCCAGATGGGTGTCAGGAACCCAATTACTTGAGCCACCACTGCTGCTTACCAGGGTGCGCATGAGCAGGAGCCGCAGCCAGGAATCGAACCCAGGTACAACGCCTGCTCCTGTTAGTTTTAGTTAGGTGTTCTGTTTTCCAGTTATAAGAAAACTAGTTACCAAGACAGATGCCTGCCTGGGCATTAAGTTGCATCTTTTATAAATTTCTCTCTTAGGGGACCAGTATCTTTTCTTTCTTCGGGTAAAACAACATGGAGTTATTTACTCATCCGAACAGTAATTACTAATCTTTTTAGAGTCCGAGGTGATGCCAGCAGATAGGAAAATGGAAGGAGCATGTTATGACAGAACTCCTGGCAGAAAGCGGCTACAGGCCTGTATGGACAGCAACTGCCTAAACTTGTCCTTCTCCAACACAGCATACCAGAGGCCCTTATAATTAGACATGTGCGGATGAGAGGGGCTTTAGAGATGAACTAGCCCCCACCCACTACTTCAGATGACGGAACAGACGTTGAAGTTAAGCAGTTCTCTCATTAGTTAGTTTCCAGCTTCAACACTAGTGTTCAGTAGTGGGTTTTTGCACACCAAAATGCCACCCTGGAGTTTATATAAATATGAAAATTTCCTCAAAGTTGTTTTTCCAGAATATTAAAAACATTGTCTCTACATAATGGAAAAATCTAAATTGGACCTAAACCTCCCAGAATACATCACGCTTCTTGAGGAAGGCACTGGGCGTGAATCACCCTACACTTCCACTGACAGCTAACCCTGCGTGTGTGGCAAGCACTCAAACACCCACAAAAGTGATGAGAAGGCAACATGATGGGATGACGACACTGCTAAAAGAAATGCTATGGTTGGCTGTACTCAGTGTGTAAAAGGTATTTATCACTCTCACAAATTTCCTAATGAGATGAACTTATGAGGGCTGGTGTAGTGGTGCTGTAGGTTAAGCCACTGCTGGTGATGCTGCCATCCCATACGGGAATGCAGGCTAAGTCTTGGCTGCTTCACTTCTTATCCAGCTCCCTGCTAATGCACCTGGGAAGGCAGCAGAAGGTGGCCCGGGGTCAGTGCTGTGGTGCAGCGGGTTAAAGTCCCAGTCTGCAGCGCTGGCATCCCACATGGGCTGGTTTGGGTCCTGGCTGCTCCACTTCTGATCCAGCTCCCTGCTATGGTCTGGGAAGTGGAAGGTGACCCAAGTCCTTGGGCCCCTGCATCCACGTGGGAAACCCAGAGGAATCTCCTGGCCTCTGGCTTTGGATCAGCGCAGCTCTGACCATTGCAGCCATCTGGGGAGTGAACCAACAGATGGAAGACCTTTCTCTTTCTGCCTCTCTGTAACTCTGCCTTTCAAATAAATAAAATTAATCTTTAAAAAAAGAAGAAGAAGAAGAAAATGGCCCAAGTCCTTGAGGGGCTTCTGACACCCCTATAGGAGACCCAGTGGAATTCCTGGCTTCTGGTTTTGGCCTGGTTCAGCCTCAGCTGTGTGGCCAACCAGTGGATGAAAGATCTCTCTCCCCACTACTCTCCCATTACTCTCTGCCACTCTGCCTTTCAAACAAATAAAATGAATCTTTAAAAATAATATGAATGTCAGATCGAGTAAGTTTTTTTTTTAAAAATTATTTATTTGAAAGGGTTACAGAGAGAGAGAGAGAGAGAAAGATCATCCATCCACTGATTTACTCCCCAAATGGCTACAATGGCCAGAGCTGGGCCAGGCTGACGCCTGCAGCCAGGAGTTCTTGTGGGTCTCCCTGTAGGTTGCAGGGGCCCAGGGACTTACGTCATCTTTTGCTGCTTTTCTAGGCACATTAGCAGAGAGCTGGATCAGAAGTGGAGCATCTGGGTCTCAAACTGGTCCCCATATTGGATACTGGTGCTGTAGGTCATGGCTTAACCCGCTGAGCCACAGGGCTGGCCCCTAACTTTTCTTAAACTGAGAACCTCTTTTCTGTCTATGAAGAAACTGAAGATAATGTATATCATAAGGATTCTGATGAGACAACTTCCATGAAACTCTGAAACAGCAGCAGCTCAGACATGTCGACCGAAGCGAGCGCTGTTAGATGATGTAACAACATCCACTAGGGCCACTTGGTAATGCTCCAGGGAGCCTAGGAACTTCATGGATTATCTGAAGCAAGCTTTCTCTTTAAAAAAATTAAAAAAAAAATCTAATATGAAAGGTAGAGAGACAGAGATAGAGATCTTCGAGGTTCATTCCCCAAATGCCTGCAACCGCTGAAGCTGGGCTAGGTCAAAGCCAGGAACCCAGCACTCAATCTGTGTCTCCCACACCGGTGGCAGGTGCCTAAGTACTTGAACCACCACCTGCTGCCTCCCAAGGTGCACATTAGCAGGAAGCTGGAATCTGAAGTGGAGCTGAGACTCAAACCCAAGCTCTCTTGTATGAGATGCAGTCAGTCCTTGTGCCAAATTCCTGCCCCGGAGACAAACTTTCTACCCCTCGGACAGTGTCCCCTGTTATACCAAAGCTTGCCCACTAAAGCAAATCTAAATAGAAATCTGCCAGAAAACACTCGGCCCACTTCAAAGTCATAGCAAGAATTTATCAGCAGAGGATTTACAAATTCTAGAAACAGGTAAGGCAGAGAATAGTTTTAACAACAATTACATCTTTAAGGAAAAAGATACCAATCTGCCCTGAGACTGAGTAAGGCCAAGAACACCTCACGTGCACGGCACCTGAACAGAGACCCTGACTCATACTCGCAGCACGGTGGGGCGAGGGGAGGCCTTCCGTGGGCTTGAGCTGAGCCCCTGGAAGAAATCAAGGGCTCGGCCACAGGCACATCCCAGCCTTACTCTCAAAGCTGACCTGGCGTTGAGAATGCAGATGCTGAAAGACAACATACATCACATGGTTGGATTACCCTTCACCACCCTTCAGAAAACACGATTACATGGTCGGACCTGGGAGGAAACCTCAGGGTTCACAAGCAAAGGAGCCAGAGTCTCCGACTCCAGGCCAGCAGGGTGAGGTGTCAGTCCTGAGGCCTGTCGGGGCCGAGGGAAGCCCACACACTGACCACAGGGCCCGCTCCCTGACTTCCTGCACTCCACTCCCAGCAGGAAACTGGAGGGCTTCTTTCTGGAAACTCAAGAGAAAATGCCCTCACACTGACAGTGAAACACCCCTCAGTGAAAGTCAGCCAGCGCTTCACACCGTGAATCCCACTACTACTAAGCACCTTTCTAGCACAAAGAGCCTCTAAGCGGGATGAGCGCCTTAAATACGAATGACTAAGCAGGACACTGAGTATATGGTAGCTTCTATTGAAAAAACAGAAATTATAAGAGAAAAAAGGGAATTCAAAAGAAATAGGAAAATCAAGTCATTGAAGAAAACATAAAACAGAAGAAAAACATTATTTACTCAAAGTGATGACACATTCATGAAAACAAGTCTATGGCATTATAATCAGAAAATAAGAAAAAGCTCTTGAAAAATATTTAAATGATACCAGAAGTTAAATCTTCAAAGTGGGAAGATTAAGTGGTAAAAATCTTCTAAAACACAGAACAACATTTCTAAACAGAAAAAAATAAGAAAACTAAAGGACTGATCTAGGAGGTGGTCCAAGTCCTAATAGAAATTCCTATAAGAACAGAAAATAAAAGAAGGTACATTGCAAAGAATAAAGGAAAAACATACCCCCAAAAATAAGGACACAGTTTTCAGATGGAAAGAGCCCACTGAGTAAAACTAGCACCGTGAATACAGACACTCAGTTTTACAAAACGTCAGCACACTAAGGATGAACAAGAGTCTGAGGAGTCCCACACAAAGGGGCAGGAACCAGAACTGGGCCAGTTTCAAGTCCCAGGGCGACAAGCCAGGAAGGTCAGCAGAGCCGCGGAGCTGCAGGAAAGTATTTCCCAGGTGGAATCCTACTCGACCAGATCACCAGCCACTTTGGGGGAGGAGACAGTTTGACACGTGAGAAGCCATGTGCTGCCGTACAGGTTCTGAGATCAGAAGTGTGCAATGGATCTCAGAGGCTGGAGTCAAGGCGGCGGCAGCAGGGCCGCATTTCTCGTTTCCCAGCCCGCCCAGCTCCACGGTTGATGGGCTCTTCCTCCCGCCTCAAGGCCGGCAGCGTAGCACCTTCCACCTCTCTGACTCGGACCTCCCTCCCTTCCTCCTATGAGGAGCTTAGTAACAGGGCTCACCTGCTAATCCAGGAAAATCTCCCTTTCTCAGGGCAGTTTAATTACACCTGTGAAGTCCCTTCCGCTATGTTATCAGCCAGATTATAAATATATATGTTGTGATATATTACCAACTAGAATAATAATTACTCTGCCTACTACACAGAGTCTCAACGTTTTTACTTCCTGTGCATTGTTTCTCAAGAAGTTCCAGACAATATGTTCCATTATAATATGGGAATGAACTGAGAACAATGAAGACCTGGGCTCTAAGACAGGAATAAAGAAAACTCCTTTCAAGGGAAGCCAGTGATGACAGCTGGGGAGCAGCCTAGAGTACCCCGGAGCCAGAAGATGTAAACAGGTGTGTGTTTCTAAGAATAAACTGAAGTCAACAGAGTATGTGGTATCTGGCTGTGTCACAGGTTTGCTTGCATTTTTTTTTATAAAGGTTTACTTACTTATCTGAAAGGTAGAGTTACACACGAGAGAGTGTTAGTAAAGTGGTGCAGTCTTATCTGTGGGGCCATCTGTGCCTCGGATGCCATCTTGGGCCCTGGCCCCCCTGACCACCCTGCACAGTAGGCTTTACCATGGGTGTCAGCTCTGCCCCCACCCTGATGGGACCCGCTACTCCTACTTCCCTGCCCACCCCCCAGCTTCCGGCACTCGTGCTCCCTCCTGATCCCTCCCTCCCTCTCCCCCCTCCCCCTGGCCCATCAGGCTTCCCCCATCTGACAATAAACCTTTCCTCCGGTATTTGGTGTGTTCTACGGCAACTATCAAAATTAGCCAAAAACGAAACAAAACGTTCCCAGGAAAGCAGTTGAGGATGGCCTAAGTGCATGCGCCCCTGCACTCACAAGGGAGACTCAGAAAAGGCTCCTGGCTCCTGGCTTCAGATCTGCCCAGCTCTAGCCATTGTGGCCTTTTGGGGAGTGAATCAGCAGGTGGAAGACCTCTCTCTCTTTCTCTGTCTCTTCCTCTGTGTGTGTGTGTAACTCTACCTTTCAAATAAATAAATCTTTTTAAAAAATACCATGAACTCTCAAGCAACTATCAAAGTTAGCCAAAAACAAAACAAAACAAAACAAAAAAACTAGAACCAAATATACTTTCTAAAAAATAAAGCTATAAGAAAGTAAATCTTAAAACTTTAAAAATGGGCGCATTCTGTGGTATAACAGGTAAAGCCGCCACCTCTAGTGCTAGCATCCCATGAGCACCAGTTTGAGTCCTGGCTGCTCCACTTTTGATCCAGCTCTCTGCTGTGGCCTGGGAAAGCAGCAGAAGATGGCCCAAGTCCTTGGGCCCCTGCACCCTCGTGGGAGACCAGGAAGAAGCTCCTGGCTCCTGGCTTTGGGTTGGTGCAGCTCCCATCATTGTGGCCACTTGGGGAGTGAACCAGTGGATGGACGATCTCTCTCTCTCTCTCTGCCTCTGTGTTTCTGTAACTCTGCCTTTCAAATAAATGAATAAATCTTTTTTTAAAAAAAAGCTTTAAAAATAGGCACATTTAAAAATGGATACAGCTAAAGAAACAAGTGAACTGAAATACAGAGATGAAGAAATCATGTTGGCAACAGGAGAGACAATTTGACGGGAAAAATATGCTCTATAAAGGATAGAGTGAGATGGTCTAATACACATCTAATTAGTTATTCCAAAAGAACATAATTAGATAAAATGGAGAAACAAAAATTTCAAAGAGATGGTGACTGGGGATTTTCTAGAATTTACTAAAGACAATAGCCTTCAGGTTTAGAGATCCCAGTGAAATTCCAAATAGGAACAACAAAAGGTTCTTTATAAAGAGTACACACAACGCAGAACACCAAAGGCTTACAGCAGATATGAAAAGCAACCAGAGAGGGAGATTATTTATAGGGTGCTTAGAGAATGTTCACCAGCTATTATCTTTATTATTTCTTCTGTCTGCCTATGTGGTGTTTAATTTGCCCTTCTTTTCTAGTTTCTTCATAGAAGACTCAATCATCAATTTTAGGACTTCATTCTCTTCTTTTTATTGTAAAGATTTATTTATTTATTTGAGAGGCAGAGTTATAGAGAGACAGGAAGAGACAGAGAGAGAGGTCTTTCATCTGCTGGTTCACGCCTCAAATAGCCACAATGGTCAGAGCTAGGAAGATCCGAAGCCAGGAACTTCTTCTTGGTCATCCACATGGGTGCAGGAGACCAAGCACCTGGGCCATTTTCCACTGCTTTCCCAGGCCATTAACGGGGAGCTGGATGGAAGGGAAGCAGCCAGGACTCGAACCAGTGCCCATATGGGATGCTCGTGCCACAGGCAGAGGCTTAACCTACTATACCACAACACCAGCCGCCTCATCCTCTTCAAATAGAAGCAATTAATGCTACAAATCCTCAAAGCAATGCTTTAGCTATAACAAATTTTGATATAGTGTGTTGCTGTCTTCACTCAAATATTTTCTAACTTTTTGTGACTTCTTGTTTTACTCGTAGGTTATTTGTTTGAGACTTTCTAGGTATCTTTCTGTGGATTTCTGTTTAATTTCATTGTGGCCACAGAATGTACTCCACATAATTCCAAGTCTTTACATTTCATAAGATTTATTTAATGGCTCACAATATAGCCTTTTGGTGATGATTTCAAGAACATTTATACATGAATAAATCTGCTCTTGATGGAGGATTATTTTACAAGCGTCCACTAGGTCAAGTTGGATCCAGGTTGTTCAAGTCTTCTGTATCCTTTCTGATTTTCTGAACACTTGCAATTACTGAGAAAGGAGTGTTGAAACTTCTTTGACTGTGTTATGAATGTTGCTCTTTTCAGTTCTCTCAGAATTCACTTCATTTACTTTGAGTAGGACTGGTATATCTTCTTTATGAATCAGTCACTTTCTCTTCATGAAAAGTCTTTATTTATTTCTGGTAATATTTGTTGTTCTGAAGTCTATTTTGATACCAGCACCTAGATTTCTTTTGATAGGCACTAGTACATTTCATTTTCCATTCTTTTCCTTTAAAACAACTGTGGTAAAATGTGTTTTATGTAAAATTTACCATCCTGACTGTTTTTAAGAGGACAGCTCAGTGCTCTTAGGTACATTCATATTGTTGTATAATCAACCTCTAGAACTTTTTCATCTGGCAAAACAGAAACTATACTTACTGAAAACAACAACTCTTCATTCCTCCCTCCCTCAGTCCCCCAACAATTGCCATTATGTTGTCTCTCTGAATCTGACCACGCTAAGTACAGCGTATTAGTGGAATCACACGGTGTTTGTCTCTAGATGCCTTATTTCACTCACTACAGTATGTTCAAGGTTCATCGATGTTATAGCATGTGTCAGGATTTCCTTCCTTTTTAAGACTGAATATTCTATTGTTCATATATACATTTTGTTTATCCATTCATACATCAGTGAATACTTTGAGTTGCTTCCACCTTTTGGCCATAGTGAAAAATATTGCTATAAAGATGGGTGTAAGGATCAGCACTGTGGTGTAGCGGGTAAAGCTGCGGCATCCCATATGGGCAGTGCCAACATCCCATATGGGCAGTGCCAACACTAGTTAGAGTCCCAGCTGCTCCACTTCTGATCCAGCTCTCTGCTATGCCCTGGGAAAGCAGTAGAAGATGGCCCAAGTCCTTGGGCCCCTGCACCCGTGTGGGAGACCTGGAAGAAGCTCCTGGCTCCTCCTGGCTTTGGATCGGCCCAGTTCTGGCCATTGCAACCATTTGAGGAGTGAACCAGTGGATAGAAGATTTCTCTCTCTCTCTCTACCTCTGAGTCTCTGTAACTCTGCCTTTCAAATAAATAAATTAAAGGAACTTGATGCCTACATCATTGACCTCACCTCATCTCATCACGCAAACATTGTTGCTTCCCCATTATCCCAGGGAGAAAGGTGAGTAGAGTCCATAAAATATTTTTAAAGAGATCAGATTCAATACCTTTTATATAGTACATTGTTAGAATTATTGTATCTTATTATTACTTACTGTTGTTAATCTCTTACAGTATATAATTTATAAATTAAACTTTATCATAGGTATATATGTATAGGAAAACACGCAGTCTATACAGGGTTTGGAAGCATTTGTGGTTCAGGCATCCAGTGGGAATCCTGGACTATATCTGCCAGGGATCAAGGAGGCTGCACTTGTTTTTCACTTGCTCTATCTTTTCTTTGTTCCTTTCCCACCCCTTCACTGCTCACTTTAAATTAACTTAACTTTTTCAATAACTCCATTATAGCTCCTCAATTGGCTTATTCACTATACCACTTACTTTTTTAAAAAGATTTATTTATTTTTGAAAGTCAGAATTACAGAGAGGGACACACACACACACACACACACAGAGAGAGAGAGAGAGAGAGAGAGAGGCTTTCATCCACTAGTGCACGTTCCAGATGGATGCAATAGTCAGCCTTAGGCCAGGCCAAGCCAGGAGCTGCATCTACGTCTTCCATGTGGGTGGCAGGGGCCCAGACACTTGGGGCATCTTCTGCTGCTTTTCCCAGGCCATTATCAGGGAGTTGGATTGGAAATGGAGCAGCCAGGACATAAACTGGTACCCATATGAAATGCTGGCATTTCAAGTGCTGGCTTTACCCACTATATCACAAAGCCAGCCCCTGCACTTCTCTCTCTCTCTCTTTTTTTTTCCCAGTACTTATCCTAGGATTTGAGTCAGAGTTTTATATATATATATATATTTTTTTTTTTAAAGAAATTGCCTCATATATATATGGTTAGGGTTATATATATATATATATATATATACACACACACATATACACAGAGAGATCTTCCATCCACTGGCTCACTCCCCAAGTGGCCACAATGGCCGGAGCTAGGCTAATCTGAAGCCAGGAACCGGGAGTTTCTTCCAGGTCTCCCATGTGGTGCACTTGGGCCATCTTCCGCTGCTTTCCCAGGCACATTAGCTGGATCAGAAATGGAGCAGCTGGGTCTCGAACTGGCACCCATAGGGATGCCAGCACTACAGGCGGTAGCTTTATCCACTATGCCACAGTGCCAGACCCTTCAGTATGTATCTTTAACCTATCACAATTTATCTTCAAATTATAATTTCATAGATAATGTAATAAGTTTACAACAGTATTCTTCCAATTACTCCAATATACATCCCATCCTTTGTACTACTATTATAATATATTTTAATTCTGCATATTATAACTTTGTAATTGGGACCAGTGCTGTGGCATAATGAGTAAAGCCACCACCTGCAGCACCAGTATCCCATATGGGGCACTGGTTCAAGATCCGACTGCTCCACTTACAATCCAGCTCCCTGCTAATGTGCCTGGAAAAGTGGCAGAGGATGGCCCAGGTACTTGGGCCCCTGCACCCACACGGGAGATCCAGAAGAGGCTCCTGGCTCCTGGGTTCAGCCTAGCTCAGCCCCAGCTGTTGTGGCCACTCAGGGAGTGAACCAGCTCTTTCTCTCCTTCTCCCTCTCTCTGCTTCTCTGTAACTCTACCTCTCAAATTAATAAAAATAAATCTTTCAAACAAGAAAAATTTCACAAAATACTATCATTTTTTGCTTTGAAGAGGCAATTTCTTTAAAATTTTTTTTAAATATGAAAAAAGGGTCTTTCCTATTCCCCACTTATTTGCCATTTCTGGTGTTCTTTCATTCTTTTATGTAGATCCAAAATTTGATTTGGCATCCCCTTCCTTCTGCTTGAAGAACTTCCTCTGATATTTCTTATTCTGCTACTGATGAATTCTTTCAGCTTTTTTTTTTGTTCCATGTTTGCAATATATTTTAGCTAAGCACAGAATTCTAAGTTGATTATTTTGTTGCCTTCAGCAGTTCCATTGTCTTCTGGCCATGTGGTTGCTGATAAAAAGTTAGCTGTCACTCCCATCTTTGTTCCTCTAAAATATCTTTTTTTTCAGACAACTTCTGAGATTTTTCTGTTTATAACTGGTTTTAAGTAACTTGATTATGATGTGTCTTAATGTGGTTTTCTTTGTTTCTTCAACTTAAGGTTTATGTTTCTCATTAAATTTACAGAATTTTTAGTTATTTCTTGAAATATTTTTAATCTTTCCCCTTCCCTTCGCTTACTCCAGTCAGTCTGCCCACTGGCTTACTGAATCACTCTCTGTCTCCTCCACTCCCAGTTTTTCTCTCTCCTCATGCTTCATTTTGCAGCTTCTACTGCTATGTGCTCAAGTTTACTGCTCTTTTCTTCTGCAGTGTCTAATCCATTGTTAATAACATCCAATTATTTTTTCATTTTTATAAGTTCTATTTTGGTCTACTTTATCTATCTGTTTCTTTCCTTATTATATTCAGACTTTCCTTTTTATCCTTAAGTTTCCTTGTAAGATCTATAATACTTGTCTTAAGGTCTTTATTTATGAATTATATCATTTCTGAGTTTGTTGCTGAGTGATTTCTTCTGGATTTATGTCTTCTTTTCTTGTTTTTTTTTTTTGTATGCCTGGTAATTTTTTATTGATGACAGACTGTGAATGTTACATTGTTTGGTGGTTGGATGTTGCTGTATTCTTGTAAAGAATATTGGATTTTGTGGTGGTGAGCAGCTAAATTACTTTTGGATTACTCTGATTCTTTAAAGGATTCCTTTTAAGCTTTGTTATGGTGGGTCCACGGCAGACTTTATCTGGTAATACTTAGCTCTGCTATTAAGGTGCGACCATTCTGAGCACCCCAGCCAATACTCTGTGTGTCTTTCCACTCTGGCTGTTAGGACCACAGGGCTTTTCTTAGTGCTGTGTGGGTTCCAGGCACGATGTAACCGTTCTCCTTAGGTGTCTCTTTCCCAGGTCTCAGAGAACATGTATGCACAGATGTCATCAGCCAAAGGTCAAGGGGATCTCCCTTAGATTTCTGACACTCCCAGATCTCCCTGTTTCTGTAGCTTCTCCTTTTCTGGTACTCTGGCTCATAAATCATAACCACACTGGCCTCCCCAAACTCTGGTTTTTGCCTCGTCAATTCAGTGAGAGACAGCTGGGCTGTTCCCATCTTCCTCCCCTGCCCTACAGTCTGGAATTGCCTTCAGGCAGTAAGCAGGGGTACACGGGGCTCACATGACTTCTTTCCTTTGTATTATGGATCATAGCGCTGCACAATCTGCTTTCCAACGTCTTAAAAAATCATAGTTCCATTTTTTCCTAGCATCTTTTCAACAGGAAAGTAACCTCCACTGAAACTCGCAGGCAGAACAAAAAATTTCAATGGCTTCTTGATATTATGCCTATCTGTAATTCTTATGTTTACATTTACAAACTAAGTCCCATTCACAATCCAGACTAATGGGCCGAGTTATCTAAGGTATTTTATGCAATCCAATAGAGAGACAGACAAACAGAACAGGACCAGGAACTGAGCCTGATGCTGGGGTACAGAACGTGCTATCTCCAGACCTGGGTTCTAACCCCAACTCCGTCACTACCTGGGTCAATGCTTTCAGAAATTTAACATCCTCACATCTTATTTTCTCCCTGGTAAAACAGCTTCCTGTCCACATACAACAACTGTAGAATAAGACTACAGATACGTCTACAAAACACTGTTCTTTTCTTTCCTTGCTCTTAAGTCCACACATGCTCCCCTTCCACCTCCTGCACCCCACCCTGCCTCCCCGCCCAAGCTAACATTCACAGGGCAAAGGTGTAACTTGCCAAATTCCTTAAAATGCTTTCTACCTCCCAAGAGCCAGGCTGGTATTAAGCTATGAAATTTCTGTTATGCCACCAACTATAGTTCAATTGGCACAGCCAAAACAGAACATCACAGTGCTAGACTCCTGTGCTAAATTCCTAACAGAAGTTATTTTTCTTCTGACTGTCTATAAAGGAAACAAAAAATATTTCTTGTTCATCAATCCTGTGAATCATTCAGATAAATGCTTATCTTCATTTTTTTCTGAATAATTCATTTAATTTTTTATTATCAATACGAAGAATATCAACCTTCTCCTGTCAATTTCTTGTCTTACAGAGAACCCCATCACAGAGCCAGGTTTACCAGATTTGCTTCCTTGGGCAATTACAGAATTTACATCTGACAACATCATTTCTTAATTCTATTGAGCCAAAGGGTTTGATGCAAACCCTTACGCAGGGCAGATTCTTCTTTGCACATCTTCCTGTAGTCTTCTGAGGCCAGCCCTTGGACACACCACACCCTCCTCTCCTCTGTCTCTCACACAGTTCAGAAGCTGTTCTCACACCCAGGGAAGTAACCCAGCACCAAACTGCAGAGCCCAGCACAGGCGGAGTGCAATCAGCCGTTACCTGGTGAGATCCTGAAGGCAGGCTCTTTACCAGGCCCTCTGTATCGGAGGGGGACTTCCGTGGAGCCTGCTTAACCGCTGACAAACTCTCTGATGTACTGCAGCTGATGAAATGGCAATTTGGAGAACAGATGTAAAAAAAAAAAATTAAAATAAACAGAAACAAAACTATTGATAAATGTGATGACAAGATCAAAACACACAAAACAATGGGTATCAAAATGATCACATCTTAAAGCTATTTTCTACTCCTGACATCAATAAATGACCCGACTGCTGGGAGAGGCACAGAACCCATCGTGGTGGAGCCTCTTCACCTAGTTTGCTGTGATGACACTGAGACGCTAGTCACAAAGCAGCACCCTTAACTAAGGGCCTTTGTCTTTCTCCTGCCAGGACAGGTTAAAAGCAGCAAGTTGTATGTTCTGATGAAATATGCTTTTGTTAACGTAAAAGGCAAATGTCTTATGAATGTATATTAAAAGTTACAGGTTTATATCCAGGCAGGTGACCCTGGCTCCTCTCATTTCCTCCACTCCCTAGTTTCCCATACTTTGCCTCCCTGCGAATACCAAAACCAAACCAAAACAACAACAACTCCAAATCCAGGAAGTCCTAAAAGGTGAGAAAGCCTGGAATGCCATGTCCCAAGGGCTGACCGGCTCCAAGGGCAGGCAGGAGTTTAAAAACAAGCACTACCACATAAATAAATCAGGCAAAGCCAATGCCATCTAATGAGATGCATCGGCAACACAGGTTAAATCCTTTATGATGTATTTGTGTAAAAGTCTGGGAGCTGGGGGAGGACCACACTTAACAGTGTCATTACTAAGACCAAGGCACACCATGCATTCTACGAACTGTGCCTTCTCTGAAACAGCAGCCTCCATGCCCTGAACGAAATGGTTTGATTATTCTAACACAGAGGGTCTGACTCTTGATAACACAACACATGTACGAAAAAAGAAAACTAGCTCGTGCACGCACACACGCACACACACACAGGCACTTTACATGATGAGCACATACATCCAGATGATAACAGAACCCCTCTGTCACCTGACAGCAAACAGCATCTGGCCCTTATGCCCAATGTGTTTCCAACACGATCACGTGACGTATTTGTGGACACTCCATAAACAGCTGTTGGGTTAGTTTGAGCTAGCTGGTTAGTTGTCGACAAGGGAGATGGGCTGAATACACGCACATGAATATTAACAGCAACGGGCAATGTGATTAGTTACCATGTGTCTAGTGGGAGTGGAAGAGGACACCCAGCCCTGTTACAGTCCCAACGTGTCTTCTATGTCAGCTTTTCTTAAGAAGTGGAAGATAAGCAGGATCTGATCCCAGCACACCAAGGTGGAAAAGGCAGGGAAGGGAAAAAAACCAAGGTAAGAAGAATAGCAGCATTCACGATGCCATGCAGGACTCTAAGGAACACCTGCCTGTCCCCTTATTAACCAAAAGCAAGAATTACAAAGACTGGCATGTCGGCTCCCTGGATTAGCTTCATGGTGAAACCCCGTGGTCCAGCTGTATGTAATCAAAAAACACTCACCATGCAAGGGGGCAGATACAGCAGAAGGGATGCATTCCAAGCAAGTAATACCTGAATCTGAACACTCAAACTTGTTAAAACACAGCACTCCTAAGAACTCCAGATCAGCAGAGCCCAAAGATAGAGGTTCCCACTGTCCACCAGCAAGAGAGGTCAGGACATGCAATGCTCTCTGGTCACAGTGCCCTCAGGATGGTTAGTTAGATCCGTGCACCCCTGACATGGCTCATGCTACCTCCACCTGAATCCAGCCTTCGCTCCGTCTTACCATGTGAGTTCTATATAGCTTATATGGGTTAGCTTTCCAGCTAGAGTGGGGGAAAAGAGAAGGTCCTTCCATTAGACACACACCCTGTGCTCCAAGGCGTTTCTTTTGAGAAGCCATACACCAAAAGAAAGTCTGCTTTCTTCATTTCTGGTATATTTTGTTGTCAACTTTTTTATCCCAGTTGAGGTGAATCTAAGCCAAGAATGGTCAAAGCAATTAAATGGCTAAAGCTTGGTGGTGGTGGTAGTAGGGGGCTGGGGAGGCAGTCTTAAGGAAAAAGGAAAAGCCCTAGGTCATCACACTGGGCTGGGAGGGGGGAAGCTATTTGCACAGCTTCTGGATTAGGGCTTTGCATTTACCCTGCTGACAAGGAACCGTTATGTGGTTATTGCCAGGAAACTCAAATAAAAGCCTAAAATGGGGGAGGAGCTTAAGAACACCGACTGCAGGGTACGTGGTGGTGAAACACGGAGCACAGACTGCTGAGTGGTTCACTTCACCAAACCTAGGAAGGGACCTCTGGCTCAGCATCATATTCCACAGTTAACAGCAGGCCACTGATCTCTGCTTGCTCATTTGGGTGCACCGCCTGATTCGGACATGACAGCAACAGCAGCTGATTCTTCACCAGCTTTTTTCCACAACCATACAGCAGTTTTCACAGACCCTGGTTCCTCCCTCCCCCCCAAACCATGCTCTTACCCGGTGTAGTCCCGTTTAGAGTTTTTCCTTCTGTAGAAGACAGCCAGAATCATGCTGATGAGCAGAATGAGACCTAGGACCACAGCAGAAACTATACCCACCACCACCCAAACTGGAAACTCGGGCAAGCTCTCTAGAGAAAGAACAAAATCATTTTAAGGTACATCGCTACGGAGGGAACACATGGAAGCTTATTACATTAACAGCAAGTGCCTTCTTTTAGCAGTCCCCACACCCTTGTCAATGCTCAAGTTATCTAACTGATGACATAGAAATGTTAGCTGAAAAAGATGAACTGCAGAACGAGGTACCCACTGCCCACACCCACAACTTCTCTCAGTGCTCCACAAAGAAAAACTGGAGATGCGAATTTCTCTCCACCTATTCCCCAACAGGGCAAATCATCTCAAACTGAACCTACATTTTCTGCTCAGTCTCAAAAAAAAAGGGGGAAAAAATAATGATTGTTTCTGGAAATACTAAAACTTTCTCCCGGGCATCATGACAACAGCATTAATGTCCTTCCACACTGCCCACTGCGTTTGACCACAATTAATCTGGTCTTCCTTCTAACTGGCAATGAAAGGCTTATACTCCTGAAATCAAATCAGCAGGGAAATAAATGGAGGCACTGGCCACCTAGTGGGATTGAGCCGCAGCTCCCCGCCACACTCACACGCACCCCAGGTGTGTTTGGTAGAGCCACGGGCTCACAGAATCACGGAGCACAGCTGTATGGTAAAGCACTCCCTTCAGACATACCCTAAAAGGGGACTCATATTCTCCAACTAAACACAAGAAAAAGGGGACTGTGTTGGCACTGTGAAAATACTCAATTCAGAAGTACCTTTTTCTACGACATACAGCCTAATGTGTCCAGGTTGAACCACGATGTCAGGAGGGTTTTTGACATCACAGATGTAGGTGCCGTTGTGTATAAACTGCATGTTTTCTATGTTGATCGATGCATCTTTCTTGTCAAGGTCTCCAGCCCAGCTGATTCTGTCTTTAAATGGTGGATAATTCCCGAGGTAAACTTGTCCTTGAGAATAGTGGAAAAACTGCAATTAGAAAAAGCAAAACAAACAAGTTATTCTCAAAGACAGAATTTCTAAGCTCTATAATAGGTATGCTGTAAAAAGTTATCTTAAAAAAAAGGATAGATTATTTATTTGAAAGGCAGAATTACAGAAGGAGGGAGAGAGAAAGAGAGCAAGAGGGAAAGATAGTGAGATGATCTGTTGGCTCACTCCCCAAATGGCTATAATAGGTGGGCTGATCCAGGAACTCCATCTGGGTCTCCTACATGGGTGGGTGGCAGGGGTCTAAGCACACGGAGCATCTTCCACTGGTTTCCCAGGCACATTAGTAGGGAGTTAGATATGAAGTGGAGCAGCTGAGACTGGAATCTTCATTCATATGAGAGGCCGGTGTTGCAGGTTCATCCTAACCCACTGTACCACAATGCCAGTCCCTACAACACTCTTTTTAAAAGAGACTTCTTGGGCAGGCATTTGACCTGACAGTTAGGTTGTCAGTTAGGAGGCCCGTGTCCCACACTGGAGTGCACAGCTTTGCCTCTGCTCCTGACTCCAGCTTCCTGCTACTGTATACCGTGCAGGCAGCAGAAGATGACTCAAGTGACTGGGCCCCTGCCATCCATGTGGGAGACCCAGGCTCCCAGCTTTGCCAGCACCCTGGCTGGCTGTCATGGGTGTTGGGCATTTGGGAAATTAATCAGCAGAGGAGAGCTCTCTGTCACCTAAACTTAAAAAAAAAAAAAAAAAAAAAAAAAAAGACTCCACACAGAAAGAATGCAACATCACATCACAATTCTCAAGTTATAGAATATAAGTTAGACAAGTTTGGCCATCACGGGCTTTGACAGAACCGATTTGTAGATGACCTCCAATCCTCTTAACAACCTATTGATATCATTACTATTACCCAAATTGTTACGAAATGGAAATGCAGATTCAAAGAAGCCATTTTCACAAGGTCACAAGGTCACAGCGCTAGTAAGTGGAGGACCCAGGGGTCAGAACCAGGCCCATCGGACCCCTCAGTACCAACGCTCTTCTGACAACTCCATGGCTGAGCCCAGGGACTCCAAAGCTCCCCACGGAGATACACAAAGGCCTGAAGAAAAAGAACCCTCAACACCACAGAGGACTCGGTCTGTGGGTTTCGCCCTCTCACACTCTGCGTCATGGAAAAGCCGTGTGTACGCAGAAAGAACAAAGCGCAGACACGAGTGCGCTTGCCTCTCTCTGCACTCTCCACTCGCTCCTCACACCTCCTTTCACCAAAGGAGCTTCTTTGCAAAGAATGGGTCAAACCCAGCGCCTTGGAAGGCTCAGGGGGAGGGGATCTGTCCTCATACCCTCTCTCTTTAACCCAAGCAGCCCTGCTGGAGGCTGGATATCTTTGTTCTCATTCATGGATGGAGGAGCATGGGGCAGAGTGGAGCCGGAGGGATAGAAATCAACTCCCCTGGCAATCCAAATAGAGGATTTTAGAAACTTCTTGAGGGCTAGCACTGTGGCATAATGGGTTAAGCCGCCTCCTGCAGTGCCAGCAGCCCATATGGGCACCAGTTCAAGACCCAGCTGCTCCACTTCTGATCTAGCTCTCTGCTATGCCTTGGAAAAGCCATAGAAGATGGGTCCCTGCACCCACGTGGGAGACCTGGAAGAAGCTCCTAGCTCCTGGCTTCAGATTGGCGCAGCTCCAGCCATTGTGGCCATTTGGGAAGTAAACCAGCAGATGGAGGAGCTCTCTTTCTCTCTCCTTCTCTCTCTGTATAACTCTGACTTTCAAATAAATAAATAAATCTTAAAAAAAAAAAAAGAATCCTCTTGAGCACGTGGAATTTCCCTGTGCAATCTCATTTGTCCCATGACTGTCAGCTCTCCACTTCTCTCTCATCAATAGCATCCCTTGAACTCTGCACCCTTCACTAATTGTCTCCTCGCTTCACCACAGGTTACCCTCAGCCCCCGAGTTGTCACCTGCTCCTGTAAACATCATCTTCCACCTGTGTATGTCATCCTGTTTTTTTTTTTTAAAGATTTTATGTGTTTATTTTAAAGGAAGAGTGACACATACACATGGCTGGAGTAGAGAAAGAGGAAGAAACAGAGAGATAGAGATGAGAGAAAGAGAGAGAGAGAATCTTCCACCTGCTGGCTCCTTCCACAAATGGTTGCAACAGCTGGGGCTAGGCCAGGCCAAAGCCTGGAGTCAGGAACTTGGGTGGCAGGAACTCGGCTGTTTGAGCCATCCTATGCTGCTTCCCAGGTACAGTAGCAGGAAGATGGATCGGAAGCAGAGTAGCTGGGACTCAGTCTCAGGCACTCTGACATGGATTATCCTGCTGCACCACAGCACCTGCTCCTGATGGCCACCGCTCTCATTTGAACATTTTTGCTTCCTCTCAAACTCACATTGAAACTTCCTCCCCATTGCTAGTGCTGGGAGATGGCGCCTGGGGGGTATTTGGGTCACTAGAGTTCCACGCTCGTGAGTGGATTGAGGCCACCACGAAGACAGAGGGAGTCTGCTGCTCTCTTGCTCTTCTGCTCTCCACCATGGGACGGCGTAGTAAGAAGGCCCTTAGGAGACGCCGGCCCCTTGATCTTGGACTTCCAGGCCTCCAGAAGTGTAAGGATTAAATCTCGGTTCTTTACCCAGTCTGTGGTGCTTTGCTACAGCAGCACAAAATGGACTAATTCGGCTATTATTTGTTTCCCAAACCATGTATTTTGGAATAATCCAAGATTCCTCCTTGTAATTCCCTTGTCAATCTACCTTATATCTTTCTCTCGGTCTCTTTTTTCTCTTCATTTCCCACCACCAATACCTGATTTCTGTTCTCATCAACTTGAACCTCTTAATTGGTATCCAACTCCACCTTCAGCTTCCTATAGTTTATCCTCTACAATGCCTAAATGATCACTGACTAATAATAATAATGATAATTATTATTGTTATTACCATTTATCAAATATATCTTGAACTTAATATAACCTAAATGCTTGGTAAGAACCTTGAAAGGAGGGCTTGCATTGCAGCACAGTGGCTTATGCTGCTGCTTGCAATATCAGCATCTCCTGTGGGGTGCTGGTTCGAGTCCCAGCTGCTCCACTTCCTATCTAGCTCCTGACTAATGTCCTGGGAGAGCAGCAGAGCATGGCCAGGTGCCTGGGCCCATGCCACCCATGGGGCACCTGGAAGTGGCTCCTGGTTTCGGCCAGCCCAGCCCAGCCCAGCTCCAGCACTGCAGCCATATGGGGAGTGAATCAGCAGACAGAAGATTCTCTCTCTGTGTCTGTAACTATGACTTTCAAATAAATAAACCTAAAAAAAAAAGGTGAAAGGTGGGGTAGGCATTGTGGGATAGAGGTTAAGACATCACCTAGGTCGGCACCACGGGTTCTAGTCCCGGTCGAGGCACCGGATTCTGTCCTGGTTGCCCCTCTTCCAGTCCAGCTCTCTGCTGTGGCCCGGGAAGGCAGTGGAGGATGGCCCAAGTCATTGGGCCCTGCACCCGCATGGGAGACCAGGAGAAGCACCTGGCTCCTGGCTTTGGATCAGCGCGGTGTGCCAGCCACAACATGCCAGCCACAGCGGCCATTGGAGGGTGAACCAATGGTAAAGGAAGACCTTTTTCTCTCTCTCTCTCTCTCTCTCACTGTCCACTCAGCCTGTCCAAAAAAAAAAAAAAAAAAAAAAAGACATCACCTGGACTCCTTGCTTCCTATATTAGACTGCCTGGGTTTGAATACCTACCTGCTCTGTTTCTGATCCAGCTTCCTGCTAGTGTGCACCTTGGGAATCCGATGATGGTTCAAGTATTTGGGTCCCTGCCACTCACATGGAAATGCAGATGGAGGTCCAAGCTCTTGGCTTTGGCCTGGCCAAAATTGTGGGCATTTGGGGAATTGAAGATCTCTATCTTTGTCTCTATCACTTTGCCTTTCAAATAAATAAAAATAAATAAGTGAAGGGTCTAAGATTTTACCTTCCTTGTAAGCTAACAAAGGTTCACAGATGATGGCAGAAGACATGGACTCCTGTGAAGTCCTCACTCCGTGAAGAAGACTCCGGGACAAAGGACTTTATTACTTATGATGTGGCAGGAAGCACGTGTTCATCCATTCTTCTTGCCGACAAGTCCCATGAGGATGTCATGGAGGGATCAGGTGGATGCTGCACATGAAGAAGCATTGCATCAAAGCCCATTTTTTCAGTTTTTTTTTTAAGATGGGCCGAAGGCATTTCTAACATTTGCCCTGAAGGGAGACAATATCTTTACTAGACAGTAAGTGGATCTGTCCTCTACCGCAGAGGCAAACACCATCTCTGTCTTCTAAGGTAGACACTATCTTTATAAAAAGTCTGGAACCAACTCAGCTGGTGCTTTGGCTTGCAACGTGCAGAAATGTAAAAAGACTCACGGAAAAGTCTCCTGACAACACTCTAATGCTCACATCTGCTCTGCAAGGTGTGATTCACCTGCCTGGTATTTCACAAATGAGGAAAGTGAGGCTCTGAAAATCTTAATGACTTGCCAAGGAAAAGCTTAATGATTTGCTGAAGAGGAACTGGGGTAGATGGCCAGGGTAGAATGATATGCAAAAACAAGGAAACAAGCTGCTTTTAAGAGATGCTGAACTTATTTTTTTCCTGTAGTTTGAAGCAAGAAAAGGGCTTTGAAGTCTATAATACACAACAAATACACTCATTTTGGAAATGAGAAATGAGAATAATGGATAATTGATTCCACTGCAGCAGTAAAGAAACTTGTGAGGTAAGGCTAAAGCATTCTTACCGACACAGTGGTGTCAGACCCCTCTGGCTGGAAGCTCCAGGAGACCGTGGTCAACCCGCTCGTGGCGTCTGTAGACTTGAACTTGCACGTAAGCCTCCCTTGTGTCCCATTTGCCACGAAGATTTCTTTTGGTGTGTACACCTCCAAGGCTGATACTCCAGCTGTCACTAGAGAAAGAACACAGATGGTTTTAAAGTAGGACTCAGTAACTTAGCATAAATACCATTGTGCATATATATAGAGAAGATGGGGAAAAGACACAGGAAATGACTAGATATATACAGTAATCCAATGCCATTATACCATATATTCTGGCAGGTAATTCAGTATCTAAGTACTTCCTACAAATAGAATAATTGCGGACATCTGAGTTTTTACTTTTTAGTAAGATTTTTAACTTAATATTTATGTTTTTAAACTTAGAAAGACTATTTTTAAGAGCATTTTTACTTTGACAAACACTGAGTGGAAGAGATCCCACATATTCCTTCTCTCTCTCTCTCTCTCTCTCTCTCTCACACACACACACACACACACACACATCAGTTTCCTCTATTATGCTTCTCTGGCATTAGTGTGATGTATTTGTTTCTAATGAGACCCAACATCGTTACATTATTGTTAGCTACACAGCACTGTTAGTTTCACTCACTGTTACACAGCCTATGGATCTTGACAGACATGTATGATGGCCTGCATTTACCATTACAGTAACACACAGACTAGTTTCATTGGCCTAAACATCCTCTGTGCTCCAGCCACTGACCCCTCTGAAGCCCCTGGCCGCCAATGACCATTTACCATCTGTGTGTTTGCCTTTTCCTGTGTGTTCCATGGTTGGAAGTCATACACTATGCAGCCTCTTCAGATGGGCTTCCTTCACTTAGCAGCATTCAGGCATCCTTCCGCCTTATCTCTTGGGGGCGTGACATCTCACCCCTTGTTATTGCTGAGTAATTCTCCATTGATCACAGTTCCATTCACTTCATTCGCTTACTGAAGGCCTACTTCATTGCCACCCTGATGGCTTCGTCTTTAATGCTGTGTCAGTCACATTTTTATTTTTTTAAATGGTTCTCACATTTACCTGTTATACATAATTGTTGTCACATGGAATTTTTTTAATCTTTGATATTTAAAATTTCTCTAAAATTAATTAATTAATTTATTTATCTGAGAGGTGCAGAGAGAGGGACTGAGTGCTTTCATGTTGGTTCACTCCCCAAATGTCTGAAACAGCCTGTGGCAGGGGCTGAAGCTACGAGGTGGAAACTCAATCCAGGTCTCTCCACACGGGTGATAGAAACTCAGTTATCTGAGCCATCGCTGCTGTTTCCAGGGTGTGCATTAGCAGGAAACTGGAACTGGAGTGGAGTCAAGTATCAAACCCAGGCTCTCTGACATACGATGCAAGCATCTTTTTTTTTTTTCTTTCGGACAGGCAGAGTGGACAGTGAGAGAGAGACAGAGAGAAAGGTCTTCCTTTGCCGTTGGTTCACCCTCCAATGGCCGCCGCGGCTGGCGGGCTGCGGCCGGCGCACCACGTTGATCCGATGGCAGGAGCCAGATACTTATCCTGGACTCCCATGGGGTGCAGGGCCCAAGCACTTGGGCCATCCTCCACTGCACTCCCTGGCCACAGCAGAGAGCTGGCCTGGAAGAGGGGCAACCGGGACAGAATCCGGCGCCCCAACCGGGACTAGAACCCGGTGTGCCGGCACCGCAAGGTGGAGGATTAGCCTAGTGAGCCGCGGCACCGGCTGATGCAAGCATCTTAAACTGGCCCAGATGCCTGCCCCTCATCTTCAATAGTTAAAGCAACTAAAACTCTTCTAAGACATCACTTCATTTTAAAGCCAAATGTATTCTGATTCTTTTCCTAGAAAAAACTCGAGGCAGAAAACTGTATAATCTGTGAAATCTAACCGATGGTGTGTTAGGTACACAGCCCTCAAGAAACAACCGACCGCACCGTCATGTTTGTATTCTGCCCACTGAGGTTTCCTGCTAGCCGAAGCCCAGGGCATAGTAATTAAAATGTGTTCCATCATATGCAACATAAAAATAGCTCTTCTTCAACATCTGCAATCAGAGGCAACTGCAGGAATTATGGACTCCTGCTAAAATAAGAGTCTTCACTCAAAAAGAGACACTTCCAGGTTCAAAATGACGGTCACCGAGAAACTTATGTAGCCTAAAGTTGGTAACATAAAACACCCATCTGCAAGAGAAGATTTTTTAAAAGAAACACTCTGCAATAAATATCTGCAGTGTTCCAATTGTTCTCAGAATGTAACAGACAGGCAGAATAACGCAGGGTATTGGCAGCTGGGACGGATGGTCATTTTCAGGATTTTTTTCTTCTTGAGAGCCTGTGACTCCAGGGGGAGGGGGGACAAGGGCACTCCCCCACTCCTCCCAACCATCTTCCAAATGTTTATTCTCAGGACACAATGGGCACTTTTGGCTATTCTTTTAAATAAACTGATAGCCACACTGCATCCAGCAGAATTTTTTTCTGCTAAAGAGGGTGGATTATTATTATAGGGAACAATGGATTATTATTTGTGGTCCAGACCTCAAAACAAGCCCTTCTTTCAGACGAGAAGCAAACAAAAGACATGCCTTGCTGTTGTGGGCAGGCAGAAAAGTAGCCCTGGGGCCCAGGAGTTCAAAATGAAGGGCAGCACAAGACCCGACGAGCTGCACAGCTGATTCCAGGACACAGCACTGCTGTGCAACCCTGACTCCCTCTGTGCGGCTTGGACTAGCTGCATCCGCGCTGAGGAGCACTGCCAAGTGAAGCCCCGCAATCTACAGGCCACACAGGCTTCTCAAAGGTTGCTGTAAACCAGATCCCTGCTTCCAGGAGAACTGGCTTTAAGAATTGTGCCCCTGAGACATTATTTCAAGGCGGAACCAGGCCAAGTGTCCAAGTTTACAGTCCCAGAATTTTGAGCAAATAAAAAACTAATCGATCCCTAACCGGCTTTCAGGTAGTCTATTTAAGATGGACTTAAGTGGCTCTTTAGAACAAAGGGGAAAAAGGCTATGCAGCCCTTAGAACCAGGAAGGTGAACTGCCCCTCTCTCCAATCAGCTAGCTCCTTTAAAGAAAGGAGGCTTCACACACAGTGAGCTAACTTCCCCTCATCGTGGCCGTCTATCCTTCTATGCAACATTACTCCTGTCAGAATTCTTGGAGCCTCTGTTAGTTCTAAGATAAACCTTCTAAACCCCTGGTCTCTGTGTGCAAAGCACACTAAGATGAGGTCTACCCTAGCCACCTATTCCTACGGTCATTCCCTAAACCAAGGCTTCTCTGCTTGGCGCTGCTGATAATTGCATCAGGTGATTCTTTTTGGTTTTGTTTTAAAGATTTATTTATTTATTTGAAAGGCAGAGTTTACAGAGAGAGAGAGAGAGAGAGAGAGAATTTTCCATCTGTTGGTTCACTCCCCAAATGGCCGCAATGGCTGGAGCTGATTCAGGCTGAAGCCAACAGCCAGGAGCTTCTTCCGGGTCTCCCACATGGGTCCAGGGGCCCAAGGACTTGGGCCATCTTCTGCTGCTTCCCCAAGTGCATTAGCTTGGAGCTAATTAGCTTGCAGCTGGACTGGAAGTGGAGCAGCTGGGACTCAAACAGGTACTCACATGGGATGCTGGCATTATATGTGGCAGCTTTACCCACTACACCACAACACCAGTCCCAGGTCGGATGAGTCTTTGCTGTGGGAAGCTGTCCTGTACATCATACAATGCAGTAAATGGCAACTCCAGCCCTCCAGTGGCTGAGGCCAAAATCCTGGGATCTTTCATGTCTTTCGCACAACTTACTTCTAAGCCATAGGCAAAATATATCTTGAAGTTTCTCTCTTCCTGCCCCATCCTGTGTTACCATCTTGGTCCAAGCCACCATCATCTTTCGCTTGGACACTTCAATGCCTGTCTCACTGGTGTCTTTCTTTTCCAGCCTTACTCACTTAATTGTGGTGGCTCCCCAGTGAGACCAGAGAGCTCTTGCTAAAATGCAAGTTAGATTACATCACTCCTCTGCTCAAACCCTCCTAGGGTTTCCCACAGCAGCCAAGATCAGGTCAGTCCTCATGTGGCCCCCAAAGCCCTACACAAACTCCCAGCCACCACTCAGATCTCATCTCCCACCCTTTACCCTCAAACACGCTGCAGCGGCCATGCTGGTCACCTTGGTATAACGCCCCTGCCGGTACAGAGTATCCCAGAAGATACACACAGACTACTCTCCACGCAGCCCAAGCATAGCCAGCCGCCAGTGTCAAACAATTGGGAATGGTGTGCTTTGTCCGGCCCTCTCCTCCTAGCCTCTTTAAGTGACTAGGAGTATTATGCAAATGCACAGTAAAATGACTGTGGAATCCAGACAGCTCATCTTCAGAGTCACAAAAGGGAGCTGTTCTTAGGGGAGAGTTAAAATGGCTAAAACTGCAAAGGCAAAGAACACTGGGATTTGCAGAACTTACTGCTCTAATCTACACTCCATGTCACTGAAGTCTGGAATACTAATCCAGTAAAATACCAAATAGGTTCTTTTTCAGGCCTGGGGTTCACAATGACGGGTTAGCCAGCATGCTTGTGAAATGCATTAAAGCTCCGGTTCAAAAAACTGCAGATGGAAGGGAAAGAGTTTCCTGTGGACTGCTTAGGAATAAAAGGAAACAAAATAAAAACATGAAGTGATGAACAAATGTTTTCAAATCCTGCCAAATGTGAATTCTAAGCTACACACCACCTTCGACCTTCCTGGTAATGGGAGCTGAGCTCACTTTCTCCCTGGGGAAGGTTTCCCGCAGGAGTGGAAGACCTTGCTGAACTATGTTACAGTTTAAAGAGCGAGAAAACAAACAAACAAAACCCAAACAACGCTTCTCTTAATGTAGTGTGGAGAATAAGGTTCCTAGAAGGTACTTCATCGCCAGGGAAGTGACCCTGGCCCTCCTCGCAGGAGCTTAAGCCAAATGAACCACGGAGGTGGAATCACCGGACAAGCAACCAGAGCCTGGGGTCATCTGACCAGGGCACAGTTCCACCACTTCCAATCGAGTCCCAAAACTTGATTTTCTTACATTTTGGATGGATAACAAGCACATTTTAGAAAAAAGAAAAGAAGAAGAGGGAGCCACTAAGGAGCACAAAACAACACCCATCACCACCACAAAGGAAAAGCATTCACCAACGGCTCACCCAAGAGGCCGTTCCCTGGACACGACCTATTTCCAAACTGTGAATTGCTGAAGTATTACAAAGTCAGTAACGCCTCCCAACGCCAAGCTGATCTTACTCCAAGAAAACTCAAACTCTCAAACCATAAAGTCATTTGGAATACTCGGGAGCGGCATTATCATGAATGAACATTTTCACAGTCTAGGTGGGGAACTTGAAACTGTTACTGGTTGAAGCAATTCCATGTTATGTTACTGCTCCAGCCAACTGCAGCACCCTGGTTTGTAAAAACCTTATCTTTTAAACAAACCCTGTGAAGGCTTTCCTAGACATTGAAAGGTGGCTTTTGTTTTGAAAATTGTTTTGAGGCACTTTGCTGTTACCAGTACGGTCTCCTGCTCAAAAGAGTACAATCCAGTAACTTATTTAAACAGCTTTCTGACCTATCTTGTTCTCTGTTGGTACACAGTAACAGTCTGATATTGTAATTTCTCCTAATGCAAGCATAAATATGACCTTTTAGAACACATTAAAAGAAAGGAATGCAAGAGAACAGTAAACACAGAATCCAGAGCAGTGGTCACACCTGGAGCAGGGTGGCAGGGACAGGATGTAAAAGGCACACACCACTGGGCAAGCTCTACTGCCCAGGCTGGACAGTGAGCATGAGGGTGCGCTTGTAACAGTTAACTCTGTAAGCTCTACATGCATGCTTCTGTATATATTTCATTTTTCACAATAAAAGCTTTTTTTTTCCCAAGGAGAAAAGGAAGATATTAGGAATGCGATAAAAATATATCTGTTTAAAAAAAATGCCTTATTAATTTGAGAGGCAGAAAGAGAAATCTCCAATATGCTGGCTCACTCTTCAAAGGCCTATATCCAGATGCCCAGGGCACTGGGAACCCAGTCCAGGTCTCGCACATGGGTGGCAGGAACCCAATTACTTGAGCCATCATCTCTGCCTCCAGGGTCTGCACCAGCAGGAAGCTGGAGTTAGGAGTCAGAGCTGGCAGCCGAGCTCAGGGACTCTGATTTGGGACACAGGCATTTCATTCACTGTGCCAAAAGCCTGCCCTCAAAATTTACTTTCTAAAAAATATACATTTCTTGGGGGCCAGCACTGTGGTATAGTAGGCTAAGCCTCCAGCTGCAGCGCCGGCATCCCATATGGGTGCAGTCATGTTTCAACTGCTCCTCTTCCAATCCAACTGTCTGCTACAGCCTGGGAAAGCAGTAGAAGATGGCCAAGTCCTTGGGCCCCTACACCTGTGTGGGAGACCCACAGGAAACGCCTGGCTCCTGGTTCCAAATTGGCCATTTGCAATGGCTCTGGCCATTGCAGCCATTTGGGGGAGTGAACCAGTAGATGGAAGACCTCTTTCTCTGCCTCCTGCTTCTGCCTCTCTATAACTGCCTTTCAAATAAATAAATAAATGAAATCTTTAAAAAAAATTCAGAGGAAGCTTGGAAATATAACACACATACTTTCAAACTAAAAATGTATAAACTTTTTAAAAATTTTTATTATTTTTATTTGAAAAGCAGTATGTGTGTGTATGAGAGAGAGAGGGGGAGAGAGTCTTTCATCTACTGTTCACTCCCTAAATGCTCACAACAGCCAGGGTTGGGCTAGGCTGAAGCCAGTAACCAGCAACTCCATCCAGGACTCTCACATGGGTGGCAGGGGCCTAAGTACTTGAGCTACCACCTACTGCCTCCCAGGCAGCTTCTTAGCAGGAAGCTGGATTGGAAGCAGAGGCAAGACTTGATCCTGTGCCCTCTGACACGGGATGCAGACATCCCAAGAGGTACATAAACTTACTGTGTCACAGTACCCACCCCTACTTTTCAAATTCCAGAATGCTTCTATCAAAGCATTCAACACAGGATCCCCTCCCAGTGTCCGCTGTGACTCCCAGGCTAGTGCCTTCAGGCTGGATAAAGTGAAAGCAGTTGGATGATGGTGAGTGGAGACCCCGCAGGTGCAGAGCTGTCTTGCTGCCCCTGACCAGTGAGAGGCCTCCACCCCCTCTTCAGAACAGGCCACTGCCGCTGAGGCAGCCTCTTTTAGTCCTTGAAGCACAACTGCTATTTCGGGTTTCTCTTGGCTGATGGCACAAAGGAGGAGGAAGTTACAAAAACATACTCCATTCAGGGAACCAGAGTATTAATAAATTAAGCTTTTCATTCCTCAGGAACACTCCTCTGTATACTCTCTGTGTAGACGTCATGCTTCAGGCCGCAATCTCAAAGTGACTTCCTCCCTCCACACCCTGCGACCCTGCCATCCCTCCTGGGTCAGCGTTCTCTTCCCACTCTACTGGAATGGCTGGCTATCTGCAGCCTTCGGTCAGCAGGAGACCATGTCTGCCTCGATCACCACCTTACTCTCAGTGCCTGACAAGTGCCTGCCCCTTTCGCAACGTCTCCAATAAACATCTATCTGAGAAAATACATGAATGAAAGGAGAAAAGACAGAGTGAAACATACCAAACCCAACTCAGACAGGCTCAGCCCTTACAGTCATCCTGGTCGGCCCAGCACAAAGTGTCTGCAGAGACCGCTGGAGGTCAGGTCTGAATGCTGACACCGCCTGTTTTAGAGGAGGGTCAGACAGATTTCCCCAATAGTCTTCTTCCTATTTAGATGAGAAGCACAGAGGAAACTGGTCTTCTCAATCACTCACATCTTTTTTTTTATTTTATTTATTTTATTTACAGAGAGAATTAGAGAGAGAGAGAGAGAGGTCTTCCACCCACTGTTGGCCATTCACTCTTCAAATGGCTGCAATGACTAGGACTGGGTCAGGCTGAAGCCAGGAGCCAGGAGCTTCTCCCAGGTCTCTCATGTGGGTGCAGGGCCTAGGGACCTGGGCCATTCCTCTGTTGCCCTCCCGGGTGCATTAGCAGAGAGCTGGATTGAAAGTGGAGAAGCTGGGATTCGAACCAGCAGCCCATACAGGATGCCAGCACTGCATGCAGTGGCTTAACCTGCTATACCACAGTGCCGGGTCCGAAATACTCAATTTCTTAAAATCCATGCACTTTTGCTAACCCACAGAATTACCAAATCCCTTTTGGAATCAATTCCTTCCACTCAATGATCCATGTCCAGCTGGCCACATCTCCATCCTTAACCTTTCTGCACCAACAAAGAACTTTCTGTTTCTCCACTGAGAAATGTTCAAAAGGTCTGAATCGGGCCAGTCATTGAACAAATCACTTGAGTCCGTCAAGCCCTGGGATTTCTTCTTTGCACTCCTCTATGTATCTACTGTTCATCTCTCTCTCTCCTGTGACTATTTTCGTATTTTCAATCAACCATTCATTCTTGCAAACACATGCTGGGACTCAGCCTCTGCCCGATGTAGGAACAACCCAGTGGAGACAAACAAACATCTACAGTGCAGCAGCAGACACAGGCCTGGCATCGGCCCTTGGGATGCACCAGTGCTCTGCTGGAGACTTCCCCAGGGCAAGGCTGAAGGCTCCAAACAATCAAGCAAGGGTGGGTGTTTGGCTCAGTGGTTAAGCTGCTGTTCAGGATGCCCCACGTCCTATATTGGAGTGTCCAGCTCCTCTCCTAATGCCAGCTTCCTTCTAATGCGCACGCTGACATGGCTCAAGTACTTGGTCTCTGCTACAGATGGAGTTCCTGGCTCCAGGCCTAACCCAAACTGTTTTGGGTATTTTGAGGAGTAAACCAGCAAGTAAGAAATCTACCTTTGTCTCTGCTCTTCACATTAATAAATTACATTAACTTTTAAAAATCAAGGGCTGGCACTGTGGCATAGCCAGCATAGCACGTGGGTGCCGGTTTGAGTCGCAGCTGCCCTGCTTCCAATCCAGCTCCCTGCTAATGCACCTGGGAGGGCAGCAGAGGTCCTTGGGCTCAGGTCCTTGGGCCCCTGCACCCACGTGAGAGATGTGGATGAAGCTCCTGGCTCCTTGCTTTGGCCTGGCCCAGTCCTAACCATGCAGCCATTTGGAGAGTTAACCAGCAGATGGAGGATCTCTGTCTCTCTGCCTCTCCTTCTCTGACATTCTTTCAGATAAATAAATAATCTTTTCAAAAAAGAAAAGAAAAAAAGGGAAGAAACAAAAATACTGATGTCTGGGTCATACCCCTATCCTCAGGGGTCCTGATTTAATGAGCATGGGTGTGGCTTGGACATCGGCATTTTTCAAAGGTCTTTAGGGAGTTCTAAACTGTAGCTGGCTTCCAGCACACCAATGAAATGCGCGACTTCACGCACAAAACTATTGTACAGTAAGAGTGTAACTGAAGTAGATGAGCCAAGTTGTACCGGCATTTGACCTGGCGTTGAATTCAGGTATAGGTATATGTTCACCTGTAAAATAAGCATGGACCTGAATTTTTCAAAAGACCAGTGTAATATTCTACTGCCTTCCTAATAACACATTTACAAGTTTAAATATCTACATAGAAATTACAAAAACCTACTGCCTTCTGAAGACTACACTGGCAGACTGAGTTACACAGCAGAGGTCTCCAAGGTCCCAAAATCACAAATATATATATAAACTCTCCAAAGTGTGTATGTTGCCCATTCTTATTTCAATGGTTAGAAGTATACCTTACAAACAAATGAAAGGGGGCCAGCATTGCACAGTGAGCAAAGCTACCGCCTGCTATGCCGGCATCTCATATCAGAGGGCTGGTTCAAGTCCCATCTGCTTGGCTTCTGACCCAGCTCCCTGCTAATGAGCCAGGAAAGCAATGGAAGATGGCATAGTACTTGGGCATCTGCCACCCGTGTGGGAGACCTGGGCTCCTGGCTTCAGCATGGACCAGCCCAAGATGTTGTGGCCATTTGGGAAGTAAATCAGCAGATGGAAGGTATCTGTCTCTCTCTCTCTCTCTCTCTCTCTCTCCTCTCTCATGCTCTCTCACTCTCACTCTCCCTTTCAAATACATAAGTCTTGAAAAATAAATAAATAAATGAAATTGCACCAAGCTTTAGGAGGCTCTAGAGCACTGTGGCCAGAATCCGCAGGACTACTGAAGGGATGAAGGGAGCTTGAAAACCACTGCACTGCTTGGTCTTGAATAGTTCACGTCTGCTGCAGGGATGGGAAACCAGTCTGCCGCCACAGCAGCCGAGGCTGGATAGAAAGACTCACCATACCTTAACCACAAGGGGAAGTGGATCAAACAGGGGAAAGATTTCATGGTTCCTCTGCATCTGTGGGGATTGGTTCCGGGATCCCCTTGCACACATAAATCCTCAGAGGCTCAAGTTCCTTATGCAAAATACAGTAGCATTTGCATAGAGCCTGGACACTTCACACACACACCCCCCCACCGCCCCGTGTACTTTAAATGATCTCTAGATTACATAAAAACCTTATAACATGCTCGCTTCGGCAGCACATATACATATAAACCTTACAAGGTATAAACAGTTGTTATGCCATATTATTTAGGGAATAATGACAAGAAAAATGCTTGCATGTACTTAGTACAGATGGAATTCTCCTCCACAACACCTTTCATGGGGGTTGGCTGAATCCACAGATATGCAGGGCCAACTGTAAATGCGCCTTTTTTTATTTTTATTTTTATTTTTTTTAGAGCTGTGGGCACTCTCAGAGCTGTGGCGACTACGGGGTTATGCTTTGGGCAGGTTCTTAATTTGAACGTCATGCAGACTTGTGCATGTCAATGTCTTGCTTAAAGCTCCTCCAAGCAGGCCACAACGTGCACAATCCTCAGCCTGGCACACTGGGCTCTTCAGTGCAATGCCCCCTTCCCTCGCCTTCCACCTGGCCAGGGCCACTGCTACTGAGCTGGCATCGGTGTGCTGTCATTTCTCCAGGCACGTGACACCCTAGTCTACTGAGGCTCACCTTGGTAACGCCACGGGATTTCAAGACTCTGCCTGAACACGGCTTCGGTAAAGCCTTCCCTGAACTGACCACCTCTGCACCTGCCCACCACTCAGTATTCCTGATGCTCTGCTTCGCAGCTACAGCCTATGGAAGCTGCCCTTTCCAGTGACAAGCAGCATCTCACTTTTGGTCCTGGGACTATAATTGCCATGAGCTCCCCTGGTGAACCCAAAACTCATCTTGGCCTCAAACTGTGTCTTCCTTGGGCTTTTTGTGCCCAGCACCTAGGTTACCTTTCTGATGCTCAGAAAGCTTCCAAAAAATGTTCAAAAAGACTGAGCAGACAACAGCCAAATTTTTAAAAATTCCTATAATGTGAAGTTATGGGTAATGAAATGCATAAGCGTTAATTCCCCCTCACCCCCGCCCCTAACACAAGACACAGCCTTAAATGAATACCAGTTAAGCTTCTGGCTCCCAGAAAAATCCAGCTATAAGAGGTCCAGATGAATCAACTCTAGTTTATCACTGCCGGAAAGAGTTCAAAGTGTAAATGCTCACCCTGGGACAGGAAATAAAATATGAGAGGAGTGGAAACATCTGTCCCCCACTCCTGTAGAGATGTGGGCTTTATTAAATAAAAAGACAACAGTGCTAATCAAGCAGTTTAATTATTAAACAGTAATAAGTGCTAGGTTCTCATCAGACTGCACCACGGACACACACACAAGAATGTAAAAAGCCAACACTGGGTACCTCCAGTGTGCAGGCACACTGTGTGCAGACACACTATGTCTAGGCATAATGCAGAGAGTGGAAAAATGGCTATTGAAGCAGGGTTACACAGTATCTGGTCTGTGTTTCACTGTTTATACAACCTTATCTTCCCTACAGAAGTTCCTACTAAATAATCTCTCTAAGAAGCAGAGACCATAAGTAGCTAATTAAAAGCTGAAGTTCAAAAAACGAGGAGGTCAGGAAATGCTTTATAGGCGATGTACTTGAATTTCATCTGGAATGTTGAAAAGAATGAAGATGGGAAGGGCATTTTGCAGACAGGAAAACATGAGATAATTTTTTAAATGAATTATGTAGATTAATTTGCCTGGAGTAGGCGAAAACATTTAAGCTGACAAAGCAGGCTGAGCTTGGATGAGAAGCTGGAATTCGGGGACTTGTGCTGTGGGAAAGCAAATTAAACTGCTGCCTGCAGCACCTGCATCCCATACAAACACAGATTCGAGTCCTGGCTGCTTCACTTCCAATCCAGCTTCCTGCTAATGCACCTGGGAAAGCAGTGGAAGATGGTCCAAGTGCCTGGACCCCACACCCATGTAGGAGACCTGGAAGAAGCTCCTTGCTCCTGGCTCCAGTCTGGCCCAGCCCTAACCATGTGGCTATTTGGGGAGTGAATCAGTGGATGGAAGACTTCTCTCTCTCTGCTTCTGTCTCTCCCTCTCTGTAACTCTGTTTTTCAAATAAATAAATAAATCATTAAAAAAAAAAAAAAGAAAAGAAAAGAAAAAGAAGCTGGAACTTGATCCTGAAGAAAGTGGGTACCACTGAAGATTTTTTTTTTTTTTTTTTTTTTTTTTTTTTTTTTTGACAGGCAGAGTGGATAGTTAGAGAGAGAGAGACAGAGAGAAAGGTCTTCCTTTGCCGTTGGTTCACCTTCCAATGGCCGCCGCGGCTGGCGCGCTGCGGCCGGCGCACCGCGCTGATCCGATGGCAGGAGCCAGGTACTTCTCCTGGTCTCCCATGGGGTGCAGGGCCCAAGGACTTGCACTCCCGGGCCACAGCAGAGAGCTGGCCTGGAAGAGGGGAAACCGGGACAGAATCCGGCGCCCCGACCGGGACTAGAACCCGGTGTGCCGGTGCCGCAAGGCGGAGGATTAGCCTAGTGAGCCGCGGTGCCAGCTACCACTGAAGATTTTTAAGCAGGGTGATTGAGTAAAAGTAAACCTTTTGGTGGACATGTTAAGATATACAGAAAAAGAGACACTGGAATAATGTTTTTCCCAAAGGATTTTTGTTTGTTTCAATCTGTCCCCAACACTGGATAAAACAGACTTCCAGACACTCATCTTAAGTCTTGCAAAAACAATATCGGAGCAGGCATTTGGCATCACTGTTAAGATGCCAATATCGCGTATGGAAACTACCTGAGTTTAATTCCCAGCTCTGGCTACTGACTACAACTTGCTGCTAACGTTGACCCTGGGAGGCAGTGGTGATGATCCAAGTAAATTGGGAAGCTAGACTGAATTCCCAAATCCTGGCTTTATCCTGGCCCAGTCCTGGCTGTTGTGGCATTTGAGGAGTGAACCCGTGGATGGGAGCTCGCTGTCAGTCTTTCTCCATCTCTCAAACAAAGAAACATTAACAAATAGAATTGTTTTTACACATATAAGCCTGGGTATTTTTAAAAACTATGCTGTTGTATATGTCTCATTTTTTGAAACAATTAGGATTTATATATGATTGTATATAAGGATTTATATATGATTGTATTTGTCAAACGACTGCTCCACACTCCTGGAACTAATTTTTTAGAATACCACAACCATTTTAATACAAACTGTGGAGGTCTCCTTGGCCCCTGGCAATAAGGAAGTCCCTAATAAAAATGTCCTGTTGGGGTCGGCGCTGTGGCGTAGTGGGTAAGGCTGCCGCCTACAGTGCTGGCATCCCATATGGGTACCAGTTTGAGTCCCGGCTACTCCACTTCCAATCCAGCTCTCTGCTATGGCCTGTGAAAGCAGTAGAAGATGGCCCAGGTCCTTGGGCCCCTGCACCCTCATGGGAGACTTGGAAGAAGCTCCTGGCTCCTGGCTTCAGATCAGTGCAGCTCCGGCTGTTGCAGCCATTTGGGGAGTGAACCAGCAGATGGAAAATCTCTCTCTCTCTCTTTCTCTGTCTGTCTCTTTGCCTCTCTCTCTCTCTGCCTCTGCGTAACTCTGCCGTTCAAATAAATAAATCTTTTTTAAAAAAATGCCCAGCAATAGGGAAATCACTATCTGCCTGAGATATCTACCTCCCAGGTTACAATCCACAAAGCAGCAGTCAGCGGCTCTCCCACTGCTCCCTTGCAGTGTATTTTACTAAATCTAACTCTGCTCACTCCTGTCTGTGTGCTACTGCTAGGGAATTCTTTGACCACCTGTGATGCTAACCTCAATCAGTGGCTTCCCATGACAAAAATCTTGCTAAAATACATTGTTTTCACTTGTTTCATAGGGAGTGAAAGTTAGAAACAGGATATTTACATAATTTTAAATCATTCCCCACACAATAATTACTAATTTTTTAAAAAATTTATTTATTTATTTGAAAGTCAAAGTTACACAGAGAGAGGAGAGGCAGAGAGAGAGGTCTTCCATCTGATGGTTCACTCCCCAACTGGCTGCAACAGCTGGAGCTGTGCAGATCTGAAGCCAGAAGCCAGGAGCTTCTTCTGGGTCTCCCGTGTGGGTACAGGGGCCCAAGGACTTGGGTCATCTTCTACTGCTTTCCCAGGCCACAGCAGAGAGCTGCATAGGAAGAGGAGCAGCTGGGACTAGAACCTGGTGCCTATATGGGATGCCAGCGCTTCAGGCCAGGCATTAACCCACTGCACCACAGTGCCGGCCCCAATAATTACTAATTTTAAAAAGGGGAAATATTAACAGTCGTGAAGCACAGCAGACACTGCCTTAACCTGAATCGAAGTCCCCAGCACACCTGTCTCCTGCACTCAGCACTGTGATGAGCAGAACGGGGCTTCTGTGCATGCCAGCAGACATGCCCAAAGGGACTCACAGACAACCTGATGTGGGACAGGCCACTGTATGATTGGCCTCTATGATTTGTATTTGAAAATATCAACGCAAATGTTTAAAAAAAAAAGAATCTGGAAGTGCTGCAGAATAAAGGTGACGAGTGAGACAGGATTCTGGATTTTCCCCTGGTAGGAGGGGCAGTACTGGGACAACAACCACATCTGAATAAAGTCCCAGAAGGGGCAGGCAACGGGACCGTTTCAAGACTCACGTCCCAAGTGGATCATTACGCGGTGGTTATGTAAGAGGGTGGCCTTAGCCTCTAGGAGACACTCACTAAAGCATTTAGGGAGACAGGAGCAGGCCTGCTGCTGTTCTCACACAGGGGAACAGTGAGATTTAGCAGATGTAATAAAATGCTGACACTGGAGAAAGTGGAGGGAAGAGGAGATGGTATTCTTCACATTCTTTTGCAACTTTTCTATAGTACTGAAGTCATATCCAAATAAAAATGGAAAAGAAAGACAAGACAGCATTCTGTTTACTCTTTAGTTGGTAACCTGGGATCTTAGAAACACAATATAATGAGTACTGACTGCCCTCAGGGCCATTGCAATCTGTAGGGTTTCTGCCCGACCCAGATGTCCCAGGCCCTGATGAGTTCTGAGCTCTTCCAGATGCTCTTGACTTTCCCCTCCGTCTGCTCCACTTGGAGCTCCTCAGCTGACAGCACTGCCCCCATCAGCCCAATTTCACCTCCTAATTAACTGCCCTAATCTCGCATAGGCCTGCGGGCTCATCTGTCCAGCTCACATTCACTTTACAGATGAAAACAAACAAACAAAATCTCCACCCCAGATAGGACAACTCATTGAAACTATCTAGATCACTGAGAACAGAAACAGCAGCTGGATAATCCCCAAAGCGCTCTCTTCTGAGACCTGGCTAATTTGATCAGCGCATAAACAACGTCTTCACGAAGACCTACAAGCAAAGCCCGGGAACCTGAAGCGGTGGACTTTGTCACATCAATCTCCGCTTCCCTCTGGCCTTCTGTTTACTTTCAAGTGGCCCAATAAGCCTCTGCAGATTAATAAAGTGGTGGTGTATTTCAAGGTTTTCCCCTACACTTCCTCTTTAGTTAACAAAGGAACCCACAAGTTTCATAATCTCCGGATATTTTATGGTTTACTGAGTGGCTGGCAGTACTGCCTGAAGTTTAGACTATTACTCACTCTGACTTCAATACGCAGAGAGACAACAATGCAACCAAAGAACAAAAGAAGGCAAGGCTGTGAAGTCACTGGAAAGGGAACATAGCTTGGAAGGTACATCGTGAAGGACCTTGCTCCTAGCAGGGATTTTCCCAGATAGTTTCAGAAAACTCAAAGAATATTCTGTTTTCTAACGTGCTGTCGCCTTCAAAGCAATGAAATCTGAACTTCTTGGAGTTCCCCTGAGGACTGGCATTTATTGAAAGTCTTCTGGGTGGCAAGAGCTGCCTGGAACAACTGAGTCTGTCAAATGGTTAGAGCTGCATTGCAAGGCAGCTGATAGGAAATAACTTTTCAAGCCACAAGGCATTTTGAAATAATTTCCGAACCCAAATGTTGATGTAAATTCCCATGAAATGAGGTGTGTTTAAGTAAGTCACAGAGTATTTCCACAGAAAATAGCATAGTATCATGGGAAGGAGGGAATTCTTCTAAAGGAAGAAAGAACTTCCTTTTAGTACTAGTATGGAAAGATCTCCAAGATATATTAATCTGTTTTGAAGATTTATTTATTCATTTGAAAGTCAGAGTTACAGAGAGAGACAGAGGGAGATACCTTTCATCTGCTGGTTCACTCCCCAGATGGTTTCAACAGTCAGCGCTGGGACAGGCTAAAGCCAAGACCAAGAGTTTCTTCTGGGCCTCCCACATGGGTAGCAGGGGCCCAAATATTTGGGCTACCCCTCCGCTGCTTTTCCCAGGCTATGAGCAGGGAGCTGGATCAGATGTAGAACAGCCAGGACAAGAATCGGCACCTATATGGGATGCCATCATTGCAGGCGGCAGCTTTACCTGCTACACCACAACATTGGCGCTTCTAAGAGATATTATTAAATAAGAGAGTGAAATGTTGACATTACAGACAAAAATTAACTCAAATAGATCATGCACTTAAATCAAAGAACTAAAACTGTAAAATTCTTAGAAGAAAACATAGGATTAAGTGTTTGTGATCCTGTATTAGGCAATGGCTTCTGGGATATGACACCGAAAGCAGAAGCAACAAAAGGAAACATAAATAAATTGGACTTAATTGAAATTAAAAGCTTTTGGTTTCAAACTATCGAGAAATCAAGAAGACAGTCCTCAAAATGGGAGAAAATAATTGTATAAATGATAAGGGACTTGTACCTAAATATATAAAGAACTCATAATTCAACGAGAAGCGGCTGGTGCTGTGGCATAAAAGGTTAAGCCTCCGCCTGCAGTGCCGCCATCCCATGTGGGTGCTGGTTCAAGTCCTGGCTGCTCCACTTCCAATCCAGTTCCCTGCTAATGTTCCTGGGAAAGCAGCAGAAGATGGCCCAAGTGCTTGGGCTCCCACACCCACATGGGAGAAGAAGCTCCTGGCTCCTTGCTGCAGCCTGGTCCAGCCCTGGCTGTTGCAGCCATTTGGAGAGTGAACCAGCAGATGGAAGATATCTCTCTCTCTCTCTGTATCTGCCTTTCAAGAACTAAATAAATATTTTTAAAAATTTAACAAGAAAAGATAAATAAACCAATTTAAACATGGGTATATAATTTGAATAGACATTTTCCCAAAAAATACAAAAGGCCAATAAGGAGGGGGAAAAAAAAAAAAAAAGATGGTCCAATAACACTAGTTATCAGGGAAATGGATATCAGAACTTCACACTCAATAGGATGGCTGCAATCAAAGAGACAGGGACAGACACTGTAGTGCAGCAGCTTAATCCACTGCTCAGGATGCCCAAATCCCCTATCAGAGTGCCTGGTTCTCGTCCCATCTACTCTGCTTCTGATCCAGCTTCCTGCTAATGCACCTGGGAGGCAACAGACCATGGCTCAAGTGCAGGGATTCCTGCCACTCATGTGCGAAAACTGAATGGAGGGCCCAGCTCCTGGCTTCAGCCTGGCCCAACCTGGCTGTTGTGGGCATTTGGGCAGTGAACTGCAAATAGATCTCTCTCTCTCTCTGTCTCTCTTCCCTCCCATTCTCCCTTCCTCCTCTTTTACTCTGCCTTTCAAATAGATATCTTTAAGAGAGAGACAGAAGACACAATAGCACCCACTGAAGTGTATGTGGAGAAATTAAAATCCTCTGTGTTGCTGGTGAGAATATGAAGCAGGGGCCAGCACTATGGTGTAGTAGACTAAGCCTCTGCCTGTGGCACCAGCATCCCATATGGGCGTCAGTTTGTATCCTGGCTGCTCTGCTTCCAATTCAGCTCTCTGCTGTGGCCTGGGAAAGCAGTGGGAGGCTGTGCCAAGTGCTTGGGCCCCTGTACCATGTGGGAGACCCGGAAGGAGCTCCTGGCTCCTGAAGCAGCGGCTGGAAGACCTTTCTCTCTGACTCCCCCTGTCTCTGTCTGTAATTCTGCCTCTCAAAGAAACAAATAAAATACCTGGGAAAGCAGTGGAAGATGGTCTAAGGCCTTGACCTGGGAAAGCAGTGGATGATGGTCCACGGCCTTGAGGCTGTGTACCATGTGGGAGACCTGAATGGAGTTCCAGGCTCCTGGCTTTGGCATGGCCCAGCACCAGCAGTTACAGCCTTTTGTGGAGTTAATCAGCAGATGGAGGATCTCTGTCTGTCTCTTTCTCTCCCTCTCTAACTCTGGGCAATTCTGCCTTTCAAATAAATAAATAAATTTAAAAAAAATTTTTTTCTTAAAGTTAGTGATAATACCTCCCTGTGTCACAAGTTATAATTTGCAAGATTTTTTTTTTTTAGAAGGATTTATTTCTTGAGGTCGGCACTGTGGTGCAGCAGGTTAAAGCCCAGTCTGCAGCAACTACATCCCATATGTGTGCTGTTTGTAACCTAGATGCTCCACTTTCTTTTTATTTTATTTTATTTTATTTTATTTTTTGACAGGCAGAGTGGACAGTGAGAGAGAGACAGAGAGAAAGGTCTTCCTTTGCCATTGGTTCACCCTCCAATGGCCGCCGCAGCCAGTGCACCCCGCTGATCCGAAGGTAGGAGCCAGGTGCTTCTCCTGGTCTCCCATGGGGTGCAGGGCCCAAGCACTTGGGCCATCCTCCAATGCACTCCCTGGCCACAGCAGAGAGTTGGCCTGGAAAAGGGGCAACCGGGACAGAATCCAGCACCCTGACCGGGACTAGAACCCGGTGTGCCGGCACCACAAAGTGGAGGATTAGCCTATTGAGCCGCGGCGCCAGCCAGATGCTCCACTTTCAATCCAGCTCCCTGCCAACGCACCTGGGAAAGCTGCGGAGGATGGCCCAAGTCCTTGGGCCCCTGCACCCACGTGGGAGACCCAGAAGCAGCTCTTGATGGCTGGATTCAGATCAGTCCAACTCTGGCTGTTGTGGCCATTTCAGGAGTGAACCAGCAGATGGAACATCTCTCTCTCTCTCTCTCTCTTTGCCTCTCCCTCACTCTATAACTCTTTCAAATAAATAAAATAAATCATAAAAAAGATTTACTTATTTTAGTTGAAAGGCAGAGTTACAGAGAGAGAGAGAGACAGACTGACAGACAGAGAAATCTTCCATCTGCTGGTTCACTCCCCAAACAGCTGCAATGGTCCAGGATGGGCTAGGTCAAAGCCAGGATCCAAGAGTTTCATCTGGGTCTCCCATGTGGGTCCAGGGGCCCAGGGACTGGGGCCCATCTTCTGCTGCTTTCCCAGGCACATCAGTAGGGAGCTGGATCAGAAGTGGAGCAGCTGGGACTTGAACAGTCCCCATAAGGGATGTTGGCTTTGCAGGTGGCAGCCTAACCTGTTACACCACAAAGCTGGCCCCTACAAGATATTTAAAAGAATACTACGTGACCCATAATTTAAGAATCAGTGCCCATTGGGAAAAGCCATGCTCCACTCCTAAGTTTCCACCCAAATAGATTAAAACTGCCCTCTGGATGCCTTTCTCCATTTTCAACAACTCTGTCACAGAGCTGGCCCAGAATGAGGCTTCTAACCCAGGCTACCACACCTCAACTCCAACCCTAACAGGAGTCGAAGGAAACAGGCCCCTCGGTACAGGTCTGATTCTGTGCTGACCAGCTGGATGAGGGTGCAGCTCCTTCCAGAGAGTTCTGCACTACAGATATTCCTTGGCATCCGGGATTATCCACACTCCTGCTCCACAGCCACCCCCTGGCTGACACAAAATACACGAGCCAAGGCCAGCGCCGCGGCTCACTAGGCTAATCCTCCGCCTAGCGGCGCCGGCACACCGGGTTCTAGTCCCGGTTGGGGCGCCGGATTCTGTCCCGGTTGCCCCTCTTCCAGGCCAGCCCTCTGCTGTGGCCAGGGAGTGCAGTGGAGGATGGCCCAGGTGCTTGGGCCCTGCACCCCATGGGAGACCAGGAAAAGCACCTGGCTCCTGGCTCCTGCCTTCGGATCAGCGCGGTGCGCCGGCTGCAGCGCGCCGGCCGCGGCGGCCATTGGAGGGTGAACCAACGGCAAAGGAAGACCTTTCTCTCTGTCTCTCTCTCTCACTGTCCACTCTGCCTGTCAAAAAAAAAAAAAAAAAAAATACACGAGCCAAACCGGCGAGTGCTGCTTCACAATGCACCCCAGCCACCAGCTCAGCACCAGCTCCCCAGCAGGACACACGGAGCCCCTCGAAGGCTGGCTTCAGGCTGCCATTCCAGCGGGCTTACCACTCTCCCCATCTACCCCAGAGCCCACATTTCTGCCACATGAAGCTTCTTGCCTTTTTCCCAGCACAGCGTGCTCTTTATGACAACCGTATGCTTCGTCCACGCTGCTCTGTCTGAACGCCTCCTCCACAAACCCACTCAAATCAGGCCACCTCTCACTCTTCCTTCAAGGCAACTCTAGGACAGCCACCACGGCCAAGTCTCCCTACCCTGTGGCCACAGCTATTTTGTCTGAAATGAAAAAGAAGGATGTTGTCTTCCAAATCGTCTTTTATCTAGAACACCTCTCAGTAACTGCTCCCCAGTCTCTCCCAGGCCTTTGGCACCCGAGACTCCAGATTTTACTCAAATTTGATCCCCAATCCTGATACGCAGCTCAGTACCTAAGACACGCACCATAAAATAAGAATCACATCCGTTTATTTGAAAACAAGGGTTTCTGTTTAGTAAAGTATGAAAGAAATATGATATGGGGCTGGCACTGTGGCATAGTGGGTAAAACCATCACCTGCAGCGCTAGCATCCCATATGTGCACCAGTTCGAGTCCCAGCTGCTCCACTTCCTATCCAGCTCTCTGTTATGGCCTAGGAAAGCAGCAGAAGATGGCCTATGTGCTTGGGCCCCTGCACCTGCGTGGTAGACCCAGAAGAAGTTCTGGCCATTGTGGCCATTTGGGGAGTGAACTAGAAAATGGAAGACTTCTCTCTCTTTCAGCCTCTCTCTAAATCTACCTTTCACATAAATAAATAAGTAATTAAAAAAAAAAAAAGAATATGATGGGGCCGGTGCCATGGCTCACTTGGCTAATCCTCCACCTATGGCGCCGGCATCCCATATGGGCTCCGGGTTCTAGCCCCAGCTGCCCCTCTTCCAGTCCAGCTCTCTGCTGTGGCCTGGGAAGGCAGTGGAGGATGGCCCAAGTGCTTGGGCGCCTGCACCCGCATGGGAGACCAGGAGGAAGCACCTGGCTCCTGGCTTCGGATCGGCGTAGCTCAGGCCGTGGCGGCCATTTGGGGGGTGAACCAACGGAAGGAAGACCTTTCTCTCTGTCTCTCTCTCACTAACTCTACCTGTCAAATAATTTAAAAAAAGGAATATGATAAAACAGAAATCATTAATGTCATAAAACTTGGGAAAAAAAAAAGTTTCTTGACCCACTACGGCCCAGGCAGTACAGAACGTTTCAGGATTTGTGTTTAACCCAAACACAATGGACATGTTAAGGATTTTCAGTGTTTCTAAAAGATACACAGGATATGTCCTTGCGTCCAAGATTCCAAAAATAGCCTTGACATTAGAATCCACCGACTCTTCTGTTTGCGATACTAGATTAATGTGACACAGTGTTTACTTCTTCATAGATAATATTTTTGTCCCATAACATAAATGATGATAAGCACCTAAAAATATTTGTAATGAAGAATCTGATTCCACTTGCAGTGTTTGCTGATGGCAGGCTGGTAAGAAAGCCTGGATGAGCCCTATTTCAGAGCGGGCGGGAAGGTGAAACCAAGCCCTGGCTTGAAGGGGCATGGGCACTCGCAGCCCAAACCCACCATCTTCACCACAAAAGCAGAGCCGGTCCCTCCCCCTGCTCCTCAGTCCTGCCTGGGAGGCCTACCCTGCTCTCACCAGGAAGCCTCATTGAGAAGTCAACCCTTCCACATCCTCCTGGTGCTTCTGTGGTATCATCAGTGGGGAAGAGAATTTTGTAAGGGGGAAGAGAAACAGGGGTTCTCTTCCTCTTCTAAGGAATAGGCACAATATTTTGGAACTGATGGGAGCATTTATTATTCTATTTTGAATTTATTCCCAATGTAATGGAAGTAAATGTATGAAATAGATAAAAATATTCACTGTTAGGCCGACGCCGCGGCTCACTAGGCTAATCCTCCGCCTGCGGCGCCAGCACACCGGGTTCTAGTCCCGGTCGGGGCGCCGGATTCTGTCCCGGTTGCCCCTCTTCCAGGCCAGCTCTCTGCTGTGGCCCGGGAGTGCAGTGGAGGATGGCCCAAGTGCTTGGGCCCTGCACCCCATGGGAGACCAGGAGAAGCACCTGGCTCCTGCCATCGGATCAGTGCGGTGCGCCGGCCGTGGCGGCCATTGGAGGGTGAACCAACGGCAAAGGAAGACCTTTCTCTCTGTCTCTCTCACTGTCCACTCTGCCTGTCAAAAAAAATAAAATAAAAATTAAAATTAAAAAAAAAAATTCACTGTTGGAAAGGGTCTACCATGATATATAATGACTTTTATTAAAACCTACCTATGTGACCTTGGAGGGTGGAAGGGGCAAATCATTTGTGTAGTCAGAGGTTCTTATAGAACTCTTGGACTTTATTCAGATATACACACCAAAAGCTGTCCCCCATAGTAAGTTTTTTCTTCCTTTTTTTTTTTTTAAAAAAAAAAAGATTTATTTATTTATTTGAAAGGCAGAGTTATAGGGAAAGAGGGCAACAATTCCGGTCCCTTTTAATTATCTTTTTTTTTTTTTTTTTTTTTTTTGACAGGCAGAGTGGACAGTGAGAGAGAGAGAGACAGAGAGAAAGGTCTTCATTTGCCATTGGTTCACCCTCCAATGGCCGCCACGGCCAGCGCACCGCATTGATCCAAAGCCAGGAGCCAGGTGCTTCTCCTGGTCTCCCATGGGGTGCAGGGCCCAAGCACTTGGGCCATCCTCCACTGCACTCCCTGGCCACAGTTGAGAGCTGGCCTGGAAGAAGGGCAACCGGGGCAGAATCCGGCGCCCCGACCGAGACTAGAACCCGGTGTGCCGGCGCTGCTAGGTGGAGGATTAGCCTATTGAGCCGCAGCACTGGCCTTAATTATCTTTTAAAAAATTTATTATTTAAGTTTTTTTTTAAAACACGATCTCTAGACAGTTTTCCTGAGGAACTACCAGTATGGCTAAGCGGCCTGTGATGATACAAGTTAAGGGGGGCTGTTGGAGACAACAAAGAATGGTACGTGACCTTGAACAAAACCCCTTCCTGCGTGCTGTATCTTCTGCAAATGTATCCCAATAGTAGAGTGTCATTATAATAGTGAAATGAAGCACTGTGGCACAGCGGGTAAATCCACTGCCTGCAGTGCCAGCATCCCATATGGGCACTGGTTCAAGTCCCAGCTGCTCCACTTCCTATCCAGCTCTCTGCTATGGCCTGGGAAAGCAGTAGAAGATGGCCCAAGCCCTTGAGCCCCTGCACCCACATGGGAGACCTGGAAGAAGCTCCTGGCTCCTGGCTTCAGATTGGCACAGCTCCAGCCGTTGCGGCCAATTGGGGAGTGAACCAGTGGATGGAAGACCTCTCTCTCTCTCTACCTTTCCTTCTCTCTCTATGTAACTCTGACTTTCAAGTAAAATAAATAAATCTTTAAAAAAACTAAATAATAATGAAATGAGAAGCAGACATTTGTGGTTAAGATGTGGCTTGGGACACTCACATTCCATATTCAAGACTCTGAATTCAAGTCCATAGTCAGGAAAACTCTATTAAGTAGTACAATTGTGAGTCTTATATAGCAGGCTTTCCCAGAGATCCCTTAAAAACAAGCAAACAACAACAACAACAACAACAAGCCTGACATGATGCCACAAAACCATTCAAAGATAGACAATGCAGGGCAAAAGCACAGTGGTCCAAGTACAAAGCAAAACCAAGGACAACACATGGAGCAGCTATAAAGAAATAAATAAATCTTAAAAAAAAAAGTTGAAATTAAACAATATATTTATATTTAGGCTTTTGATATTACTAGAAAATAGGAATAATTTGGTAAGACTGAGGAAGGGTTTTAAAGAGAAGAGTAACAAAATCTAACTTAAAACACTTCTTGCTGCTATGTAGGAAATGGGATGGCGGGAAAAGCAGGCAGGAGCAGGGGAACCGTTAGGAAGTTAGTGCGCTTCCAGTGCCATGCAGTGCAGTGGTGATCCGCACTGCAGAGGAAGAGACGGAAAGAGAAATGGGTACCAAACAGGATCTCCTGCTTAGAGACTGGAAACAGGGGACAAGAAGAAGGATGAATGAAGAATCGTCAGGTTTTTAGTTTGAACAACTGGACAAATAAAGGAGTCTATGGAGCTAGAAATTGAACCGAAGGGAGAGAACAGACAGCAACTTGCACTTTGGAAATGTTAAGTTTGGGACCTTGAGACTGCCCTGTGGAGTCGCGCAGGGAATTGGATAGGCAGGTCTGAAGCTCAGAGACGCCTCTCTGTATTCAGACTTTGGAAGAAAAGAGTAGATAGGGGGAATTAAAACCACAGAGGGCCGTCACTCTGGGAACTAATGGAGAGAAGGACGAGCCAGGATGAAGCTAGGGTGGTGACAATGAACTGTAGACTTCCGGCTGGAGAGGGAGAGGGCAGCTGCCAGCAAGTGACTAATGCCAGCAAGAGAGTGGGGAGGGATCCGAAGTGGTGACGAGCCCCAGGAACTGCTGCGGGGAAGGGCGATGGTGCTGGGAGTGTGAGACGCTGGAGGTGGTGCATTTTTTGGTAATGATGCAGTTCAAAGGTAAGAGGAGAAGATAAGAGGGGTAGGAGAGAGGGCCAAAGTACAGGAAACAACCTCTCAAGAGAGGCAGGTGACAGTCATCAGACACAACAAATAGAGAAGAAAACCCAGACAGCCTGAGTGTGAGGCACAAAACAAGTTCTCTGTCCCCAGGTGCGTAGCTGCCTCCCAGGCTCCCAGGGGCTTCCTGGAGTGTCATGGCAATGCTCAAGGCTTATGCAAAGACAGTGCCTACAGGGAATGTCAGAATTATTCCATTTCCATATTTGTACAAGGTAAATTGTATGTTGGGATTTTGTTAAAAAGATTTATTTATTTATTTGTAAGGCAGAGTTACAGAGAGAAAGGGAGAAACACACACACAGAGAGAGAGAGAGAGAGAGAAAGAGAGAGAGAAAGAGAGATCTTTTAACCACTGGTTCACTCCCCAAAAGGCCATAACAGCTGGGCCTAGGCCGGGCCCGAGTAAGGAGCCTGTAACTCCATCAGGGTCTCCCATGTGGTGGCAGGAGCCCAAGCACTTGGGCCATCTTCTGCTGTTTGCCCAGGCACACGCAGGCACATTCGCAAGGAGCTCGATTATAAGCAGAGCACCTGGGACTCAAGCACTCATATGGTGCTTACCCTGCTGCACCTCAGTGCCAGTCCCTATACCTTAGAATTTCAGAAAGCTTTAGTTATCACTTGAAACATGCAAAAGCTTCTCTGCTTACAACTGTCAACTAACAAACTTCAACAAAGCATGGCAGTGTCTCCGCACCATCAATACACATGCTCAATCAACGCCAGCGGGATTCCTACCATGTCCCAGTCACCTTTCTGGGCTGCAGCAGAGACACACTCTAGTGAGAAACTCGAGAAGCAATAAACACATCAAGACAAAAAGGAATACATATCCAGCTATAAACAGTAGAGAAAATACAAAAACTAGAGCAGCGAAACCAGTGAATACTGGGATGAGTGTTTAGCTGTACAGACATTTTATTTTGTGTTGTGTCTGCTGTGTTTGTGTCCACTCTGGCTCCTAAGTCCATGTTCTTTCCATTTCACAGTATAGGCCTGATTGTTTACAGCAAAGGGGGATGGGTATTGAACACTGAAATAAGAAATCTCAACATTCAGTGGGCGACTCTGATCACCTATAGAAATAATCTACTCTATATTTATTTATTTATTTGAGAGGCAGAGAGAGAGGAGAGAGAGGGGAGAGAGGAGAGAGAGGAGAGAGAGGAGAGAGGGGAGAGAGAGAGAGAGAGAGAGAGGCACCGCCCATCTTCTGATTCAGTCCCCAAATGCCTGCATAGCAGGGGCAAGGCCAGGTCAAAACCAGGAGAAAAGAACTCAATCCAAGTATCCCACATAGAAGGCAGGGACTCAACTACTTGAGCCATCTCTGTTGCCTCCCAGGGTCTACATTGGCAGGAAGCAGGAGTCAAGAGCTAGAGCCAGGTATCACACCAAGGCACTCCAATACAGGCCAGGGGTATTCTAACTGGTCTCTTAACCACCAGACCACGCACCTGCCCTGAGATAATGTGTTCTAAATGACAGACTCTCTGTCCAGGAAAACTCTCAAGATCGAGGATAAGTTCAATCAAGGTTTCTAGGCTGTACCCTCATATCTAAAGTTTACTGACAGGATACTACACCACTCTCTCCTACTGTAGACAGGCAGCTGCTTCAGCCTATCACAGCCTGAGGACCACAACCAAGAGGCCATTCAATAAACATCCACTGAACTGATCCTATCAGGTGAGTACAACGCATCTTGGTGTTAATAACTCAGTCCACTTTAGCACTGCAGCCACACACACCCTGCTTCCCACCCCAGCGTTTATAAAGATCTGTGTACGTGAATAAACTGACACCATACTCTTACTGAATACCATGCCCTTGAGGGCTTGCTTTAACAGTGTTGCCCCTTAAGCCACATCACTGTCAAATCCAGTATGCAGAGACTGGTTCCACATTCCACATGTGCCGGCATCCCACATGGGCATCAGTTCCAGCCCCGGCTGCTCCCCTTCCGATCCAGCACCTGCTAATGCACCTGGGAAAGCACCAGAAGATGGCCAAAGTCCTTGGGCCTCTGCACAACACATGGAAGACCCCGATGAAGCTCCTGGTTCGGGCTTTGGCCTGGCCCAACCCTGGCCTATGTGGCCATTTGGAGAGTGATTCAGTAGTTGGAAGACCTTTCTCTCTCTCTCTGCTTTTCAAATAAATAGGTAAATTAAAAAAAAAAATGTGAAATAAGATCAAAGTGGGCGACATTGTCAAGGAAAGCAAAGAGGTCCAGGAAGACAAGGCCATGAACAAGTGAGTTGGTTTGGTGATATTAGGTGGCCTTTATTTTAAAAGCCTGTCAGGTAAGTGAGAAGAGGCAGAAGCGGAGAGTGCTGAGTTGAGATGTGCACATAAAATGCTAAATCAGAGACAACAAAGGACAGAATTATTTACAATCAGGGGAAATGAACAATTTGAGATCTCTATTTATGGCTTATTTTTTATACCCCATTACCGGTGTGATGGATAATCTTATGTGACAGTTAGTCCATGGTGCCCAGATATTTAAGCAGACCTTACTCTGGAGGTTTCCATGCAGGTGTTTTTAAAATAACACAGAAATGGGTGGATTTTAAATATATCAATCACCCTCCACAGTGTGAGTGGGCCTTATCCAATCAGGTGAGAGCCTGGATACAACACAGACTGAGCAAGGGATTCTACCAGCAATAGTGGCCTTCAGACACCCCACAGCCACTCTGTCCTGCCAGCCCACCTGCAGAGTGTGCACTTACCAAGCCCTCAGACACACGAGCCAATTCTTCAAAATAAATCTCTATCTGTCTGGGACAGAACCATCAAGAAACACACATGGAAAGCTCTGTGTCTACATCTGTAAATATACGGAGAAGGCACACACACTCACATCTGCTAACTCTGTTTCTCACAAAAACCCTGATAAGTAAAGATTCTAGGACCAAGAGGGGTCCTAAAGGAACAGGATCTTGAGGATGAGTTTTCTAAACTGACCTGCAGGCTTCTGGAATTGGCTCTCCAACTGGATTCGATTTAAAGCCACTAAGGACCCTACTTCCAGAAGTAAAGAGAACCCTTGGAGCTCATGGTATGATGTGGAGTTGGAGATCTGCAAAATACCACCAGACACTCCTAACCCAATACACGTAAGAAGGAAGGTTCTAGGTGACACATGTCTAAGATACCGTTGAATATTTTTGTCAAAGTAATGTGTGTGATAAGGTTGGCTTGTTGCTCCCAATGCCACTGGACAGAACGGGAACAGAGAAGGATGCTCTTTAGGCTTCAAACTCCCAGCTCAATAACTGGCCAGAAAATTTCTCTACCTTGAAAAAGACCTGTATCTTCTGAAGCTGCAGAGCTAAGATTGCTCAAAATCAAATCCAGAATCTTATCCTGTTGAGAGGCAGAATCACAATGCAAACTGAATTCCCAACCTCACAGCATGTCTGCTATTAAAGTGAGGGCCTTGTTAGGAAGGAATGAGACCTTGATAGTTGGAATGGGGACGCATGGGGAGAACTGGCAATAGCTGGGGACAGTGAAAACTCCTACGTTCTGCTGAGTCTTCTCTGATGGCAGAAGCAGCCATTCCACCCCCATCCAAGGAGATTAATCCTGCCATGTCTGTAGAAACTGTCCTGGCCTCTCCCAAGGCAGCTGCCATGCAGGAGGAGGCTGAGTCCACTCAGGAAGCACTCCTATCTCTCTGCTTCTAGACCTGGAACTACATTCGAGACCCAGGAGGCCACTAAAGGTGATGTACAAAGTGTGTCCCGTGAGGAGGTATGCTACACTCCAAGAGAACTAGATAATTCAAATTGAACATGGGGCTACACAGAGACTCTGCATTTAATTTAACTGTAACTCAGGGAGTTATAAAGGACTCTTGTTTTTGCTCTGTTGGCTGAAACAGACCAAATGTTCCCCTGTAAATGAACTTCAATCCCAGATCTGCCTTTGCTTGCTGGGGAGGAAGGGACTCAAAGGCTTAGGGAGACTGGGATGTTAGAGTGAGTTTATCATCTAACATCCTCTCTCCAGCCCTGAGTGCAGAGGACACATCTCTCCCTACTTAACTATGAA